>NC_044384.1:111303534-111611442 GCF_006542625.1 Nomascus leucogenys | reverse complement strand
TCAACTGCACTTTGAGGAAGCAGCACTTTTGACAGTTCCTTGGAGATAGGGAGATAGGAATTCGAGGCCTGGCAAGGGGAGGGATCCTATTGACAAACCCTCACTTTGGGTTGAAATCTCAAGAAGTCTTACCTATTAAGTAAGAGTGAACTGGATGTAGAAGGCCTGTGCAGGAACTGCAGCTTAGCTTCAAATTGTCCCAATCCTGAAATTGCTAATGCATGCAAGCTTGCTGGTACCATCGGCACCTGACAGAAACAAACATACATCCTCTCTAGAGGAAAATAACTGTGTACAAGTGTAGGTGAGAAGAAATAAACATACAGGAACAGAAGAAATGGAAAACATAACAGACCGACAGAGTCCCCAGATACTGAGTTATCAGACACAGATTTAAAAATAACTATATGTTACTACATTTAAGGAGATAAAGGAAAAGATTAGGAATTTAGGCAGAAAAACCAAGACCACTAAAAAATAATAAAGCAGAAAATTTATCATATAATAAACCTGCACATCTACCCCCAAATCTAAAAGTTGAAACTATATAAAAAAAGAAAATTTAGAATTGAAAGATGCAAAAAAACTTAAATATGTGTTTAATGGCAGATTTAATATATATGAAGAGAAAATAAATAAAAAAAGAATTTCTTATCTAGGTCAGAAAAATATCCAGAATGAAGTATGAGAAAACAAAAGGATATAAAACCAGAAGACAGAATATCTGACTTGAACAATACAGTAGGAATGTCCAACTAATGTGTGTGATTGGAGCCACAGAAAGAAAAACAGATTCAAAAAGAGGTATTATTCGAAGAGAAGGTACCTGAGAATTTTCCAAAGCTGATGGAAGTTTATGAAATCTACAGATTGAAGATGCTCTCTCTATAAACTCTCTACAAATCAGGACAAAAATATAAGACAGAACAAATTCTAGTCACGTTATATTAAAACTGAAAATCAAAGCAGAATCCTTAAAAGCAACCAGAGAACAAAAGGCAGACAATGGATTGTAGCTGATATCTGACTAGAAACCAGTAGAAAATCTGGAAGACCATGGAATACTATCGTAAAGTGCTAAAAGGAAACAGCATCTACTTAGAATTTCAGAACAAGCAAAACCACCCTTAAGAAATGAGAGGGAGAGATCACAATTCAGACAAGATGGCATGGACTTGTCCCTCCCCGCTCCTCCCTGCTGCTTAAAGTTATAAAGCCAAGAAAGAAAACACAATTGTGATGGTTAATGTTTTGTGTTAAGTTGGCTGGACCACAGTGCTCAGATATGTGGCTGAACATTATTTTGGATATTCTATGAGGGTGATTTTTGGAGAAGATTAACATTTAATGGTTGGACTTTGAGTAAAGCAGATTACCCTCCACAATGTGGATGGGCCCCCATCCAGTTAGTTGAGGGCCTTAATATAAAACACTGACCCCTCACAAGCAAGAAGTTCTGCCAGATGACTGCTTTTGAACTCAAACTGCAAGCTATATGTATATAATAGAAAAATATATTTTGTTTCTCCCGTTTTATCCAAATGATAACGTACTATACCTACTTTTCTGCATCTTGCTTTTTGTACTTAACCCTTTAAATATGTAAGTTCTTGAAGAACTTTCCATACTCACTCATAAATAATTTTTCTTCTTTTTTCCTTAACAGCTACATATTTTTCCATTGTATGGCTATACAGTCATTTTTTTTTTTTTTGCATGAATGTAAGTGCATTGTCTTTGTAGGATAAATTCCTAGAGGTGGAACCACTAAAAATCAAAGAAAATCAATCTCAATGTCTCTCTCTCTCTCTCTCTCTCTCCCTCTTTCCCTCCCTCTCCCTCCCTCCCTCTCCCCCTCTCTCCCTCTCTTCCCCCACCCCCCTTCTCCCTCCCTATCATATTGATACTGACAAACTGCCCTCTATAGAGGTGGTATAAATTTACATTCCGAACAGCAATGTATGAAAGTGCCTATTTCCTCACAGACTTACCAGCACAATATGATACAAGCTTTTCAATCTTTTCAAAGCCAATAGGTTAAATAACAAAAAGTCCTTCAGTCTGCACTTATCTTTTTATATGTTTGATAGATTTATGAGCCATTTATAGTTCTTTTTCTGAACTCTATTTCCTTTGCTATTTTTCTCTTTGTCTATTTTTATATTGGGTTTTTGCTGTTTTTAAAAAAACTCCAGTTGAAATGTTTATATTGGGGGAAATCATTCTTTTGTCTTTGATATGAAAAGACAATTTTTTCTTCATTTGACTTTGCTCATAATGTTGTTTATTATGCAGACATTTAAAATTTATGTTGAATTTATTCAGTGTTTTTAATGACTTCTGAATTTTGTGTCATATTGAGAAAGGCATTTCCTACTCTGAAATTACAAAAGAATCATCTCATGTTTTCTTTTATTACCTTTATGGTTTCATTTTTTAGTCTTTGACACTATAACCATGCCTTACAATCCACACCAGAATAATTCCAAAACTGAACCAATAACTTAAAGATTGTTTCTATAGTTGTAAAAAATCTAAAATTTTTTCAAAAAATCAGTTTTCCTTGAGACTCATTCTTCTCTACTCCTCCCAGATAACCTTAAATTTTTCTATTTTTGTTTATTTATTTCATCATTTGTTTCATCTCTCCATTTCCTTCTTGAAGGGGTTCTCTTCTACTTTTCCTCCATATCTAAAATATTCTTCCAACCTTTTAAACTCCTTTTTTTCCCCATTTTCCTTTGGCTCCTTTCCTCTTGTCTCTTCATCCACTGTTGCCACTATGTTTCTTACTTTGTTTTAGTAATTTCTCACTTGCCATGCATGCCTTTTGGCATAATTTTTGCAATGGTTATTATTTTTCTCCACAACTTCCCCAAATCCTACCACGTCATATTTTATCATTTTTTGATATTTCCCCTATTTCTTCATTCATGGATGTCATTTATCATTGTTTTTAATTTCTTAAAAAATATTTGGTCACTCTTTCCAGTGCTCCAGTAAGTCTTATAATGAAAGATCTTCTCCTGTTATTTTACTTTTATGCTTATTTTTTTAAAACAATATTTTTATATAGTTTCTGAGTTCTTATTTATTACTTATTATCAAAAGAGTTTAATTTTATCATGAATAGCTATCTATGGAAAGTTCATAGGGGTAGGGGGTGTGGTCCAGGCCAGCTGATTTTTTTTTTTTTTAAATATTTGGTCAGCAACTTTATTTCACCAAGGCCAGTGGAGAAAAGAGTATTTTTTTGTTTTGATTTTTTATTCGAGGGCTGGGGAGTAGTGAAAAGGAAGACTGCGCATAGTAAATATGCCTTCTCTGTGTATGATTCCCTGTATAATTGTCGCTATTTCTTTTTGGGAAACAAACAAACTGGGTTTATTTGAGCCAGCTGATCAGTGCTTTCTGTTTCAAACAAGTGTTGGCACCTCAGGTGGTGTCCCTTGCCTTGAAGAAGGGTATTTTTGCTGGTGTTTGCTGATGTCTGCAGATTCAGGAAGCTCTCTCTGCAGCCTTTTATCTCCTCTTCCTCCCACTCCACTTCTTCTGTTATAGATGACTTTCCATGTATATTTGGTCTCTGTCATTTTTTATTGTCTCCTGGTTTAGCTGAAATGAAATTTACATTTTTGTTTCTTATTTTCCCAGTTGCTTTTTAAACAATTTTCAATATAAGGGAGAAATACTGACTTTTACCCTGCCAAGTTCAAACAAGAAATCAGCCTGTTTTTTTCTTAAGCTGCCTGAAGGTAATGCATATTTATTTTTAAATGTCAGATAGTATGAAGAAAATTTTCGTAATCTTCTCTTGCCTTATTCTAAACACAAATACAGGCTTCATTGTATAAAGTTTGTGATATTCATATTGCTCAGATTTTTTTTCTTTTAACTATGTATAATGAGCATCGCCTCTGTATTGGTGAAAGTCGATCTAATTCTTTATAATATCTGCATGATATTCCAGGGAATAGGTGTACCACATTTAATGTAATCATTCTCTATTGAAGACTTTCAGATTATTTCCAGGTATTTGCAACTATAAAAAGTGGGGTAGTAAACATTGATTACACATTCCTTTACACTCGTGTGCTTCGTTTTTCTAAGTTCACTTTCCAAAATTAGTATTGCCGGATCAATGGTATTTAATTTAAATACATTACAGTCTACTTTTTGAAAAGTTGCATCAGTTCATCTCTCTACTGAATGAAGGAGCTAATTTCCTCACATCTTTGCTACCTTTGGAATTACCAATATTATTGCATTTTACTAATTCTGGGTGGAAATACGTTATGCCATCAATAGGTTAACACGAAGAATAAAAATAAGATATTTTTTTAATATCCTTTGTCAATTTTTAATTGTCATTTTCTTGTTATTTTGTAGAGATTCTTTTTAATTTTAGGACTACTAACCATTTTTCTTATGTTACACATACCTTTTCTGTTTTTTTCCTTTTGACTTTATTTATAATGACTTTGACTGTTGACTTTATGATATCTTTAGTTACAGTACTTCAAATTTTTATATGGACAAATACATCTCTCTTTGCATTATGGATTTTCCGTCTTCCTCTAGAAAACTTCTTCTATCCTAAAGTTATAAAAAGTTAATAAAATAATTCTAGTATCTAATTATTTTTAGAAATTTATATCTTTAATCTGCTTTATATGTGAAGAGAGATCATTATCCTGGCTCTAGGAGTAATGAGAATTGGGTGAGGATTTAGAATGTAAAGTAACTGGGTACATTCTTGCCTAGCCCAAATGAAAACTGGTGAGAACCTGAAATCAGGTGAGGTTGTGGGATGGAGATGAGTAGGGATGGCATATTGAAACAATAGAGGTGGAATTTAAGAATTGAAGGCTGACTTCCTGTGTGTGGTTGAGTGAGATGAAGGAAAGTAAGGTCATCTTGGATATTGGATGGCGGCAGTTAAGCACATATGGGTTCAGTGTGGACTAAGTTGGGGACTGAGAAGATAATATTACATAAGTGCATTGCTAGAAATTTAGATTTTCTATTAATCTATGTAAGTTATGTAAATTAAATTTAGCCTAACTCTTGCCTGGTGAGCGAACAGATTGTTTCAGAGTGTGATTTTTTTTCTATTAAGTTAAAGAAGTGCATTATATCATGATCAGAAAGTTGAATAATCAAATGTGAAGAATGATCATTTGACTAGCCTTAAAAGTAAGTTTTAAGTTGTAAAATTAATATAATGATATTATAGAGAACTTGGAAATGTAAGAAAAGCCACTCATGAATGACTGCTCTTAAGCATCCACCACTTTATAATAACCTACTTGCTGCTTTGGTTTTTGGAATGGAGGGCATAGATAACTTTCTGTAGCACTTGCAATAAAATGCTTCTCACATAATGTCTCATGGGTGCTCAAATAAATAATTGTGGTCAGCACGCTGCTTTTCTTTTTGTCACCTGGCAAAACTTTAAAGGGACACATCCCCTTTGTGTTTTAGGAGGTTCTTGCAAGCCATGTATGGTAAGAGTTTGTTTTGGTTCCTATCTCAGCTGATGTTATCAAACTTGACCAAGTGGGTTGTATGACCTTATAAATAAAACCCAAAACTCTTTTATAGATGGTTTTATGTCTTCCAGATTTTTGTAAATTGTGCAGTTTACATAAGGCCTGAGGCTGAACTATATGTTTTTATTTTTTGGCCTTTTCAGATTGAAAGGATGTACCCACCTTTGCATTAATTACACTAAGATCTGCAATTATCCTGTGCTCATCCTCAGGTTTTTTGAAAGTTTTCCAAGTCTTTAAATATAATTTTCTTTTTGATTCTTGAAGCGTAATAGGAACCTGAGTAATTGTTAGTTTGTTCACCAGTTGATGCTAATGGAGTAGCCATTAAGCATTATTTCAAGCCCTTTATATAAAATGTAAATTTTTAGTAGCTGGCATTGTACCACCTCTTGTTTTATGGTCTCTGCAGCTATAAATTAATGTGAAATCAATTATAATTCAATCGGGATCAGTTTTCAGGCTGTTTCCTATAACATGATAATAACATTTATTTTCATTAAGAAAGCAATCCATGTTCATTGTGAGAAAACTGGAAAACATAAGTAAACAAGAACAATCAATAACAAAAAATTGTAAGAAATCCTATTGCCCGGAGATTAGCACTGTGAACATTTGGCATGATTATTTAATTATTTTCAATGGAAATCACACACACACACACGCACGCACACATACATTTTTTAGAAAAACAAAAAATTGAGGCAATTTAATATAGTTTTTTAATCTATAACTTTATAAATATGCTTTGAACATTTTTATGTCAATGCTGTATCCACTTCATAGCAGTATGGTATTCTTTCTTAGAGCTATATAATAGCAAATTTAATCAATGTTTTATCATTAGACATTTTAGTAACTTGAACAATTTTGCTATTGTAAATAACACTAAAATGAATATCATCATATATATCCTTGATAATTTTTGTTTATTCAAATGTTTATTTTAAAAGGAAGAGAAAATATGTGCAAAAGCAAATTTTTAAAAATTGCATCATACGAAATTTTATCACTCAAAGATAACTGTTGGTAATTTTTTTGTGATTTTCTTTCAGTATATTTCTATCTTATTTATTTATAGAAGACTGTACTATTCATACTATATTATTTTACTTCTTATTGAGCCATGACATGCATGTAAATGCATAAATCATAAGCATATAGTTAAATTAATTTTCACAAATTGAACACATCAATGTAACCAGCACCCAGATCAAGAAATGTCACCACTTCCCAAGCCTGGTCCCATCTAGCCACTGCCTTCCAAAGGGTAACCACTACCCTGCTTCTAACATTCTAAACTAGTTTTGCCTGATTTTGAACTTTATACAATTGGGATCATCCATCTAGCTTACTTTGCTCAATACAATATACCTATACCGTTATATGTTATTGAAGTTTGTCTGTGTTTATTGCTGTGTAGTGTTCCTGTGGGTGAATATACCACAGTTTGTTTTTCTGTTGATGGACACTTGCATAGACAGGTTTATTTGGATCTATTTTAATAGTGTTGCTGTATACTTTCTTGTATTATTGTATTATTTTGGTAAACTATATGCTGTATTTTTCCTCTGACTTTTTACCTTAAATATGTCATAAATGCCTTTCTTTTAAATACATTTTATTGACATAAAATATTGTATCGTGTGATTGTACCACAACTTAACCTGTCCTACTTTTGGACTTTCAGTTTATTTACAGTATTTTTCTGTAATAGACAACACTGAGATGAACATCCTGGTACATAAGTCTTTGCACATTTTTTCAATTTCTTGAAGAAGATTCTTATGCAGATTGAAATGGCTGGCTCAGTGTTTAAGGATGTTTAATAATTACTGCCAGATTGCCATCTAAACATTTATACTTATAGCCCCTCTACTAATGTATATAAGTACCTGTGTTCCCAGAGTCTTATTAAATGAAAAATTGTGACTTAGTATAATTAGCAGCATTTGGTTATTAATCATATGTGATATTTTATTAAACTATGTGTTGGACATAGATGGTAAATTGCTTTTTCTCTTAAACTTTGTCATTTTATCTTTTAGACAGTTCTATATTTTTCTTGTATTTTATGAGGGTGCTTAATATATTAGGATAATTGTCTTCCCTGGTTTTCCCTAGATTTTTGCTTGCATTTTTTTTTCTTTTTTTTGAGGCGGAGTCTCACTCTGTCGCCCAGGCTGGAGTGCAGTGGCGCAATCTCGGCTCACTGCAACCTTCGCCTCCCGGGTTCAAGCGATTCTCCTGCCTAAACATCCTGAGTAGCTGGGACTACAGGTGCCTGCCACCACACTTGGCTAATTTTTGTATTTTTATTAGAGACGGGGTTTCACCATATTGGCCAGGCTGGTCTTGAACTCCTGATCCCAAGTGATCCACCCACCTCGGCCTCCCAAAGTTCTGGGATTACAAGTGTGAGCCACCGTGCCTGGCCAATTGTTGCTTGCCTTTTAATTTAATCCATATTTTCTTTTTTTGCTATGCAAAACTTTTTTCGTGGTAAAAATTTGGGTGTTACTTTTAGTTTATTTCTTAACTTCTACTGAATCTCAATTCCTTTATGAGAAGAACTAATATCGCAAAGATGGCAGTTCTTTCCCAAATCAATTGACAAATTAATCAATAAGAAAATTCATTTGGATTTTTACGTCTACCCTAGTAAAATGATTTTAAAGTTCACCTGCGGACATAAATGGGCAATGTCAAAAAGTCAGACAGTTTTGGAAAATAAAAATGATAAGAGATGATTTGCAATACTAAGTTTTAAAGTATGTTTCTGACCTGAGATCAGCTACTAAGACACCAGCTTAGAACAGGTCAGGCCAGAAAGTCCTGAGAAAAACTCGAATGTACATGCCTATCTATCTCATCCATGGATCATCTAAGTCAGATAGATTGGTCAATAAATGGTGTTAGGACAGTTGCAGTGTTAGGACAGTTGGCCAAACACAGCCAGCTCTGTGAGAATTCTAAGGAGCACGTGTTAGTGACTTAGAGCAACTAAAGTGATAAATGGAAACAAAAAACAAAATGGAAAATTTATTTCAGTAATAAAAGGATATTTGGTGCTATTCTCAGGCAGAAGAGAAATAGAACACCAAGACTAACATCTACTCACTGAATATCAAATATCAAACTGCCAGGACAGAGGCTCTGACATTTTGCATAAGTTGGGTGGCACGCCTGGTCCAATCAGCTGTGCCCCAGTAGTGTGACCCTGTCTGCTCTGGGCCCACTCCTGTGCATAGGTCAGGGGTGAATTTCAGAGAAGGGGCCGGTTCATGGTAGGGTAACACCCTTGAAGGTGAAAGAATGAAGATCAGTGAGCCATACAGCCCAAGCACCACTTGCTGCAAAGAACAGTCACAGTGAAAGCACATCTCTCATTATTAGTGTTTTTGTTTTTGTCCTTTGCAGGCCAAGTTCATTTTATCCCCCGTGCCTTAAATGTGAGAGTCTTAACATTTAGGTTTCTCTATAGTTGTAAGAAATTTCTTTTCAGTTCTAATCCAAACCCACCACGGTCAAAGTGCAAAGCCCCAGCAATAATTACCCTTTATCACTCTTAGGACTTTATAGTTTTATTTTTCTCTTTATATTAGGTACAGTATCACACAGACAAAAATGTACTGTGGGTTCGTGAAAATCCCATTTAAGCATTTGTCCTTGACCTTTCTAGGTACTTTAATAGAATGTCACTTACGCACACATTGACCTTTTATAATGAATCTTCCACTATGTACTAAGTATTCTTGTAATTTCTTTGTTTTTGTTTTTTTTCATTTGCAAGGGTTGTATTAACCAGTACCTGTAGACACATCTGTGTCCTTCCTCATGTAAGTTATTTTAGCCAGGAATAACATAGACAATTCTGCCTTTGTTTTGGTCTCCTAGCTTTAAAGTTGCATCCATCATCAGCTTCTTCTAAAACTCATCTAACTCTGTTGCCTCTTATGATAATTAAATTTGAAAAATAGCTAAATCAATTCAGTAATTATGTTGGAATAGCTACTGGAGTTTGTCATCATTGCTTTGACTTAGTGTAGAGTTTACCAGATAGTCATTTCTTTGGATGTGAAAAGGTAGATGTTATCAAAGAAAGAGGTTTCTGCAGACATATATGTTTGAGAAACACAGAGTTAAGCAAAAGCAAACTGATTCTGATAGACTTCTTAGAAGCTCCGATAAGCTAATATGTCTTGTGTAAGCCCCATGAAGGCAATACAATTAGAAGCATTTCTCATATTTATTTCACCTCAGAGTCCCTTTCTCAAACTGCTTGTGGGAACAATAACCTGAGAAACACACTTTAGGGAAGTGGTGATATAATTAAATGTTGACATATTAATTTTCTCATTAGTAAATTTAAAAACATATCCTCTCTGTTGTCATGTTGGTTGGCTATAAACCAGAGAAATCAAGGGATAGGGGCACGGGTCTGGAAGTCAGGAGCACCTGAACTGGCTGTGTGTCTTTGGGAAACTGCTTCTCTCTCCTGGGACTGATTGCATTTTCTCATCCTTAAATGAGATTGTCATACCTATGTGACCTCTTATTCATGGACAGGAGCCTTCTCCAGCTCTAGGATGCTATTTCATTTGTTGCACAGGGACTCTGATTGTGTTTGTTGTAGAAAAAGGAAGAAGCTTTTACCAATTTAAAGAAAGTTTTCTCAGTCTCTGACTTGTCGATTTCGAGCTATTTTATTTATTTCTTTACAAAAACAAGTCCTGATCTTTTTTTTTTTCTTTTTTTTTAGGTTTGATATGATCAAAGCTGTCACTTCAGTCTTTCACTAACTGGGCTTCTTAGAATCTCATTTAGAATTCTCAGAAACCAAAAGCCAGTGAAATAAAGTCAAAGGAACAGAAATGTCACCTTCCAGGAACCTCCAAAATGCCATTAACACCTTTAATGAGGCTTTTTAAAGGAAGAATCAGTCTGCACTTTCAGTGG
Organism: Nomascus leucogenys; assembly: GCF_006542625.1. NCBI lineage: Eukaryota > Metazoa > Chordata > Mammalia > Primates > Hylobatidae > Nomascus > Nomascus leucogenys. The sequence goes on along the minus strand of NC_044384.1, from coordinate 111,600,931 downwards.
GCCCTCTAGTCTGTTTCTTTTTGCTCATCAGGAAGCTAGAAGATGGCAGCCCATGAGCTTCCTCCCTTGCATTTGCAGTCCGTGGGTAGGATGTTACTTCTAATTGATTTAATTGAAACCTAGTGCAAATACATTAGGTTTCTTCCTGCCCTCAACCCTAACACCACTTGGGCAAAGTGGACTGACAATTTATTTTTGAGAAATAGCATCAATGGAGTGAAAAATAATTTTTTTTAAAAAATTGTTGGAATTCCTGTTGTGATTTGTTGGTTAAATCTTGAGATTGGTTCGCATTATGCAGTCATAAGGTTTTAAATCATCTAGCAAAAGATTTCTGGGGATTGAGCTGTTCCTTTCTCTATGTTTACTACCATTATTTGGAAATGAAAAGGGCAGATAACCTTCTTTTAAATAGCAACCATGCTTGGGGTCTCCTATTCTTAATCATTACATGCTAGAAGAAGGGGGCAGGGAACTCTGGACATCAGATTTAAAAACCTGAGGTTTTAAAACTAGAAAGCATTTACATGATATTAAGGCAGGGACTCTGAGTCAGACCAAGACACAGTCAAATCCCAGGTTGCCATTGTCTTAGACATAATATATAATTGACCTCTTTTCTCATTTGTAAATGGTGGTGGTAGTGACTGTCAATAGGATTTTATGGGAATGTATAAATTTACATATACATTTATAAATGTAGTTTATATGTATGTATAAACTAGAGCATCTGGAACATAGTAGATATCCAGTCAAATAGTGATCTATTATAATCATTATTGTTATTTTTATTGTAAATAATAAGCATATTCCTTGAACAATGCTTCAAGTATTTGCTTTAGTTATGATTTTTATAGATTATATTATTTTTTATTTAGTTTTAGGTTTATTTTATGCTGATGAAAGATACCTTAAGGACAATAGTATGCATGACTTCAACCTTTTAATAACAAGATGAAGCAGTAGCAGCAATACTGTGTCTCTCTAATGAGATGGAATATTACTGATAGCTCTGAAGCCCCTATGTGATTATTCCCAATGAAATCCTCTCTCCTCCCCTTAGAAGTATCACATTCCACTTTGGTTTTACCACACTTCTTCCTAGACAATAATTTTTTGACATTCTATGTTTTTGACCCTTATGATCTAAAAAAAAATCATACTTGTATGCATGCTGTACATGTATTCTGTACATCTGGTGTGCTTCTCTGTCTCAACATTATGTTAAGATTTATCCCTGTTGATGAATGTACCTATTTTATGTTCTTTGCCACTGTGGTAGAATATTCTATTGTATAAAACAAATATGCCCTATTTTTTAAATCATTCCTCCTATTTATGGATGTTTAGTGTTTTTCCAGTTTTATTTATTTTTTTGATATTTTGAATGTGACTGTTGTTACTATTCTTCTGTTAACTACGTGAAATTGCCATTTTTATAGGTCAATGATCCAAACTAAAAATTTATATGATTCAACTCAATTGATGTCTGGTGTGTATTTTTAAGATTATATCTGAAGCATATACCTAAGTGTGGCAGAAATGCTGATTTATAGGGTATATAAATTTTCAACTTTTAAAATGAAACCTGATTGTATTACAAAGAGATTATACCAATTTATACCCCCAAATGAAAACTGTCATTGTCCCACTTCCCACCAACATTTGATATAAATTTTTATTTTGGTGGATGTGAAATATAGTTTTAATTTGCAGTTCTGTAATTACCATTGAAATTAAGCATTATTCCATATGCTTATTTGCCATTTCTATTTTTTGAGATGGAGTCTCGCTTTGTCACCCAGGCTGGAGTGCACTGGCGCGATCTCAGCTCACTGCAGCCTCTGCCTCCCAGGTTCAAACGATTCTCCTGCCTCAGCCTCCCAAGTAGCTGGGACTACAGGCGCCCCTCACCAGGCCCAGCTAATTTTTGGATTTGTAGTAGAGACAGGGTTTCACCATGTTGGTCAGGCTGGTCTTGAACTCCTGATGTCAGGTGATCTGCCCACTTCGGCCTCCCAAAGTGCTGGGATTACAGGCTTGAGCCACTGCGCCCAGCCAACAATTATTTTTAAAAATAGAGTTTCCCGTAATTTTTAGGTATGTACTGCTTAGAGGTGTTTCCCTACAATATCATCTTTGCTGCTGCTGAGAAAACGGCAAAATAAGATTATTTATGTTTTTATCCTTTTGAAGAAGAGAACTTACTGATTTTTAGTTTGTATTTCATTGTCATATGGTTAAAACTTTAAGGGATATATTATACATAGGATTTTTTTAAAGTATTAGAATTTTTTTATAAATTAACATATTTTTATTTTTATAAAATAATTATTTTGTTTGTATTATTTTATTTTGCAGTTACATATAATACTTAACATTTAGAACTTCAAAGCACAAAAGTTTAGAACTTTTAGGTATTGCCTTTTGGCATTTTGCAGAAATCCATACTAAGTCTTATGAATGGTTCATTTTGTTATAAAGAATATTTTTTAATTTAAGAATTGGGATGATGAAACTGGCAGATGACTCATTATTTTCTCTTTTTCTCTGTGGCCTTGGTGAGGTCATTTGTAAATATTTGCTGACTGAGTCCAGAGAAAGATACTACCTTACATAATCACTTACATATAAACACTGTATTTACTCTATTTTAATAACAAAATAGATTGATTTTGTCCATGTAGAGCTTTTATCTTGCTTGTATCATTTTGGTTTCCCAGGTCTTATTTCATCATCTGTGTTGAGTAACCATGGGGAGGAAGCTGGACCTGTCTGGTTTGACTGATGATGAAACAGAGCATGTTCTTCAGGTGGTTCAAAGAGACTTCAATCTTCGCAAAAAAGAAGAAGAACGACTAAGGTGAGATGCCTGTTTTGCTCAGCAGGGTACAGCAAACCACATGTGGACAAGCGAAACAGGTTTCCTGAGGGTATTCCCTCCTGCTAGCCCTGAGTTTGGACACACACTTATGTTTGTCAGAAGAATGTCCTGTCCTTTGTAGAAAGGTTTGCCAGTTTCAGAAATGTCAGTTCAGAAATGTGTTGCTAACAGTCCCAATCAGGGTTTTGTTGGGACTTCTGACCCTGTATGTCATTATTAGCTATAGAATGAGTGGAGCTTGTGGTGAACACGCTGCCTTGAGCTTCCTCTTGGCCTTAGTTTTTTGTTGGCAGGTCTTATTGAAGGATAACCAAAGTGTTAAGTGAACAGTTCTTGTGAGAATGAGTCTCATGCATGTACAATGTTCTGTTTAAACTCTCAGCTACTGTGGCACAAGAAAAGAGCTTTGAACATCAGATACAAGGAAACTGACCACCAGACTGGGATGGGATCACCTGGTTTAGCACTACTTCCCTCCTTTTATAGAAGAGGAAACTGAAGCCTAAAGAGGTAGTCTCCTGACTCCTCTGCAGTTGATATTTCCCCATGAAAGGCTCTTGGAAATACTATGGCAGGTCAGTTCCAACTATGCCTAAGTTGGAAGAAGTCACAGCGATAGAAATGAGGTCATGTATTAGGCCTAATGTATTGAAACTGATGGTAGGTCAGTATTAGTCTCCCTCATCTATAAAACCTGTTATTCCTTGGGATTCCATGGGATTATTCACAGCACCATCTTCTTCCTTAGACACTAAGCAAAAACCTGTTTTGCTCACTTTGATTATTCAACAGCTAGAACAGTGCCTAGCACAGTTTTAAAAAATCAATTAATTATTAATAGATTTCTTGTCTTTCATCAAACAAGTATATATTTAATATATACTATATGTGAGACCAAAAGATGGTGGAAATAAAGATGATTACACTAAGGTGCTTATAGCCTAGCAAGGGAGATAACATTGCCAAGAAGTATGAAGTCTGAGGTACTCCAAGGTAGAAGGAAAACAATCCCTTTTTGGTGGTAGGAAAGATTTACCAGTTTTAAGCTGAGTGAGAAAGGGCATGAGTAGAGCTTTGGCATAATCCTAAATTTCTGTATTTACATATGGAATATAAAAGAGAACAGAGTCAAGGACGTCCCCAAGGTTTTTTTGGCATAGGAAACTGGAAGAATGAAGTTGTCATTCAGTGAATATGAAGACAGAGGAGCAGGGTATTTGGTAGCCAGGTAAAGTTGAGAGCTCTGTCTCAGGCATCTTCAATTTGAGATGAATATTGGACATCCAAAGGAGATGCCAACTTGGCATTTATGTATTTGCAACTAGGAATCAAGTGGGAGGTCCAAGTTGGAAATTAAAATGTCATGGAAAAGGTCACCAGAACAACAGGAGAGTAGATGGAGCAGGGAAACTAGTACAGTTGCTTGGCAGCGCTAAGACCAACTTGAAGTTTGTGGTCACTATTTTACATTGAGACCAGTTTCTACATGGTAGTGTTTTCCCTGTATCTTTCAGCCTCTTTCCTCTACTGGACCATTGGAAAGAACCATGTCTTGATCAGTTTTGTGCCCCAATCTCTGGGCACAGGGCCTGGCACACAGTGGGTGTGCCCTAAAGCTCTGTGGAATGGATGGATACATGTAGATTGATTGTCAATCCATATGACTACCTTCATGTGTGGTTTGAAGAATCCACCTTAATATTTCCTTTAAATCATAAAGACCATCTGTGTGTCATGCTTTATCTCCTGGAAACTGACATATGGATAAGCCAAGACCTTGTTTAATGTCCTTTTCTGACTGTGGAGACTTGCCTTAGCTCCACTGCAGAGTCAGGTGCCCATCCATGTGGAAGAGCAGCTTTAGGGCTTGCCTTGAGGAGGAAAATTTTAAAGAGCAGCTCTCACTGCAGTAGACCCAACAAAATGGGCACCATCTTTCTCATGAAGACAGGAGTCTTAGTGGACAGCAGTCAGTAGCCTACTGCAATTCTGTGAAAATGCATGGTCATGGGAACCTGCTTGTAATGGAGAAAATGATGCTTGAAATTACCAGTGGCCAAAGAGGAATGACTGCTTGCCATGGCAGCTCTTGTGGCACTGGAACTGGACATTTTTTCTCTGAAGACAGTTGTTACTATTGTCCTCTGCCCATGACCAGTGACATGCCTCGATAGGTACCCAGCAAACTGAGGTGACACTCTGAATGATTCCAGCAAAGAATATTACTATCGAATAAAAAGAGATTATGACACTGCAAAACCACTGAAATTGCCAAACATTTGCCTCACTTTTTTATATTGCTTGAATTTTGGGTATGTGAAAGAATCTAGGAGGTAGTATTCTTGAACTGAACTTTGAAAGTATTTTAGAATTATAGGAAGTATTTTCCTTTAATGAATGTATAACTCATAATAGAAGACTTTTTTAAATTTTACAATCTTGAATTAGTTTCCTTTTCCCCCGACCAGCTGTTCTTTATTTACCTAGTTTCTCTGGCTAGGTTTTGTGAGGGTAGGTCTTGAGTGTAGTAGAGCTTATCCAGTGTTTACAATGATCTGTTCTTCAGTGCAGACATTAAATGTAATAGTAAATAGGAGGCAGAAGTGTGAATTAAGTGTCCTCAGAACACATCATGGTAACGTAAAGAGGGATAATGGGGATGAAGAATTCATGGAAAGAGAACTAAAATGTATAAAGCAGCGTGAACTGGCACTGCCCTGGGTATCACACAATTTATCTTATTGATTCCTCACTAAAGTCACTATAATGTTAGCACCAGCTTACATGGGGGCATCCAAGAACAGAGAGATTACAAAGCTTGCTCAGAATCACACAGTTAATCGGAGTAGGGCCAGTATTTTGTTTTCCAGATTCTCTCCATTATGTAGACTGGGTTAAACCATTTCAAAACTGTTTTACTCTCCCTCCCTCCTTAAAATAATTCCTTAGTATCATCTAATGTCCAGTAAATTTATCCAACTATCTTATTTCTACAGTATGTTCAAATCAGAATCCAAACAAGGTCCACTCATTAGTCTGGTTGTTTTGAATCTTAAACCTCTTAATTTTGTCATTATTTCTGAGATAATTCAGAAGGCAAGCATGGTATTTGGTGTCTCTGAGAATATTTTACTTTTTTACTTTGTCATTTTATGGTTAGGCCGATTAGAGTTGGAGCTTAGTTTTGTTGTAATTTTCTCCCCCTTTAATAAGGTCCTTTTATAACAATTTAGATCTTTTCCAAATTCTGCTATTTAAATTTTTAAAAAATTCATAGATAAGTGTTTTTCTTTGTTGTTTGTTTGTTTGGAGATGGAGTCTCGCTCTGTTGCCCAGGCTGGAGTGCAGTAGCACGATGCAACCTCTGTCTCCCGGGTTCAAGCAATTCTCCTGCCTCGGCCTCTTGAGTAGCTGGGATTACAGGCGCAAGCTGCCACACCTGGCCAATTTTTTGTATGTTAGTAGAGATGAGGTTTCACCATGTTGCCCAGGTGGGTCTCGAACTCCTGAGCTCAGGCAATCTGTCCACCTCGGCCTCCCAAATTGCTGGGATTACAGCCGTGAGCCACTGCGCCTGGTCGTGTTTTTTTTATTTCCCAAAGGCATGTATTTAGAATGGATGTGATATTGTTACCCATATGGAAGGGACAGTGTGACTGTCCTGGCTCTGGCAGGTAAGTGGAGAAGGACACTGGGGAAAGCTTACAGCCCTCATTCTTTACAGGACTCCTGCTATGCCCCACTCTCTGCTATAGCTCATAGTGAGCAGAGGCACATCGTGGTTGGTGTGTAGATATCAGCTGCTGTGTGTAGGTAGTCACAGGCCTCACTATGTAAAGTGATTCTGTCAACCCAATGTCAGTAAGATGAGACACTTTCTCAGCACTGGGGATGTGATGCATTGAATTTTTAATATCATTAAAGCTATATGTTTATAGCAGGACTGTTGGGGGAAGATAGAGAATTGATAGGCCTGAGAATAGCAGACAGGCAATACCAGATACTGGAGGTGAGGACTTATTTACAAATTCAGTAGAGTAAGTGTTGATTCCATTTCTCCAAGACACACCAGGATTAACACTATGGATGGAGGATGCTGGGAACGAAAGGCATGGTGACGCCTGCTCCTACCTCCAGGTGCTTTGGGTTTTATCTAGATTACTCAAGTAAATGTGTCAAAAAGTTCATATTGTACTTGGTTAATTTTATTTTCTGTTTTTCTTTTTTATCAGATGATTTCAGGCAAATAGTAAAATTATGCAAATGGTAAAGAAGACCTTATAATGAAAAGCCTAAGTCCTCTGCTCCATATTTAGTTCTTTGTCCTTTAGACCTCCTGGCATGACCTTCATAAATCTAAATATGTGCTTCTGTTGCTATATTTCAATGTATCAGTATTAGACATTCTTTCAGTTTTCTGCTCTGAAATTGGGGACTTAGCTCACTTACTTATGTTACCCTTGTATTTTGTTTCTTGATGATTATATTATTTTCTACTGGTCATCTTTCAAACTTAAATAATAGATGGAAACCTCTGAGTCTTGTTCTGTCAATGTTTGCCATTCTTTTTCAGTTCTGACGTGCAACATTCAAATAGTGTCCCTGTCTTTACCTCTTTACCTCCTTCTGCCCTGTGTCCCAGCTTTCCCTATAATAGCTTTACTCTCATACATACAAGGCTGGTGCATTCACCCACTGTTCCAAAAACATATTTGAGTCTCCTGTTTTGTTCATAGGATGATTCTAACTGTTGTAGCCCCTATATAGTTATGACTGAAAATATTAACATTGTTTACCGCTGCCTCTCTCTCTTTTTCAGAGCTTTATTGAAGTTAGCAGGTATCTGATTGTTCTTTTCCTTTTCTCTTTACCATTATGAATTAATTATGCTTTTATTTCTTTGCTGTCATTGGAAAGGGGTCTTAAGAGGGAGCAGAGGCCATTAAGTGTTTGCTTTGTCTGTCATCTGGAATCTAAATTCCACAGTAACTTGCTTACTAGTCAAGGTCATGTGAGGATCCTGGGGAGTGTGCAGAGGTGGAAAGCACTCCCAGTGTCTAGCATATGTGCAGAGCATGCTTTGGGGTCAAACAGATATGGGTATGAGTCCTTCTATCATGATTATCATGATTATGTTGGACTGTTTGACCTCTGAGCCTCAGAAGTCAAAATGAATCCAGGAAAGGCTGGGTCATTGCTGCACATTAACCATGTCCTATTTGTAGGAAAGTTGACATTTCTGGAAACTTCACCCTGACTTTTCCTTCATTTCTGTTGATAGAGCCTCTACAGGTGAGGCACCCCATGCAATGGGCTCTGTTCTGTCTGTAACAGCTCTATCCCCAGGTTCTATGATTCCAGGCATTGGTCTTGCCTGCTGAGAACATATCTTTTCATGAACTTTCAGGTTTCTACACTTTGCTTTGATTGCCCTCTCTGCTTCTAGTGTTCCTCCGTTTAGGAGAGTATGGCTAAACATTGAGTGCCTAAACAGAATTCAATGGAAATAATAAATTAGTATAACAACACAGAATCTTCAACTTTGTCTATAGCAGTTATGCTTTCCCAGTAATGAAACATATCATCTATGTCATATGACTTTTTCCATACCTTTATTCTCTCAATTATATAACTCTTGAGAAATTTTCAAATAGTAGAAAAAAATAACCAGGCACCTACGCCACATTTAAGTCCATGATGTTCAAAAGTCTTACCCAACTACCAGATTTATACTACTATTTGAGTGGGAGTGTGGGGCCCTCAGCTGGGATCAGTGTGGTATTTATAGCTGCACCAGGTACTGTTGGACAGCTTTTGGACAAGCATGTTTTTGATGATATTGTTCACAGCAGAAATAAAGTCTTGGAGAAAAGAAGAGGCCCTGACTGGAGGAAGAAATGCAAAATACAGCTTCCTAGGCTATCGACAGACTAGCAGGCAGACCATCCAGGTTCAGTGTGATTAGGGGCGGGAGAGGTTAAGACTTGTTTCCTTCTGTTGGACCCCAGTGCTTCCTGTGTGACTCAGATAGAGGAGGCCTGGCAAATTGAGTGCATTGGTCTCCCCATGGTAACTCCTGAGTACCCAACTCCTGAGTACCCCATGGACTGTGTCTGCTTGGGTGTTGGGCATTTGGTTTAGTGTTCATCGTCAAAGGCCACGTTCCCTCCTCTCCATCTGCCTTTCTGTGTATCTGGCAGACAAAATTTTAAGAACTTTTTCTTCATGTCTACAGTGTAGCATATCATGATGTTTTGTTAGTATAAATACATAGATAGATTAAATTATTAAAATAAGTAAATAGAATGTCACCTGTGTGGCAGAGATAAACAGTGCTCACCAAATATCTTATGTGCTCATGCATATTCCCAGTGCCTCCTGCAGTTAGATTGCAGCCATGTGATTAGGTCTGGATAATCGACAGTGAGAGGAAGGGCCTGTATTACTTCCAGGTCAGGGCACTTAAGAGTTGGTGTGACTCTACTACCTCTCCCCTTGCCTTCTGTGGTGTCCTTGGAGGCCTTGTGTGGAAACATGGCACCACATGACGGAGAGAGCCTGATCCCTTTGACACTGGATGGAGGAGAGTTTCTGATGATCTGGAGGAGAGTTTCTGATGATCTGCAGGAGACTTTGTGTGGGTTTATTGGGTTAAGTCATTGAGGCCTTGGGGTTTATTTCTTACAGCGACATAGCCTAGTATTACTCTAATTAATATAGTTTTTGAGCGCTAAAAGAGAGCCAAATATTTGTTACGCCCCAACCTTTGACTTGTAGATGAAGAAGCATGCTCAGAGGGTGCATAGGCAGTTAGTGGTAGAGTCTGGATGCGACCTGAGTTTCCTGATGCCAGGGCTCCATGTTGTCTGCCATTGGGCCTCCCAGGTAGTAGAAGACACCTGTAGCAAGATGTCCAGACCTAAACTGGTATCACAGTTTATGCCCTATAATTTTATATCATCAGGAACATTTACAAAGCGGTTTTAAAAATGACTGTTAATTGTACAATCCTCTGGTGTTCAAATTGAGTCTTGGAGTCACTGAAGAGATAGCCACAGGCTTTAAAATTTCTTATTTACTACATGCTTGCCAAAAGCTAGTTAGCATTTGGATAACTTCCAAAGGTTGCTGGTGCTCTAATGGACTTGGTCTGTGGAGTAGCAGGGGTTAGATGGGATGCAATTGTTTTCTGTAACTGCGACTGGCACCTAGGCTGGGCCAGGGGAAGGAAGGGAGGGCAGAGGGCAATGAGTGTGAGATAGCACTTCCTGCTGTGTCTTTCTCAGGCGCAGCTGCCACAGCCCAGCAGCTATGATGTGTCAGCTCTTCCTCTGGCCTGTGTTAAGGAAGGGGAAATAAACGCTTTTGAGACCTGCTTCTGTTGCCCATAATGGTATCATTACTCACTTGCAGATGTGGCCCACATCTTCCTTGCCACCTCCAGGGGTAGTCTTCCACCCTCCATTGGTCAGGTCTAAGTGTTTTGAGAAAATAAATAAGAGCTGCCAGGGTTTGTTGGAGACCCACTGTGAGGAAGCAAAGCTGTTCTCAAAATCTAGAAATAATTTGTGTTTCTAGTCAGTGACACAGAGACTCCTTTGAGGATTAATCACCATTTTTTAAAGTAGAAAGAACATGGTACTTTAATAAAATGAGTTAGTGATCTTTCTTCCTTCAAGATTTATTTTCATTTTAAACAAAAATTTTATTGTAAGAACGTAGTAGAAACTCAAAAAGTTTCTATTTCAAACAGTAACATTCCTTTGTTTTTACTGTCTTTTGTTCTGAACACTTAAATTGAGCTAATGAATTAGCAAATACTTCTGGTTATATCCTTCCCTGAAGCTGGAAGACAGATCACCTTGTCTTTAGAATAAATATGCCTTATGGTTTGTGAAATAACTGTGTATGCACAAAGTGCATTTGCCTGAGGTCTCCTCAGGGCCTTTTGTAGCTCTTTGATATTCTGCACTAACTCTGTGGCATTAACCTGCCCAGTTAATGAATCTGCTGTCTCAGTGGGGATGCTCCAAGGTAGTTCCTTCGATGGGATTGGTAGATCTGGTCACCTGGCAGTGCCCTGAAAAATCAGAGTTGAGAGCAGGTGCATTTAATGGTGCAGTGGGAGGCAGGTCACAGCTCTGGTTGAGATCACTTTGTGATGGGGGAAGGCCTAGGAGGAGACAGAACTGGGAGACCTGGGGAGAGAGCCTGGAGACTCATGGAGGGCAGGTGCGCAGGCTGCAGAAAGTAGAGTGGAGAGGATTGATCTTAAAGCTACGAGGTATCTCACAAGATTATTTTTAAAACTCTTAGTATTGGTATTTTTGTCAATAATGGCAGGCCAATATTAATCCAAAGCTGCTGGGTATTTATTAATTTGCTTCAAAATCATATTTTGAATGTCAGGACCCTTCTGGGCAAATATGAAGGGGGTGAAAGGGCAGTAGGGGACTCACAAATTTAGTAAGGTTATTAGCCCTTGAAGGAGAGTCCAAAAGATGAGCTAAGTCCTATATGAATAATTAGGATGCTATAGACAGTGAGAAATAAAGATATTAAGGCAGACTCATGGGAATACATCTGTCTTAGAGGAGGGGGCTAGGAAAAGGAAAAGACTTCCTGAAGGAGAGGTGTGTTTGATTTGACCCTTGAAGATGGACTAGATTTTTTAGTGGATTGACACATAGGTCTGAGCAGCAGGGAGCATCCTGGGTAAAGTAATATGGATAGAAAAGGGAACATGTTTTCACAACCCCAAATCAGGACCTGTGGTGGGGCAGGGGAGGAAGAGACTGTTTTGAAGATAATTCTACTTCACTGTTACTAATAGCATTGAATAGAGTGTGGGGTTCCAGGAATATCATCTCCCTTTATCCCAACAATCCTGGGAAAAGCACATTCTTTTTTTTTTTTTTTTTTTTTTTTTGAGACAGATTCTCATTCTGTCACCCAGGCTGGAGTGCAGTGGTGGATCTCGGCTCACTGCAAACTCTGCTTCCTGGGTTCAAGTGATTCTCCTGCCTTAGCCTCCTAAGTAACTGGGATTACATGTGTGTGCCACCACACCTGGCTAATTTTTGTATTTTTAGGAGAGATGGGATTTCATTATGTTGGTCAGGCTGGTCTCGAACTGCTGACCTCGTGATCCACCCACCTCTGCCTCCCAAAGTGCTGGGATTACAGGCCTGAGCCACCATGCCCGGCCGCATATTCTTATCTGTTTACAAAATGGGAGAACCGAGGCTCTAAATTGGTGTTAAATAATTTGCTCAAGTTGTACAGAGTAAGAAGTGAATTCAAACTCAGGCAGAGCAGCCCTAGAGTGAGACCAGCACCAGGGCAGTACACTGCCCTTAGTACTGAAAACAAGGACATTCAGGTGCCATGGGATAGAATAGATGAAATTAAAAGTGTTCCTATTTCTCCACATCCTCTCCAGCACCTGTTGTTTCCTGACTTTTTAATGATCACCATTCTAACTAGTGTGAGATGGTATCTCACTGTGGTTTTGATTTGCATTTCTCTGATGGCCAGTGATGATGAGCATTTTTTCATGTGTTTTTTGGCTGCATAAATGTCTTCTTTTGAGAAGTGTCTGTTCATGTCCTTTGCCCACTTGTTGATGGGGTTGTTTGTTTTTTTCTTGTAAATTTGTTTGAGTTCATTGTAGATTCTGGATATTAGCCCTTTGTCAGATGAGTAGGTTGCAAAAATTTTCTCCCATTCTGTAGGTTGCCTGTTCACTCTGATGGTAGTTTCTTTTGCTGTGCAGAAGCTCTTTAGGTTAATTAGATCCCATTTGTCAATTTTGGCTTTTGTTGCCATTGCTTTTGGTGTTTTAGACGTGAAGTCCTTGCCCACGCCTATGTCCTGAATGATGTTGCCTAGGGTTTCTTGTAGGATTTTAATGGTTTTAGGTCTAACATGTAAGTCTTTAATCCATCTTGAATTAATTTTTGTATAAGGTGTAAGGAAGGGATCCAGTTTCAGCTTTCTGCATATGGCTAGCCAGTTTTCCCAGCACCATTTATTAAATAGGGAATCCTTTCCCCATTTCTTGTTTTTGTCAGGTTTGTCAAAGATCAGATAGTTGTAGATATGCGGCATCATTTCTGAGGACTCTGTTCTGTTCCATTGATCTATGTCTCTGTTGTGGTACCAGTACCATGCTGTTTTGGTTGCTGTAGCCTTGTAGTATAGTTTGAAGTCAGGTAGTGTGATGCCTCCAGCTTTGTTCTTTTGGCTTAGGATTGACTTGGAAATGCGGGCTCTTTTTTGGTTCCATATGAACTTTAAAGTAGTTTTTTCCAATTCTTTGAAGAAAGTCATTGGTAGTTTGATGGGGATGGCATTGAATCTATAAATTACTTTGGGCAGTATGGCCATTTTCACGATATTGATTCTTCCAACCCATGAATGTGGAATGTTCTTCCATTTGTTTGTATCCTCTTTCATTTCATTGAGCAGTGGTTTGTAGTTCTCCTTGAAGAGATCCTTCACATCCCTTGTAAGCTGGATTCCTAGGTATTTTATTCTCTTTGAAACAATTGTGAATGAGAGTTCACTCATGATTTGGCTCTCTGTTAGGAACACTTTTACACTGTTGGTGGGACTGTAAACTAGTTCAACCATTGTGGAAGTCAGTGTGGCGATTCCTCAGGGATCTAGAACTAGAAATACCATTTGACCCAGCCATCCCATTACTGGGTATATACCCAAAGGACTATAAATCATGCTGCTGTAAAGACACATGCACACGTATGTTTATTGTGGCACTATTCACAATAGCAAAAAGTTGGAACCAACCCGAATGTCCAACAACGATAGACTGGATTAAGAAAATGTGGCACATATACACCATGGAATACTATGCAGCCATAAAAAATGATGAGTTCATGTCCTTTGTAGGGACATGGATGAAACTGGAAAACATCATTCTCAGTAAACTATCGCAACGACAAAAAACCAAACACCGCATGTTCTCACTCATAGGTGGGAATTGAACAATGAGAACTCATGGACACAGGAAGGGGAACATCACACTCCAGGGACTGTTGTGGGGTGGGGGGAGGGGGGAGGGACAGCATTAGGAGATACACCTAATGCTAAATGACGAGTTAATGGGTGCAGCAAAACAACATGGCACATGGATACATATGTAACAAACCTGCACATTGCACACATGTACCCTAAAACCTGAAGTATAATAATAAAAAATTAAAAATTAAAAAAAAAAGAAATTAGGACCATCTTGGAAAATCTGGCACCTGTGCTTGCTAAAACTTGGGATGGGTTCAGGGCTGGGCAAGTTATAGGGTTTAAGTCAGTATATGAGAAGTGTGCAGTTGGGACAATACAGTAGCCAACTAGCCACATGTGGCATTAAGCACTTTGAATATGTCTTATCCAAATTGGGGTGTAGTCTAAGGGTGAAATAAATGCTAGATTTCAAAGATCAAGTATAAAAAATGTAAAATAGCTCAATAATTTTCATATTGATTACACATTGAAATGTTTCTAAAATTACATCTTAAATATATTTTTAAAGTTAATTTCACTTTTTTTTACTTTTTAAAATGTGGCTACTAGGAAGTTTTAAATTATGTATATGGCTCACATTATATTTTTATTGGACAGTGCTGGTCTGAAATGCAAGATTAAGCAGTTTGGGATTTATAAAACCAAAAAGTAAGCTTTCTTTCTCAATTTTGTTTAGGATTATTCCTTTTTTATATGTGGTTTTTAGGTATCTGTAAAAGCCAGCTAAAGTTTTAGCTAATTAGTCAGATATTGGCCTTTGCTATCAAATATTGTTGTCTCTGTCACGTGAAGGTGGTCTCTGAGTCATGCCTCAGTGTTGGGTTTATTACACAGTTTAAAAAAAAAGCACACTGTGTCCATGCCATATTCATGACAAAGAGTTTATGCATCTCAGGACAGAATGAACTCTTTCATGTTTCCCTGAAGTTAATGGTTGACCAAATACTTCATGACCTTTGAAATAACACATGGCTTTAGAATGGCCCACTATTCAAAATTTATATCACATCTTTGGCGCCGTAAAGTTATCAGACATTCACCTGTGGGGTCTGCCTTTAGAAATGGTCAGGAGAGTTTGATGTTACAAGTAATCTACATTACAGTTGTAATGTAGAAAAAAGGGAATCATGCTGATGCTCTTATTTGCTTTTTAACTTGTGGCCCTTCAAAGATGTACAGTTACTAATTTGGAGATTCGAATATGTTCTCCCCATAATCCCACTTTCTTTAATAACAATTTTCTACTAGGTTGCTTTTATGGCTCCAAGTTCCTGATCTTATTTACTTTTCCACTGCAAATGTCAGAGGCTCAGCTTCTGGGCCCTGATAAAGCTCTTGTGGCATTAATTCTTGGCCTGACCTTCATTTCTTAGACCTCTGGCTGTGGAAAGTATTTCTTTGGCCTTACATGTGCATAGAATTCAGGACTTGAAAGGGAGCAAGGAGGAAAGTTTCCACAGCAATTTGAAAAAGTAGCTTTTCTCACTTACAGTAGTTCAGGAATGTACACAATCCTTTAGCCAGAAATGGCCTGAAAACGCAGAGGAGGTAAGCACAATGTACAGCCTGGAAATGAGAGTTTCTTCCTCTCTGTGCTGTGCTGGTGGAGTGACAACTTACTTGTTCTCATGAGCTCCTTCAGTGCCTGGGGGCAGTTTCCTGCCTCAGGGTTAAAGGGCTGCCTTCCCCTCCTTACTCAGCTTCTGAAGCCAACAGGTCCACCTCCTGGTCCATTTCTGAACCTGATACCTGCAGAAGGAAATTCATCAACAACCTCTCCCTGACTGTCAGGGTGACTTATAATGAGCTTCTTCTCCCAGATGGGGAGATTCTTGTCCTAGCCCAGAGACTTTTTGGCTGGAAACCAGGTTGAGGCCTTAAATCGCCAGGAGAGCCAGCCTCCCTGGCCTGGTCCCAGCCCTCTGTGCTCACCTTCCCCCTGCTGGTCTGACTTACAGGCTCCCATTTTGTGTCATCTTTTCCTCTATTGGTGGGTGTGGGCCTAAGACTTAGGACCCCTTCCCTGGCTAATTCTTATACCTCAGACTGGAAGAGACTAGCTCCTGCATACCCAGCTGGATCTGGCTCTCCAGATATGGTGATGTGCCCAGTAGGTTGGCAGGCTGTTTGGTTCTGACCACCTCTGGAATTAGTACTAGAATAATATGAAAACAGAAGACATCAAATAATTCAGTGATAAAAAGTTACAAAAACTGCTAAATGTAGTACCTAATCAATTATGGTCAAAGTCTTCCACTGATGTTGGAAAAATTATCTTAGCTGCTCCAGTCAAAATTCAAATATACCCATCAAAACCTCTTCCAAATCTTAAGCAATACCCTTTAAAACCAGAAACTTTAGAAGGAATAAGACTTTTAGTTTTAGACTATATAAAGGAGGCTTGATTATTTCCTGTACAACCCCATATAACACTTCAGTCCTTCCTATAAGAAAACCAAATGGTAGAGGATGGAGGTTTGTGTGAGAACTCAGAGAAATTAATGATATTCCTCATCATCTGGTAGTGCCAAACCCCCATACGTTGTTGACTGTAGTATCAACTAAAGGTAAATTCTTGGCTGGGCATAGTGGCTCATGCCTGTAATCCCAGCACTTTGAGAGGCTGAGGCAGGCAGATCACCTGAGGTCAAGAGTTCAAGACCAGCCTAGCCAACATGGCGAAACCCTGTCTCTACTAAAAATACAAAAATTAACTAGGTGTGGTGGCATGCACCTGTGATTCCAGCTACTCAGGGGCCGAGACAGGAGAATCACTTGAACCCAGGAGGTGGAGGTTGCAGTGAGCTGAGATTGCACCACTGCACTCCAGACTGGGTGACAGAGCAAGACTCCATCTTAAAAAAAAAATTATTTACTGTGATAAATTTATATACTACATTCTTCAATATTCCTGTAGATAAAGACGATTTCTCTTTTCCTTCACTTGGGAAGACAGAAAATACACATGGAGAGTCACGCCTCAGGGATACACTGAGAGCCCTACTTATTTTTCACAAATATTAAAAGGTCTCTCAGATGTTGACTTCTGCAAGAAATCTATTTTAATGCAATACATAGATGATTTGCTTCTCTGCTTAGAGGGTAGGCAAACCTCTATAGAGGATGAGATTCACTTGTTATAACCATTAGCTCTAAAGGGACACAAGGCCTCAAAAACAAAACACATTAGTTTTGTCACACAAAGATATTTGGGTAATTTAATATCAAAGGAAGGTCTTTTCATCCACCTAAACAGTATACTGGCCTTCCCTACCCCCAAAACTATAAAGCAACTAAAAAGATTTCTGGGGGTGACAAGATACTATCAGAATTACATTTCAAACTTCTGCCTTAAAACTCAGCCTTTATATATTCTTCTAAACAAGATAAACTAGACCCCCTGAAATGGACTAAGAAAAATCAGTTAACATTGAAAGAAGTTAAAAACACCTTCATAAATGCCCCAGCTTTGAGACACCCATGTTATGATATTCCATTTTCATTGTTTGTTCATGAAATCATAAAATGCCTTAGGGCAGTCTAACACAAAAACGTGGAGACCAAAACAGACCAGAGGGATACAAGACTCTATGACTAAAAAATGGCCACCTTGCACGAGGACAATAACTGCTACTGCTCTATTAGTAAGAACAACTGAAGAAATAGTGATGGGCTTTCCTATCACTGTCTTTGTTCCACATTCTGTGGAAGCACTTGTGAATTCACACCACACTCAACATTGTTCTATTAGCAGATTAGCTTCTTATGAAGTTTCTTTTCTTTCTATACCTCACATTACAATCTCTAGGTGCAGTCATCTATACTCTGCCACTATTCTGCCTCTATCTTCAGATGAGATGCTGCGTGGCTGCATAATCTTAAGCAACCAGCTTTGCTCTTCTAGAACAGACATACAAGAGATTCCTCTTAGTAACGCTGATGTTATGTGGATTACAGATAGATCCTACTTAAAATTAAATCTGGAACTTATCGCACAGGTTACAGTACAATATCTTTAACTGAAAAAATAAAACCAGAAGTCACCTTGGCTCAACAAATAAGATGGATAACATGAATTAGGGCCTGTTAACTGACCAAAAAACTCTGCTAATATGCATACAGACAGCAGAGATGCTTTCAAAATAGCTCAAAAATTGTAAATGCTATAAAACAAAGATCTTCTGATCAATCCATTAAAAAAGATACCTTATTATACAATTGTTAAAAGCCATATTATTACCAAAATGTCTGGTCATTATTAAAATCCCAGTTCATTCCAAATCAGATATTCCAAAAAACAAAACACTAGCCAATAATATAGCCAAAAAAAGCTGCTCTAAATACATCTAAACAATAAAATAATCTATATTAACTTTAATCTATATTAACTTCTAACATTAGTGACCTAAAGAACATTAAATTTGACATGAAACTTTTTTAAGTATAGAACTCCAAAATCCAAGCAAGCAAGCAAAAAACTAAACAGAAGGAGGAACATATTCTCTCAAAGATGAGGTATGTGGGCCAATGCGCCTATACTTCCTGCTACATTTCAGTCATCATTTGTAAACCTACATATATGACTTAACTCACTGGAGTCCTGATAAAATAGTTGAGAAAAACGGTATTTCTAAAACATTTCTCCAGCCATAGATCATAAGATATATAATGACTATCACATTTGCCCAAAATGTAATAAAAAAATTTATACAGTTCCCAAAGACATTTTCCCCTTCCTAAAGGCCCTTTTGGAGCATGACACTTAGATTTTATTCAGCTACCACCATCACAAGAATGCAAATGTGTTCTAATGGTGATTTACATATTTTCTCATTGGATCATAACATTTCTACATGGAAGAACAAAGGCCTTAACAGTAAGTAAAATTATCTTTAAAAAATTATTCTAACTTGAGGAATTCCCCTGGAACTTCTTAGCAACAGAGGCACTTGCTTTACTAGACAGACAATTCAATCAGTACAATCAGTATATAAAATCTGGCTCGTCCTCCAACATATCCATTATACTTATTATTCCCAGTCATCTGGTTAGTAAAAAACATAAACTAAATAATAAAACTCAATTGACAAAACTAACTGAGGCTTTAAAAATTCCTTGGCCAAAAGCTCTTCCATTGATTTTGTATAAACTAAGATCAACCCCTTTTAATAGACATCAGTTGTCTCTATTTAAAATTATAACAGATAAACCTATAAAATTCACTCAAAAAATTATACATCTCTGATATTAAATGGAGACATATTCAACTATTACAGTGGCAGCTAACTAAAACTTATGTACTAATAAAAATTATTTTCATGGTGAACTTCTGGGAGACAAAAATTTAAAGACCATGAATTTCAACCAAGAGATTTTATTTACTAAAAGCAGTATCTTTTAAAAGATTCTCTCCAACCAAAGTAAAAGGGATCTTATCAGGTAATTCTTACTAGTAACCCTTGCACTGCAAAATCAGAAGACATAGACTCTTAAATTCATATATCTTATCTGCTTAAATAGATGATTTCACCAGAAGGTAATCTTCATTATTAGATAGGTCAATGACAGGCCAAAAAAAAAAAAATGACATCTGAGACAGCCAACCTTCCCAAGACACTAGACCAGGCCCAAATCTAAACAAATCCTTGCTGTTAATAATCGTTAATAGATGAAAAATATTTTCTTTTATAAGTTCCCATTAAATTTATTTCTTTTCACCCCTCCCCTAATTCTTATGTTTTAATGCTACTATTACCAACTGTTACCCATAACACAGTCTCTTCTTACAGTGGGCACAAGACTATGCTAATAGCCAGAAAAAAGACACTTGCTAGTTATGTGGCCTCATGCCCTTTCTAGGGGTTCTGTCCTACCATGATAGATATCTCCTCTGCAAAGATTAAATAAAATATCAAAAATATATCTTTGTTTTTCAAGAACAGTCACCAGTACTTAGCACTAACATATCTAAAGATAATATATATCACTCATCTATTAATGAAACCTTACAAAATAAGACATTAAAAATTTTTCAATAAAAACCCCAGTTCATTAGCTTTAACAGTGCTACTGCTCCAACTAAGAGGTAAGACAGTAACACTGTCTCAACTAAAAGATAAGACAGCTCAATTCAAGATGATGCAACACAAATTATGGACAATTTTATCTGATTTACTTGCTCCTCTGGTCAGCTTAGTCAGCTTGTCCCTTTATATTGAGAACAAGAAAAAAATCACACCAAAGATACCTGGCCAACTAACACTAAGAAAATAAAATAGATACCCCCAAAACAGTATATTCATGCCATTATATTACAAAGTACTGATTGACATGCCACTAAATAGACACAATGAACAAGCATTTATTGGCTAGCTCCAAAAAGAACATCTTGGCTGTGTGATACCAATCTAGGCCATAGTTACCATGTTCTTTGGGTTATATTTGGACATAAGCATACCAAAGCATATCATTTCAAACCCCACAAACCTTCCTCATTTGTAATCTTATTGGGTTTATTCTAAACTCAATTGATTAAATCATTTAGCTTTCATCTTTACGCCACAACTAGATATTAAAAATGTCATTTAACATATAGAGGCCCTAACCAAATATAAAACAGGCCCTAAATGATAGCCACATAGATATATTATTATTAAACAATAAAGTAACTCCTATAAAAAAGGCTATATTACAGAACCATATGATTTTAGACATACTACAGCCCAAGGGAAAACATGCACTATCATAAATTCCAATACCCCAAATAAAATAACATCACTAAATTAATGGCTGATATAAAAACCCAAATAACTAACCATTTAAAGCCAAAACTCTCCCTAAACAATTGACTAAGCAACTGGTTTAAGTCTCGGGAAACTTGGTGACAAAAGTTATTACTTATTCTAAAATTATAATCATATACTATATTTTATCCTGTTTTTGTCTTCACTTCTACTACAACATTCATTTACAATAGAGTCAACATACATATGACTAAAAAGAATAACATAATGGTTAGTCAAAAAGATTACATTAATTAAAGATACAGCCACTTAGTCTGACTCATGTAACAAAGTCACTTCCTTCACGTTACTTTAAATTCAGCCTGTACTCCATCAGCTTTATAACTTATCCAATTATTCATTGCCATGAACATGACATTCTGGAAATGAGCCTTCATAGCACAGTGAAACTAAACTCAAACATAAAAAGAGTCAAAACTCTTGGGTTTATCTAGGATGCTTTCTTTGAAAGAAAATTTAAAAAATAATAATAATAAAATAGGAAAATTTTAAAAGAAAGCTGTTGAAACTCCCAAAACACTTTAAGCCTTGAGAGAGATGTGACTGTGATCTGAGTCACATAACATGTAGTTGCAACTTCTGCTTCTTAGATTATGAATTAACTCTCTCATTGTTCTCATTCTGTAAATGACTAAGAGAGATCAGAGACTAGACCTCCTCCCCTTCAAATCACTGACCTTTATTATAGATTAGCTGCCTTCTTTATTGTCATATGCCTAACTCAGACCAGATGATGCCCAAGACCCCAACTCTGTTACATCTGTAGCATAAAATGCTAAATATACCTTTCTCACGAAAAGATCTTCTTGACCAATCGGACCATTATAACTTAACGTTAAGCCTTATATTAAAAAGTGTTAAGATTCTATTAAACTTTCCAAACTTTATCCATATAAATAACCTCCAAAACTTCTCCTCTTTGGATTACTGACTTCCATTCTTTTTTGGAGACAGAGTCTTGCTGCTCTGTTGCCCAGGCTGGAGTGCAGTGGCGCGATCTCGACTCACTGCAAGCTCTGCCTCCCAGGTTCACGCCATTCTCCTGCCTCCGCCTCTGGAGTAGCTGGGACTACAGGCGCCCGCCACCGAGCCCAGCTAATTTTTTGTATTTTTAGTAGAGACGGGGTTTCACCGTGGTCTCGATCTCCTGACCTCATGATCCACCTGCCTCGGCCTCCCAAAGTGCTGGGATTACAGGCGTGAGCCACCGCACCTGGTGCTGACTTCCATTCTTTAAAAATCTATATTCCCAAGGGGGCCAGCATCAAATCTGTGCTCAAATAAACTCTATATTTAATCATATTTTCTAACTCTCATTAGCAATGGCAGATTGTTATAAATCAGTGCCTTAGCCTCTGCCAGAGGACCCTCTTCCCTGAATGCTCATGTGTGGTCAACCCCTGAAGCTGTGAGAGTTACCCCTAGTCATCCATTTTGCAGTGCCTAACTTGTCTTTTATATCTTGAAGGCTGAGTATCTCGCAACCACCTGGGCCTCATTCCCCATCCTGCCTAATGAGGCCTGAGCTGTACCATTGCTTCATTCTATGTGTAGGGGCTCAGGGAAAACTTCCCCTTCACCCTCTGAAGGTTTGCTGAAAATCAGCTAACAAAGGACAGATTAATAGGGGAAATGGCATACAAATGTATTAATGTGCACGAAAGTCTTACGAAGATCTCAAGGAAAGATAAGATGGTTGATGCTTTTACATCATCTTGGGATTACAGAAAGAATGGGGACTCAGAGAATGACCAAAAAACAGGTTATGGTGGTAAGTGAGGTTATGGTGTCAAGATAGGTTATAGGAGGGAGAGAAGAGGAGGGTAGTAGCAAAGGTAGTCTTGTTATGCAGACTAACTACAGCTGTAGCAGCCCTCAGGGAGACTAGATGGTAAATGTTTCTTTCAGACTTTTAAAGTGTCAGACTCTCAGTTAATCTTTCTTAGACTTGGACAAGGGAGGGCCTCAGAGAAAGCATGGCTACATCAATGCAGATTTTCTCTACAGATGCAACTCTCTCCCACAAAAGACAGCATTTTAGCTATGCCTATATTTCCAGCCCTTCTGAAAAGCAATCTCTAAATGTATCAAAGACATGTATTTTTAGGCGAAATATTTTGGTTTTCTTCACGTGCGAGAAATGTACCTGGAGTAGGGGCTTCACCACTTCCCAGGCTGGTCTCAGTCCTGGTTTAAGGGACCTGGTTTTGATTGTTTTGAGAATTCCATCTACGCCCTACCTGCTGCCTTATTTATCAGGCTGGAGACTACCTGGGTGCCCCTGCCAGATTTCCCTCTCCTGCTCTAAAGCCCAAGGCTCAGGCAAGGTCCTAGGTCAGACTGCAAGGTCCTAGCCACAGGCCAATGGCTTTGGCTTGTCTCCCTTCTTGTGCAGTATCTCTAAGCGCTGAGAGGAGGTGGCAGGTGCCAGCAATCTGCATTTCTCTAGGCCTGGGCTTTTGCCATGCGGCTTTGCCTTCCCCTGTCCATCTGCCACTCCCACTTCCCTTCCTGTCTTCTTTTTTTGTCACCTCCTGGGTTGGCCCCTCTGGTACCAGTTTTATCCAATTGTGTGGGTCTGGAATCACATCTAAGAGCTTATGTTGCTGTAACAATATAAACAGATTCGTGTGATCCTGAAGTAGGCCTGTAATGGCCCACATTCTCTGCCATGTGTGCGAGTATGCGGTGTGTGTGTGTGTGTGAGAGAGAGAGAGAAATTCATTGATGACTGTATTTTTAATCTTCCTTCCTTTGTACACTATTTGTTCATTTTACATGAACCTCAAAGCAGAGGCACAGAGCTGGTATTGAATGCCAGATCCTTGATCGCACTATCTATCTTACTGAAAATGTAAGAGCTAAGGGGTTCATTGATGCTAGTTTGTTTTGTAGCTAGAGTATCCTTACCTGACTTGCCGCCTTGGGCATGTACCTTCATCTTTTTGTGCCTTCACCTTTCTCACCATACAAGGAAGATGATGGGGCACCTGACTGGAGAGTTATGAGGATTAAATGTCTTCATCCTCATTTAAAATGAAAGCCCTATATTAATAAATGTTTCTTTGACTATGAAAAAAATAAAAAATAAAATGAAAGGCCTTTGGGCAACCTCTGGAACACAGTAAATGCTCATAAGAACCTGAGGTAAGAACTCTTACTGGCTTAATTGTGACTGGTTGATCTAGTCCATGAATTCCATAATTATAGATACCTTTAAATTTTTATATCTGTTTAGTAAATTCAAATTTTTTTTTTATGGTTTGGCTTTTCCTAAGGGAAGGTATATTGTCTTATTATTATTAGATTATTCTCTACAAGCAGAAAGAAATGCTAGTGTTTGTTTTACAACTGATGTTTAATTGTTTAGACCTTAGATGTTTCTGTTTATTTTGTATATTCACTCACGTACTGACTTGTGGCTAGAGAAGATCGTTAGCTGCCGAGACATTTTGTTTTTCATTTGAATTAGAGTCTCAGATGTCTTTTATTTAGGGAGGTTTTTTTCATACATTTTCTGTTTCCCTGCATACCTTCTGCAGGAACTATACAGTGGCTTCTGCTTTTTTTCTGATTAAAGAAACAAGGCATTTCTATGTAGAGAATGGATCAGTGGGCAAATGAAGAGTGAATTTCTGAGAAAACAATAGTTTCTGCTTTGATAGCTTAAATACACAGGGGAAGCTTTTTCAATATGAAGTGGAAGCTTTGCAGCTACTGAGAATGTTTGTTTTCTCCCGGAGAAACATTTCTGTCTTAAAGGTTGTTCCAAAGCAGTGCGCATCCTAGCACCATAGTGAGGGAGAGTCTCCCTCCTGGGCTGGTTCTTCATGAGTCACAAGGGCCAGTCCTCCTATACCAGCCCCTTCACTTTTAAGGCATTCTGCTCTACTGTGTCATTAGAGGCTTCAGTATTGTTGATATGCTCAAAAGATCACTGGACATAGAGATGATTCTAGTCCACTCTTGCCATTTTTGGGAATGACAAAGTATCCCTCTGGCAGTAAAACTCCACTTGAATTTTATGCCTCCCCTTTACCTGTGGGAAGCCTGTCACTAAAATTAACGTTATCAGACCTTAGTTTCCTCTATGAAGTAGAGAGAATATTCAAGAATAAATGATGGAATTTTGGGGCTAAAGTGGAATTTAGAAATCAGTCTTGAATTTAGGTAAAAATAACCTGCTCATTTTCTAAATGTAGCTTCTTAGTCCCCAGGAATTAAGCATGTTGCAAAAATCAACCAGCAAGTGAGCACTGGTGAACTCTTCCTGTTTCCACAATTGTGACAGTAGGCCTTTTGCTGTTTTTGTCTTCCAGTGTACATAGTAGACAATTAAGTGATAGGAGCTCTACTCCACTCCCCTGTTTTCAAGGGAATATTTAAACTCACTGTGTTGCCTAAGTACAAACAATCATCATTTAAACCATTTGTTTTTTGAGGGAGGGGGTTGAATCTTGAAAATTGAGAGATGAATTTGCAGCCTGTGTTACAAAATTTGCACATATTCAGGTGGGAAGTTATACTCCAACTCCAGGTACATTGTAAAGATGTTGACAGCTGGCTGGGTGCAGTGGCTCATGCCTGTAATCTCAGCACTTTGGGTGGCCGAGGTGGGTGGATCACTTGAGGTCAGGAGCTCAAGACCAGCCTGGCCAACATGGTGAAACCCTGTCTCTACTAAAAATACAAAAATTAGCCTGGTGTGGTGGCACATGCCTGTAGTCCCAGCCTACTCAGGAGGCTGAGACAGGAGAATTGCTTGAACCTGGGAGGCGGAGGTTGCACTGAGCCAAGATTGTGCCACTGCACTCCAGCCTGGGTTACAGAGCAAGACTCCATCTCAAAAAAAAAAAAAAAAAAAAAAAAGTGTTGACCTCTGTCTGACTTCCCCTTCTGGGAAGATGGAATAGATGTACTTTTTTCCATTCTTCTCATTAAGTATAACTAAAAACCCTGGGGGCTCACCATATCTAAGACAAACATAAGAAGACTATGAACAGAGGACAGAAGAAGGCAGACTGGCTGTGTTCCCTGGGTACTGAGGAGTGGCATGGTGTTGAGTTCTCCTAGGTTTTTGTTTTGTTTTTTTGCCTCATATATTTGAGTCTTGAAGGTGAAAAAGTTGACAATACCAATTGTCACAGAAATACCAATTGTCACAGATGAAAATGTTCCCATCA
This sequence comes from Nomascus leucogenys, assembly GCF_006542625.1. Taxonomy (NCBI): domain Eukaryota; kingdom Metazoa; phylum Chordata; class Mammalia; order Primates; family Hylobatidae; genus Nomascus; species Nomascus leucogenys. The sequence continues at coordinate 111,575,018 of NC_044384.1, read as the reverse complement.
GCAAAAGCCAAAGGCCTAGGAAAAGGGCAGCCAAACAAGATAGACAATTTTTACATGATAACTGCTCTACTCCATCCAAACAACACAGAAAAAATCTGTGGCCTCCACCCCTACCTGAAAAAGCTAAGCAGGAAGCTGAGACTTTTATCCTTAATGGCCAGTAATGAGCCCTTCACCTCTCTTGTGGTGTAAGTGGGGCCACTTGGAGAGCCAGACCAACAAGCACCTGGAAGAAACAAGGAAGCTCCCTCCCAGCCAGTGTGGTGTCAGAGGAGGCCTAGTGGAGAGTAAAAATATTCACCACTGACCAGTAACAATGAGGCCACCTCCACTATAGAGTCAACAGAGATCTTATGGGGAGCTAGAATTTCTACCCAGCAGCAACAAGGAGCTCCCTCCTCAGGTATCAACAGAGGTCAAATGAGGACTGTCTTTGGCAGCAGTAAATCCAGAGTGTTGTCAGAGAGAGCCAGCTAAAACAGAGGTTTAAATAAGATTCAGAGTTTCAGAACATAATACAATAGTACACAAGTGTCAATACAAATTTGCTCATCATACCAAGAACCTGGAACATCTCAAACTGAATGAAAAAGACCATCAATATATGCCAAGACTGAGAGGGCAGAGGTGATGGAATTATCAGGCAAAGATTTTAAAGCAGCCATGATTAAAAAATATATTTCAATGAGCAATTTCAAACATACTAGGAAGAAATAATAATAATAAGAAACCCTTAACGAGGAAGTACAAAGTCTCCACAAAGAAATAAAGGATATAAAGAAGAACCAAGTAGAAATTTTAGATGTGAAAAATGCAATAACTGAAGCTCAATAGCAGAACAGAAGGAAAAAAATCAGTGAGCTGGCAGATAAAACAATAGAAATTACCTAGTGTGAACAACAGAGAGAAAGTAGAGTGGACTGAAAGTGAATAAAGCCTCAGGAAGCTGTGGGACTATAATACAGGATCTAAATTTATATTATTAGAGTTACAGAAGGAAAGGAGAAAGAGAGCTGAAAAAAGTACTTGAAGAAATAATGGCTGAAAACTCCCCAAATTTGACAATAGACACAAACAAACAAACAAAAACCTGAGTGAATACCAAATAGGATAAACCCAAAGAAATCCACACCAAGACACATCCTAACTAAACTCTTGAAAACTAGATTGAAAACAGAGAAAAATGATACTATACCTGCAGAGGGAAAACAATAAGAATGACAGCTTTCTCAACAGAAATTATACAGGCGAGAACAAAAAATAGCATGTATTTTTTAGGTGCGGAAAGGGAAAAACTGTCAACTCAGAATCCTATGTTTTGTGAAAATATCCTTTAGGAATGAAGGAGAAATCAAGGCATTCTCATATGAAGGAAAACTAAGAATCTGTTACCAGGAGACCTTTGCTAAGGAAGTGATAACAGAAGAAATCCTAGAACATCAAGAAGGAAGAAAGAACATGGCAAGCAAAAATATTGATAAATACAATAGGCTTTCTTTATCCTTTTCTAAGTATATTTTAAAAATTATGTTTCACAGTTGAAGCAAAAATTATAATACTGTTTGATGTTTTAAATGCATGTAGAAGAAATATTTAAGACAATTATATTGTGAATGGGGTAAAGGAACATAAAGGAAGGTAAGTTTACTATACTTCACTTGAACTGGTAAAATGATTATACCAGTAGAGCATGATAAATGTTATGGCTATAAAATGTCATGCCTCCCAACCACTAGAAAAAGCTATACGAAGGGATATATTCTAAAACACTCTACGTAAATCACAATGAAATTCTATAAAATGTTCAACTAATCTACAGGAAGGTAGGACAAGTAATCTACAGGAAGTAAACACAGAAATAAAAAATAGTAAAAATTTTCATATTTAAACCCTAACACATCAATGACATTAAATGTAAATGGCCTAAATACACCAATTGAAGATACAAATTAGCAAAGTGGATTAAAAAACATATCCTAGTCATATGCTATTTACAGGAAATTCATCTCAAATATAACGATATAGATAGGTTGAAAGTAAAAGTATAGAACTATATATATAATATAAAAGTTAATTTTAAAAATCAGGATTAGCTATATGAATATTTGATAAGCTAGATTTCAGAGCAAAGAAAATCACCATAATCAGGGGCATTACATAATGATAAACAGGTCGATCAACGAAGAAGGCATAGTGATTCTAAATGTTTATGCAGCAAACAACAGAGCTTGAAAATACGTAAAATTTAAATTGGTAGAACTAACACTGAAAATGGAAAAGCCAACAATTAATGATGGAGACTTCAACAACCTCTCCCAACAACCGATAGAACAAACAGGGAGATAATCAACAAGGATGTAGAAAAAATCAACACCACAGTCAAAAACAAGATTTAATGGACATTTATAGAACACTTCCCCCAACAACAGCAGAACTCAAATGGCAACAGAATATATATTGAGACCATATTCTGAGCTATAAAACAAACCTTAATAAATTTAAAACTTGTGAAATAATAGAGCGTGTTCTCTACAATATAATCAAACTAGAAATCAACAGAAAAATAAACAGGAAAAATCTACAAACACACTGAAACTAAATAGCACACTTCTAAATAATCCATAGGTCAAGGAGGAAGTCTGAAAGGAAATAAAAATTCATTGAACTGAATTAAAATGAAAATACAATATTTCAAAATTTATGGGAAACTGCTAAAGTAGTACATAGAAGAAAATTTATAGTCCTAAATGCATACATTGGAAAAGAGGAAAGTCTCAGACCAATAATCTAAGTTCCCATCATAAGAACTCAGAAAAAGAGCAAAATAAACCCAAAGCAAGCAGAAGGAAGGAAATAATAAGGATCAGAACTGAAATCAATTAGGTTGTAAACAGAAAAACAATAAAAATAAATGAAACAAAGTCTGGTTCCTCAAAATGATTTAAAAAATAAGTCTTCAGCAAGACTCACAAGAGAAAAAAAAGAGAAAACACAAATTGTCAAAATCACCGAGGACACGGACAATATCAATATAGGCCTTATCTACATCAAAAGAATAATAAAGTGAATACGATGAATATTTCTTTTTTCATTACTTCAACTTTTATTTTAGATTCAGAGGGTACATGTGCAGATTTGTTATGGGGTATATTGTGTGATGCTGAGTTTGGGGTAGAAATGATCCCATCACCCAGGTAGTGAGCATAGTACTCAATAGAGAATTTTTCAGCCATTGTTCCCTCCTCCTTTTCTCCAGTACTCCCCAGTGCCTATTGTTCCCATCTTTGTGTCCATGTATACCCAGTGCTTAGCTCCCACTTATAAATGAGAACATGTGGTATTTGGTTTTCTGTTCCTGTGTTAATTCACTTAGGATAATGCCCTCTAGCTGTATCCATGTTGCTGCAAAAGACATAATATCATTCTTTTTAATGGCTGTGTAGTATTCAATGATGTATATGTACCACATCTTCTTGATTCAATCCACCATTGATGGGTGCCTAAGTTGATTCCATGTCCTTGCTATTGTGAATAGTGCTGCAATGAACATATGAGTGCATGTGTCTTTTTTGCAGAACAATTCATTTTCCTTAGGGTATATACCCAGTAATGGGATGGCTGGGTTGAATGGCAGTTCTGTTTTCAATTCTTTGAGAAATCTCCAAACTACTTTCCACAGCGACTGAACTAATTTACATTCTCACCAGCAGTGTGTAAGTGTTCTCTTTACTCCACAACCTCACCAACACCTGTTATTTTTTGTCTTTTTAATAATAGCCATTCTGACTGATGTGAGATGGTATCTCATAGTGGTTTTGATTTGTATTTCTCTGATGGTGAGTGGCATTGAGGATTTTTTTATATGCTTGTTGGTTACTTGTATGTCTTCTTTTGAAAAGTGTCTGTTTATGTCCTTTGCCCAGCTTTTAATGGGGTTATTTGTTTTTTGCTTGTTGAATGGTTTAAGTTCCTTATAGATTCTGGATATTAGACCTTTGTCAGATGCATAGTTTACAAATATTTTCTCCCATTTTGTGGGTCATTTGTTCACTCTGTTGATGGTTTCTTTTGTTGTACAAAAACTCTTTAGTTTAATTAGGTTCTACTTGTCAATTTTTGTTTTTGTTGCAATTGCTTTTGAGGACTTAGTCATAAATTCCTTGCCAAGGTCGATGTCTAGAATGGTGTTTCCCAGGTTTTCTTCTAGGACTTTTATAGTTTAGGTCTTACATTTAAATATTTAATCTATCTCCAGTTAATTTTTATATATGGTTAAAGGTAGGGGTCCAGTTTCATTCTTCTGCTTATGCCTAGGCAGCTATTCCAGCAACATGTATTAAATAGGGAGTCCTGTCCTCATTGCTTATTTTTGTCAACTTTATCAGAGATCAGATGGTTGTAGGTGTGAGGCTCTATGTCTGGGTTTTCTATTCTGTTCTGTTGCTTTTATATGTCTGTTTTTGTACCAGTACCATGCTGTTTTGGTTATTGTAGCTTAACTGTATATTGGAAATTGGGTAATGTGAGGCCTTTGTTCTTTTTGCTTAGGAATGCTTTGGCTATTTGGGCTCTTTTTGGTTCCTAATAATTTTAGAATACTTTTTTCTAATTCTGTTAAAGCTAATATTGGTAGTTTGATAGTAGTGTTGAGTCTGTAGATTGCTTTCAGCAGTATGGCCATTTTAACAATGTTAATTCTTCCAATCTATGAACATGGAATGTTTTTTGATTTATGTCATCTGTAAATTCTTTCAGCAGGGTTGTGTAGTTCTCCTTGAGAGATCTTTCACTTCCTTGGTTGGAAATATTCCTAGGTGTGTGTGTGTGTGTGTGTCTATTGTAAATGTGATTGCTTTCTTGATTTGGCTTCCAGCTTTAACATTATTGGTGCACAGAAATGCTACTGATTTTTGTGCATTGATTTTGTATCCTGAAACTTTACTGAACTTATTTATCAGGTCTATGATCCTTTTGGTGGATATTTTAGGATTTTTTTAGGTATAGAATCATTTTCAGTGAAGAAATATAATTTGACTTTGTCTTTTCCTATGTGGATACCTTTTATTTGTTTCTCTTGCCCGATTGCTCTGGCTAGGGCTTCTAGTACTATGTTGAATAGGACTGATGAGAGAATGGGCATCCTTGCTTGTTCCTATTCTTAAGGAGAATGCATCCAGCTTTTTTCTCTTCAGTATGATGTTGACTGTGTTGGATAAATTCCTGGAAATGTACAACCTCCCAAAATGGAATCAGGGAAGAAATTGAAACTCTGACCAGAGCAATATCAAGTTCCAAAATTGAATCGATCATAAAAAACTTACCAACCAAAAAAATCCCTGCACCAGATGGATTCACAGCCGAATTCTGCCAGACATACAGAGAAGAGCTGGTACCATACTGAAACTATTCCAAAAAACCAAGGAGGAGGAACTTCTCCCTAACTCATTCTACAAAGTCAGCATCAACCTGATACCAAAACCTGGCAAAAGACACAGCAAGAAAAGAAAACTACAGGCCAATCTCCCTCATGCACATAGATGTGAAAATCCTCAACAAAATACTATTAAACCAGAAGCACATGAAATATTTAATTTACCACAATCAGATAGGCTTTATTTGTGGAATGCACAGTTGATTCAACATACATAAATCAATAAATGTGATTCACCACATAAACAATTAAAAACAAAAACCATATGATCATCTCAATGGACGTAGAGAAAGCATTTGAAATCCAGCATCTGTTTATGAGAAACACCCTCAACAAACTAGGCATTGAAGGCATCTAAAAATAATAAAAGCTATATACACATATAAATTTGACAACTTAGATGAACTTAGAGAATTTCAGTTTCTTGAAAGTATAAGTTACTATAACTCACTCAATATAAAATAGATTATTTCAATAGCCTTATAACTATTAAAGAAATTGAAAAATTAGCCCCGTCCCCAAAAATAAATCTCCAGATCCAGTGGCTTCACTGGAAAATTCTAACAAATGGGTAAAGAAGAATTAAAACCAATTTACATAATCTTGCAGAAAATACAAAAGGAGGGATGACTTCTCAATTTATTCCATAAAGCTAGTATTACCCTGATGCCAAGGAAACAAAGACAGTACAAAAAAAAATAAAGGGAGAAAATTACAAATCAATATGCCTCCTGCATATAGATGCAAAAATCTTGTACAAAATATTAACAAAATTTAGCAATATATAAAAAGAGTTATACACTATGAGCAAGTGAGGTTTATTTCAGAGATGCAAAGCTTGTTCAGTTTAAAAAACCAATGTAATTCACATTATTGAAAGAGTAATAAAGAAGAATTATGTGATCATATCAACCAATGCAGAAAAAGCATTTGACAAAATTCGACACACATTCCTGATAAAAATTATCAAAAAAATAGGAATAGAGGTAACTTCCTCAACTTGACAAAGAGCATGTACAAAAAACCTACAGCTACCACTGTACTTACTGGTGGAGGACTGAATGCTTCCCCCTTAAGATCAGGAACATGTCAAGGATGTCTACTCTCTCCACTCTTAATCAGCTTGGTACTAGAAGTTCTAGATTATGCAATAGATGAGAAAAGGAAATAAAATGCATATAGTTTGGAAAGCGTGATGCAAACTACTCCTACTTGCAGAAGTCATGATAGTCTACATAGAAAATCCCAAGGAATCACCAGAAAACTCCCAGAACTAAAAGCAAATTTAGTTTTAGATCCAAGATAAACCTACAAAAATTCATTGTGTGTGTGTGTGTGTGGTCTGTGTGTGTGTGTACACACTAGAAACAAACATGGACACATATGGATACTGTGATAAATTGTATCTAATTAAAACATATGGACACATGGATACTGTGATAGACTGTATCAAATTAAAATATGATATTGTTTAGAGTCACTCAAAAACAAATGAAATATTTAGATGTAAATCTAGCAAAACAGATACCAGATTTATATGCTGAAATAAACTAAAGATCTAAATAAATGGGGAGACATACAGTATTCATAGATTGGAAGACTCAACATATTAAAGATTTCAATTCTACCCAAATTGATATGAAAATATAATGCAATTCCTATTAAAATCCTAGCAAGAAATCTTAGATATCAACAAGATTATTCTAAAATTTATAGCGAGAAATAAAGGAATTAGATAGCTAAAACAATTTTGCAAAAGAATAAAGTGCGACCAATAGGTCTAGTACATTTCAAGACATTAGCTACAGTAATCACAACTGTGGTATTGGCAGAGTGATGGATACATAAATCAATGAATGGAACATAATAGAATCCAGAAATAGGCCTGTACAAATATTCCAAAATATATTTTTAATTGAACTATAATTTACATAGCACAAGTCACCCTTTTAAAATGTAAAATTCAGTGGTTTTTAGTATATTCACAAAGTTGTGCAAATATTACCTCTGTCTAATTTTAGAAAAGTTTCATCACTCCAAAAAGAAGCCCCATTCTCTCAACCTCTAGCAATCACTAATATACTTTTTTTCCCCCTATGGATTTGACTATTCTGGCCACTTTATGTGTCCAGGTGGAATCATGCAATGTGTTGCCTTTTGTGTAGGGCTTTTTCAACTTGGCATGTTTTCGAGGTTCATCCATGTTAAGCCTGTATCAGTATTTCATCCACTTTTATGGATGAATAATATTTTCATTTTTTTGTTTACCCATTCATTAGTTGATGACCTGAGTTGTTTCCACTTTGTCTATTATAAATAATGCTATTATGAATATTCATTAACAAGTTTTTGTACAGAAATATGTTTCACCTCTCTTGGGTATATACTTAAGAGTGGAATTGCTAGTTCATATGGTACTTCTGTTTAACCTTTTGAGAAATCGCCAAACTGTTTTCTAAAAAGACTGTATCATTTTACATTCCCACCAGCAATGTACGAGGGTTCCAGTTTCTTCACATCCTCATCAATACTCATTATTTCCTGTCATCCTGGTGGGTATATCATTGTGGTTTTGATTTGTATTTTATTGATGGTTAATGATGTTGAGCATCTTTCTACAGGCTTATTGGCCATTTGTGTATCTTCTTTAGAGAAATGTCTGTTCAGATCCTCTACTCATTTTTATTTGGGTTACTTGTCTTTTTATTACTAATTTGTAAGCATTCTTTATATATTATGAATACAGTTCACTTACTATATATATGATTTGTGAGTATTTTCTCCCATTCTCTGGATTGTGTTTTTACTTTATTAATAATATCCTTTGAAGCACAAAAATATTTAATTTTAATTTATCTATTTTTGTCTGGTTGCTTATGCTTCAGTTATCATTTCTAAGAAACCATTGCCTAATCCAAGGTTGTAAAGATTTACACCTATATTTTCCTCTAGGAATTTTATAAATTTATCTCTTAAATCGAGGTCTTTGGTCCATTTTGATTTAATTTTTGTATATGAAGTAAAATAGGGTTCCAACTTCATTCTTTTGCACGTGGATGTCCAGTTGTCTCAGCACCATTTATTGAAAAGACTACTGTTCCTCATTTAATTGTCTTGGTATCCTTGTCTATAACCAATTCACTATAAATTTAATGGCTTATTTCTGGATTTCATTCCATTACATTGAGCTATGTTTATCCTAAGGCAGTACAAGAATGTTTTGGTTATTCTAACTTTGTAGTAATTTTTGAAATTGTGATGTAGAGTCCTGTAGCTTAGTTTTTATTTTTTAAGATGATTTTGGCCATTCTTGCCTTTGTATTTCCATATGAATTTTAGGATAAGCTTATACATTTATGCAAAAATCGATAACAGAATAAAAACAGCTGGAATTTTGATGGGGATTTTATCGAATCTGTAGATCAGTTTGGAGAGTACTGACATTTTATTATTGAATAATAAGTGATTTAATCCACAAACATGGGATATCTTTCCATTTATTTGCATCTTTAATTTATTTCAATGATGTTTGTAGTTTTCCATGTACAAATCTTGTAATTTTTTGTTAAATTTATACTCAGGTATTTTTTTTCTTTCAACAATATTGTAAATAGAATTTTTAAAGTTACCATTTTGGATTGTTCATTGTTGGTATACATAAAGACAATTGTTTTTTATATTGATCTTTTACTTAAAACTTCCTGAATTTATTTATTAGTTCTAACAATTTTTTATGGACTCCTTAGGATTTTCAGTATACTAGATCATGTCATCTTTGCATAGAGATAGTTTTACTTCTTTTCTTCTCTTAATTCCTTTTTTTCCTCTTCTTACCAGTCCAGGATCTCCAGTACAATACTGAATAGAAGTGATGAGAGATCCTTGTATTGTTTTTTATCTCGGCAGGGGGGAAAATATTCAGTCTTTATTCATTAACTATGATTTTAACTGTGAGTTTTTCATATATGCCTTCTATCAGGTTGAGAAAGTTCCTTTATAGACTTAGTTTGTGCTTTTATTATGAAAGGGTGTTGGATTTTGTCAAATATTTTTTCTGCATCTATTGTCATGACCATATGGTTTTTCTTCTTTAGTCCATTAATATAGCGTACAATTCAGATAGACTTTTAGATGTTATACCAATTTTGCATTCCTCGAATAAATCCTAATTGGTTATGGTATTTGATCATTTTTATATGTTGCTGTATTTGATTTTCTAATATTCTGTTGAGGATTTTTGCATCTATATTCATAAGGAATATTGGTCTGTACTTTTCTTGTGATATCTTTATCTGGTTTTGGCATCAGGTTACTGCTGCCCCATAGAATTAGTTGTAACGTATGTCCCTGAGTTGCATAGTCCTCTAATATTTACTAGGTTGTGTTCCATAGCCTTTATTCTGTTTATGGCCCCATGCTGGTCCTCATTAGCCCTCCATTGAAAGCCAGCCATTCCAGAAGAGTGTATCACAAGATAGGATTGTGGTTTCTAGCCCTGGAAGAACCATTCCAAAACTCTTGTCTTACCTGGTGATGGAAAGAGCAGTAGGATCCTGTATAAGGAGGCTTGCACTAATGTTTAAAGAGACATCATAGAAAAGAACAGGAGTTTGGAAGATGCCTCCAAAATGGAAACTGGTCACTCTGTCAGTCAGTCCTGCACCCACAAAATGAGTCTTTTTTTTTTTTTTTTTTTGAAACGAAGTCTCACTCTGTCGCCCAGGCTAGAGTGCAGTGGCGCAATCTTGGCTCACTGCAAGCTCCGCCTCCCAGGTTCACGCCATTCTCCTGCCTCAGCCTCCCTAGTAGCTGGGACTACAGGTGCCCGCCACCATGCCCAGCTAAATTTTTGTGTGTGTGTGTGTGTTGTTTTTTTTTTGTTTTGTTTTTGTTTTTGTTTTTTTTTAGTAGAGACAGGGTTTCACCATATTAGCCAGGATGGTCTTGATCTTCTGACCTCGTGATCTACCCGCCTTGGCCTCCCAACACGAGATGAGTCTTATCTCTCCCTTTCAGTGTTCATTGACCTGGTCTGTGCTGGGCCAGAAGTGGTCAGAGAGATCCATCATCAAGAATTTTGAGAGTTCATTCAGTCTTACCTGCACTCTTGTAGCCTAGTAGCATTGAGGCTGCTCTCTACCTTTAGGGTGTATGTCTTACACATTGGTAGTGCCTAGTGTCAGAGGCCAGGAGCCTCACTTCTCAGAGATGTGCTTAAACTTTCCTTGGAGGATTGGCACACCTTCTGAATTAAATATTTTAAAGTAATCATAATTTGCATCTAATGTTTAAAGTTATATTTGCATTGAGTATTGTTAATTCTAATAATGAGTAGGCCAGAATTTAAATGAGGACAGAATACATAGCATTTCTAGGACCGCTCTAGAATAAGGGGTCCTCTGACAATCTAGATAAATTTAGATGCATCAAAATGGGCAAAAGTCTCATGCATTCTGATTTTTCTGATTTCTTACTTATTCACCCATCATTGCAAAGTTGGTAGCTAAGCATTAAGAACCTTTTCGTGCAGGGTTTGGCAAGATACATACTCATGGGCCAAATCTGGACTACCACCTGTTTTTGTAAATAAGCTTTTATTGGAACACAGCCACTCCACTTGTTTTATGTTTTATCTATGGCTGCTTCAGTGCTACAAAAGCAGAGTTGAGTAGTTATGATAGAGACTGGCCCAAAAAGCCAAAATATTTACGATCTGAAATTTTACAGAAAATGTTTGCCAACATCTGTTAGAATCACAAAATCACTCAAAATATTTCTTTGCTAAATCACATTTCAAAAGTTGCCCTGTAGGTTTATGCTTTCATACGTACTTGTCACTGGAAAATCCCTTATCATATGGTTGTGTTGTGCATTTCACTGTCTAAAACTTTGAGGAGAAACTCTGAGAAGAAGCCACCCAATTCCAAATCTCATTCTATAGCAAAACTGTTATGTAAAATTCCCATATGTCTTTACTTTTATGAATTTTAAAATGACATCTCATAAACTTGACCTTCAAGAAATATATTCAATGTTTCAGGCAAGAAAATATGAAACTTTGCAAAATATTATTTAACTTGGTTTAAGATTAGTGAAAGGTATAAGATACACTATTTTGAGAACGACTGTGTACCAGGCATTGTGCTAGCGACTACATTCATTTATTGTTGTTCTCCTTTTATATCTTTTATTTATTTTATAGATAAACTGAGGTTCAAGATTAAATGACTTGCTCAAAGTTACACCACTAGGTCTGTCTGGTTCTCAAAAGTAGGCTTCTTTTATTACCTCAGTGGTTCTTAAAGGAAGGCTCCTAGAAAACAACATTAGCACTGCCTGGGAACTTGTTAGAAATGTAAATTATCATGCTTTAGATCTGTTGAATCAGAAACTCTGGAGGTGGCATTCAGCAATGTGTGCTTGAGTGAGGCCTGCATAAATGTCTGAGAACACCTGGATTATACTATCCTATCATGCACTGGCTAATGTTGTGGTATGACAGTACTTAGTTCCTTTGTCTTCTCTGGGGAATTTTGGATGCAGCTCAACCAACATAACTTGATGCTGTGCCCATGTACTGATTCCTTTCTGTGCTTAAAGTACAGGCTGTGGTGTTTCAGGACATCAGCTTTGTCTGCAAGCCTGGAGCTAAGAAGGGCAGAAGAAGCAGATGTGATAGGCTTTGTTTTTCATGTCTACTCTCAGGACCTTTTTCTTTAGTGCGGACCCAAGATCACACTTGAGATATGGGCTTCAGAAAGCAAGATGAACAAATGCCATCCCCAGGTGGCAGAGACAAGTCTGAGACCCAGGCTGAGAGCTGGTGGAGAGCCCAAACCAGCATGCTATGCAAGCAGAATTATGGCAGAAAAGGCAAGAGCCACCAGCTCAGGAAAGGAGAAGAACAAGGTCCAAAGGGAACAAATAAGGGTTACCTTCCTTCTTTAGTTTTGCATGCCTTAGTATGCTGGGCTTCAGGATCTGATGAGAAGCTTTAGGATGTGCACAATCTGGCTTTGGAGTCCAGCTGGGGAAGAAACAGACAGCAGCAGTGACTGAGTTATTCTCTCTAAAAGTTAATGTTCTCATAGATGAGAAATGTTATCAGTATACAGCGAGGCATCCTGACAGGAATTGAAGGTGACAGGAAATGTTAGAATAATCTGTTGTTCAGGTGTGTTTGAAGGCTTTGTCTCTTAGACTGTGGACAGATATAATTTGAAGGCAGATGGGCAGTGGACAGAACAGATGGAAACTGCCTCCCCTCTAGCACCACACTGTGTTTCCCTCTCGCTGATCCTATGTCTTCCTCCCACGACCTAATGACGACAACTTGTTTCATTCTGTTGCCTTACATGTCAGTGACAGCTTCCCTGTCTTCACTGGAGTTGCTTTCTCAGGAATTAACTCATATAAGAGCCCTGGGGCTGATCTGCCCCTGGCATTCAGCTTCCTCCCTGGAAACCACATACCTTGAGTTCAGGTGATGCTTTTTGTGCCTGGGTGTAAACACGGACTGCACTATTGGTTTAAGATTCTTTACATGTCCTTCTACAGGATTCAGGGATGGGGCAGATAAAGATAAAGTGAAGGTTGTGGGACTGGAAAGTCTCAAGTGAGTGTGTGTTCAGGTGGGGAGAGTGACTGTCAGTTTTGAAGGTCATGGAAGCACTGGAGCACAAGGCAGGCAGGGGTTCTGTAAATATGACAGTTGGTGCTCAGGGAACAATAGAATTGAAGAGTCAAATATATTCATGAACTGGGTGGGTTATCAAAAGACAGATCACCAATTACAAGGTCAGGAACCCTATAGCTTCAAGGAGAAGTGGCTTAGGAAGTCAGGGCCATTGTTCTATAGGAAGCAACAGGGAAGCTAGAGGTCTGGCATTCCACTGAGGACCTTGGCTCATATTTCCATATGGGGATTTCCTCCCATCATTACTTTGGAAATTTGCACACTTCCCCAAATCCTAAATCCCAAGAAAAATCAGTAGAAACATCATGAAAATAAGGAAAAGTATTATAATTCTTCTGTGAGCAATATGCTTTACAGTCAATGTAGAGATGTTACTGGTTTAAAGGAATTCACCGATGTCAAGGACAAGCAGGAACAGGAAATGCTGATGTACGGAGTTGAAGGTGAAGGTCAACATTTCTAGCAATCAGGACAGGAGCACTTGGGAGAGAAATGGCCACTATTGCCATGTTATAAGTATGTGTTTCTAGCCTCCTTTGCTGCTAACATGAGTCATTTGTGCAAAAATCTACAAATACAGGCATGATATACTTTATACAAATCTTATGAATGATGTTTTGAAATATTAAAAAATTTCAGAAACAAAATAAGTTCTTAATTTGGCAATTTTAACACTTACATCTGTGTAATACTGTTAACCTTCCTAGGAGGGTCAAATATTATGTTATTCAAATTCTATTGAATAATGTTCATCCCCATTTTCCTGTGTTTGGATATTCACTATAGGCTGAAGTTCTTTGTAAATACTACTAAACCAGTATTTCTTTTTGTTAAAGACGTTTTTAGGTATCTGCAATAATGAATGAAGAGTATACAGATTGTTGGAAGTGTTTAAGAAATTTATGACTTTGGGATTTCCCAAGATTCTTAGGAATTTTAATTTCTTTCTGAATCCTCAAGATTAATATTTGTGGAGAATCTGGAAACACTAGCCTTGGCTCTAGTCCCTTCAACAGAGGAGTCAGAACCATTGTGGGTAGTGCAGCCTCCACAGGGGAGTGATGGGGGATTTATGGGGCTGGAGGAAACAGGAATGGGAGAAGGGATCATGAAGGCCAACTCCATGGCTCAGATGTGCACTCACAACTTGAGAACCCCAGTATCTCCAAGCAGCAAACAAGACGTGGTAGGGTCTGGAATAATGATAACTCTCTGAGAACGTTCGACTTGGCCTGTGCTGAGTTGCACAGCCACATGAGCTACAGTGAGGCTCAGGGAGACACTGTCACAGAAAGAAATCAGAAGGCAGAGTGTGCAACTACAGCATGCAGAAATATGCTTACACCATAATACCCAAAGACTCCCCGACATGGAGCTTGCAGTTCTGGATTGCTTCAACCTGGCAGATTCCTCCCAGGGCTCTAATTACTCTCTTGAGGACTTGTAACTTATATTTAACTTTAAAATGTATATGTGTGTATCTCTGTTGCACTGAAGCCAAGTTGTCATTCTCCAGGTCCCTAAATGTGAAACTCATCTGTCTTTGTAGTCTGGCTTAGTTTAGTGTTTTATGGAGCTTGGTTTAACTTAGTCTTCACATTAGTTGTTATCCCCAATAACAGTTAATTATTTCCATTGAAACAAAGGTTCCATGAGATAGGTCACTGATCCAAAGTCACCCAGCTTGGCAGTGACAGAGCAGGCGTCCGTGCCCAGATCTGCTTACCCTCCCCCCATACACTTGGTCATCGTGCTCCAACCCAGGTTAAATCATTTAGTGCTTCCAGTCCAGGTCGCTTGCTGGAAGGGCCTTCAAGTGACTATGGATGGCCCATCCCCTGCCTTCCTATAGGCAGGATGTTGTAATCTCCCTACTAGGGATGAGCTGTCTGAGAAATTAACATTATGCATGTGCCTCACACAAGGTCAAATAGTAAAATGTGAAAGAGAAAGTAGAGTCATGGGGTTTTTTTCTGTCAAACCATGTTGTTCTTATTTTTGGCTTTTAACTTTCACCATGAAGAATGGATAGTTTAGTTTAAGGGATCAACAAATTTTGGACCAGGACATTCTGAACAGCATCTCAGACTGGGGAAAGCCTCTGGACATGGGTGCAGACACAGTCCTGCTGTTTACTCTGACCAGTCTCTGTGATGTGGCCACCTGGTCCTTGTATATTTGAGGCCTGTCATCCATCAGAGGAACTAGAATTTGCCCAGTAACATACAATGTGGCCTTTGTTTGGGCTTGGCCTTCATTTATTGGCCCAAATAAGAAGGGAGCTTATGAAAGGGACTCAAAGAAGGGATACAAAGTGACCAGAGGCCCAAAAGATATGATTTAATAAGAAAAATAGAAAAACTAATGACAGGTTAACTGCTAAATTATGGCTACTGCTGACTTTAACTTTCATAACAATAGTGAATTTTGTTTAGTGGCACTAAGAGCTTTTAGTATCCTTGAATTCTAACCAGGGAAGAATGAACACTCCACTGATATATACTATGTGTAATAGGTATATGCTTTTGGGGAGGAAAAAGGACAATTTAGAACTATAGTGAATTAAATTGTAGGTAGAATTATAAAGAGAGAGAAAGTAAAATTCAAATGAAGAGGAGGAGAGAGAAGTAGGGATGAGAGTCCAGAGAAGCAGCTTTCAACCAGCTTTGGCTAAACTGTGGTCTCCTAGGAGAAAACAGGGAGCTTGGCATCGCCCATGAAACTGAAACTGAACATGCCTGTGTAACCAGCACACAGATCAAGAAGTGTGAACTGTCTGAGTTTCATAAGCTGCCACCCTGTGCTGCCTTTTAATCACTATTCACCAAGGATAATGCCAACCTTGAATTGTGGTGACATAAATTAATTTGCCTATTTTTGAACTTTATATAAATGGAATCATTTATATTTATATAAATATATCCTCTTTTGAGTCTGGTTTCCTTTGTTCAGTCATGTTCAAAAGAGTCACGTGCATGTTGCATGTTGTACAGATTATTCTCTTTCCTCTATAGTATTCAAGGTATTGATCTATTCTACTGTCTGTGGGCATTTGGGTAGTTTCTAGTTTGAGTCTCTTATAGATACTTCTGCTGTGAGCATTCTATCTTCTTATGACCCTATGGCTGCATTTCTGCTATGTATATACCCAAAGATGGGATTGCTAGGTCATAGAGAATGCATGTATTAGGGCAGATATTGCCAAATAGTTTTCCTAAGCAGTTGTACCAGTTTACACTCCCACCACTAACATATGAGGGTTCTGATTATTCCATATGCTCATGAAAATTTGGCATTATCTGTTTTAATTTTATCTTCTTATTTTAAAAAATATTTTAAAACTTTTTGTAGAGACAAGGTCTCACTATGTTGCCCAGGCTGGTCTCAAATCCTAGCCACAAGAGATCCTCCTGCCTCAAACTCCCAGAGTGCTGGAATTATAGGCATGTACCACCAAGCCCAGCCCTTCTATTTTCATTTTAGCCATTCTGGTGGTGCTAATATAACAGATAAGAAAGCTAAGGCATGGAGAGGTGCCTAACACTCTACATCTCACAAGTGGCAAAGCAGGAGTTTGAGCCCTCTTGGCCTGGCACCAGGGCAATGCTCTTCCGACCTTGTTATCCTCCCTTCCTCATAGACACTTGATCTTAGCCAAAAGGCCGAGAAGCGATCTCCCTTCCTCATAGAAGATGCTTCATTTCCTGAGTGATGACCCACACCGTCCAGCCCTGGCCAGTCCTCTGTCCACCAGAGTGATAGTGCAGTCAGCCTCTGTGGGTCCTTGTGTTGAGCCAACTTTAGAATGTCATTTCCGGACCTCGGAAAACCATAGGCTGCCCCCAAATCTCACTTTGGCTTCAAATTAAAATTTGCCAATCCCATTAATGAATTTCCTAATGAGCCACAAACTCAGCTCACTTTTGGTTTATCTCCTTGTCTTCTATGGCCAACCTCTAAGGAATTTTGACATGAAACAGCTCGAGAAAGAGCAGCCAGTTCAAAGCAGAGCTTTCAGCAGGAAAACAGCCAGAGAGGGCAACACTCTAGAGTGATCTGGTTCTTTCTGTAGCTCTTGAAAAGGATGCACATGAAGACTATGTAGCTACATGGAAAAAAAAGTCCATGCAGTTAAAAAAATAAAGCAGGACATAAAATATCATGATCACTGAAATTACACCTAGTAAAACACACACATGTGCCTACCTGCACGTGTGTGTAAGTTAGAAAAAACAAAGGCCTAATAGTGATTGTCTTAGGTTGATAGGATAGTGGGTGGGATCTGCAGAATTTTTGTATCTGCAGAATTTTTGCAAAGCGCCCATTAGTTTTGTAAAGAAAAAACCCTAAATGTATAACTTCTAAAGAGATAATTTTTTCTTTCATGTTTTTGCTACCTATATCTAGGAAAATAACTTAGAATTGTAATTATTTTGAAGCTCTGGAATTATTATGTTCAAAAATTATAGAACCAAAATGTAAAGATTAATGGCAGGATAATCTGATGAAGTGAGTAACAGCAGCCAATGTTCCAGTGAGGAAATGATTCTGAATCAATAAAACAGAATCTGTTCCAGAAGTAGAATATAGAAGAGTATAATTTCTGGGTGTGTATAATATGTATACATCAATGAGTATGTATGTATGCATGCATGTGTATGTGTAGATATACACGTATGTTATTTATCTGTTTATCCTAATTCTTATTAGACACCTGTTTGTAAGATGAATAGAGGTGCTAAAGAACTGCAAAGTAATATATGCTTAATGTTTGTATAATAGTAGATACTACTCAATAAAATATATGTTAAAGTACATATTTTTATATATGTGTGTGTTTTAACACACTTGAATCATACATACATAAATCTGCATGGAAATATAATGATATCATTAGCTATTTTTTGGTGCATGCATTTTGAATCATTTTCCTTTATACTCTATTGTATTTGGAGAATTTTTAATGATGAACATACGTTTGTGTTTAAATGAAAAATATCAAATGGTGCCAGGTAATATCTGAAACTTTAGGGCCCCCTGTAAGGTGGGTAAAGATACTGGAAAGGAAAAGGACGTATTGTAGAAAGATAGTGCTATTTTCTATTTTCCAAAGGGACATTGGATTACATTATTCAAACCTCAATTCTTTTTGCTCTTAAGTAGCTAGTGTAGTGGAAGAATTTTGAATGTTGTACTAGATCTTTGGCTAATAATGAGAGTATGTTCTTAGCTTTGTTCTCTTTTCAATGGTATATTTTATTTTCTGTAAAATTTATAGATTTAATAGCTTCTATTTCTTTACTTATCTTAATGGAGAAAAATTATTTTATTTTTTAATGGTACATGATTTCTTATTGCTCAAATATTTCACCGTACTTGGATGGATGGTGAGACATTATTCATTGTTTGCACTGAATATTTATTAAAGCAAACAATAGAATAAAAATGCATATGAAAGCAAATAAGCATAATTTGGTTTATTGAAATTAATTTGCTTAAAAATGCTTTCTGGTTATAAATTTATGACAATATAGAAAACTAGGAAAAGGACATAGAAGTTTAAAGAAAATAAAAATTATATCTAATTTCACACCTTAGAAATAACCACTGTAAAACATTGGTAAGTTGCCTTCTTACATATTCAGCATTTTATTACCAGTTACTACTTTTAATGGATATTTATTGAGCCCCATGGTATGCATTGCTGTACTTTGGAAAAAAGTGAATGAAAAAGGTAAATAAAATCCTGCCTCACATCATTTACTGTCTGGCTGGGGTCACTATATGTGTATGTGAGGGAGTGTACAAGAGGAAGGGGAGAGAATGGAAGGTAAAATAGAAGTACCTGGTGGGTAATTTAAAAAGAAAAGAGGTTTATTTGGCTCATGGTTCTTCAGGCTGTACAAGCATCTGCTCAGCTTCTGAGCTTTTACTTGTGAGTAAAAGTACAGGAAGCTTTTACTTGTGAGTGAGTGAGTGAGAGAGAGAGATGTCAGGCTTTTTTACGAACCAGCTCTTGTATGAACTAATAGAGTGAAAATTCACTCATTACTGTGGGGAGGGCACTAAGCCATTCATGAAAGAGCCACCTCCATGACCCAAACACCTCATACTGGGCCCCACCTCCAACACTGGGAATCACATTTCAACATGAGATTTGGAGAGGACAAACATCCAAACTATATCGGGAGGAAATATAGTCTTTTAAAAATGTACGTGTGTGTGTATATGTATGTGTGTATATACACACACATTTTTTTACAGTAGACTGACTTTTTTAAGCAAATTGGCATTCTATATATTCTGTACAGTTTTCCCTCACTTAACATTATATTGAACAGTATCCTATATCATTAGATATGGCAGCATTAGATTATATTATAAAATCATGTCGTAGCATACATTACATCACATCACATTATACCATATCATATAAATACATATCAGTCTATTATTCCTTGATTGCTGGATATTCGGGTTATGATTTTTTGTAACATAAATAATGCTACAGTGAACATCCTCATATATTATAAAATTTTATCTTCTCCAATTGATTTTTCTTAAAAATTATTTCTAAAAGTAGAATTACTAGCTTACATGTGAAAAATAAAACTTTTCCAGGCTACTGAGACACACCACCAAGTTGGATTTTACAGAGTCATGTTGGTTACCCATTCAATGTTTGAGAAACATTTCATGTTTGATCCTTTTGAAACTTGCTTTGACAAAATGTTGTAGACAGCATCCAAGAACACGCCCTATGTTGAGTTCTTTATGGCAAGTGCTGTTTGGCAAGGGCTCTTTAGTTACTGTAAATTAAGCAAATAGAGCTGAGTTTTATGTACACCATAACAATGTTAGCAACTCTGTGGACTTAGTACCTCTGCGTTCAGAGTTGGAAATGTGTGTTCAGTGCAGGTCAGAATAACAGAACAGAGCCACGTCACTGCAGTTTCCTTTGATCCCATTGTATGTAAGGCATGGAAGGCAGAAAAGACCACCAATAACCATCTAAGAAGCAGTAAGCTCTTGGGACTTTGTGCCAAAATAAAACTGTTGTATGAACCTTGCTGCAACCAGTATTTTATATATCTCTTAGGAAAGCATCGATCCTTTAGGTCTGACAGGTCTGGTTTTTGGATTTTATAGAAATAGGAATTAGCAAATTCTCCTTCTATTTTAGGTATGTTAATCAACAAAGACACCTAGGTTTTTTCCTTTTCTTAAACTTTATTTTTTATTGATACATAATAGATGTGTATATTTTGGGGGTACATGTGATATTTTGATACATTCATATAACGTGTAATGATCAAATCAAGGTAA
The DNA here is from genome assembly GCF_006542625.1 of Nomascus leucogenys. Taxonomy (NCBI): domain Eukaryota; kingdom Metazoa; phylum Chordata; class Mammalia; order Primates; family Hylobatidae; genus Nomascus; species Nomascus leucogenys. The sequence continues at coordinate 111,554,565 of NC_044384.1, read as the reverse complement.
TTGGGATATCTATCTCTTTAAACATTTATCTTTTATTTATGCTGGGAACATTTGAATTATTTTCTTCTCACTATTTTGAAATATGCAATAGATCATTGTTAACTATAGTCACCCTATTGATCTATAGAAGACTAGGTCTGTCTTTTTCTAACTGTATATTTGTACCCATTAATCAACCTCTCTTCATCTCTCCCTCTACTATCTCCTTCCCAGCTCTGGTAATTACTAATCTATTCTCTATCTTTATGAAATTCGCTTTTTAAACTCCCACATATGATATGAGTGAGTGCATGCGACATTTATTTTCCTGTGTGTGGCTTATTTCACTTAACATAATGACCTCCATTTTTAAAAAATTAAATGAGATAGTTGTTTTCTCTGGAGCGGCTTCCAGTTGTGGATGTGGTGATGATAAAGTGATCACATCAGCACACTTTTAGTTCTGATGACCTTAACTCTTGTGTTCTCTAGACTCATCTGAGGCACCCATGACTGAGACCGGGTTCAAGAAAGTGAAGTGATCTTAATGATCTACAAATTTTCTCTTTCTGATTTGGAAGAGCTGCATGCAGTGCATTAAACTTTTGAACCTAAGTGCTTTGATGGCTAACCACAATTTATGACAACACTCTCTTTTGTTCTATATTTTTAAACCCTATTTACTATTATTTAGTTCTATTTAATATTATTAAAGTTTTATGATGACCCCATCCAATGAGGAAAAACAAATGGAAAACAGTTTGCTGTTGTTCCATGTCCTTATTCTCATGCAGTGGTCCTGATTTTAGAGCAGGTTCTTAGGATTAAAGTGGAAGTGAACATCCCTGTGCTTTGGGAGAGGACTCTGAACTGATGATAGCTGACCCAGGATGGGCTTGGGATATCATGACTCCATATGCTGTGGTGCCTCTGCCCTGTGCTTGAATTTTGATTGCTTTCCTGTCTGTTTTCCATAAGTTATCCAGTAGAGGAACACTGTCCTATGAGATCAGTACATCCCCCTCTTAATTAAATTTTCTGGTGCTTAGTCATCAAAAGCCCTATTTAATGTTTAGGCAGTGTGAAAAAGAGCTGGAAGGGATTTCTTTTATTAGCAATAAGATACAGACCCTTGGAGCCCTATTAAATCAATTCTCGTTAGATGTTGATTCATAGGGCCAAGAGTTCACTAGCTTTCCGCTGCTATTATGTTGCAGTTTGTATTTAAGCGGACTTTGTAGAGACACTCAAACTTAATGGATTATGGACCCTGATTGATTCAATATGTCCTAAATTTGTGAAGCTTTATAGCAGTAGAGTGTGTTTTGCAGTAGTCATGTGGTCTGGGAAAGACAGAAAAGACAAGATAGTTTGGGGCATAAAACAGGGCCCATTTGACTCTTCACACTCTCATTCCACACAGGTCCACAAAACCAATCAAAAAAGAAAATCAAGATAGGAATTTGAAAGTACCATGTGGTATACTTTGGAACTATTAAAAAAAATCATACTATTGAAGGCTCATACATTACTGGGTGGGTGTTTAAACCATTATTCCTTCTATGGAGAGCAAAGTAGCTATAACTCAAAATTACAAGTGTGTGTAGCCTATAACCTTGCAATTTCATCCCCAGGAATTATCCTACAGATGTACTTCACAGATTTGAAATGGCATATATTTGAGGTTATAATTATAACATTGTTTAAAATATACACCAATACAATATTAGGAAAACATACTATGGTGTATCCAGATAATGAAATGCCATGTTGTTATTAAAAAAGGAATAAGGAAGTACTCTATAATGATACACAAATATCTTCAAGATATGGTAAGTGAAAATCAAGGTTCAAGACAGTTTTGTCTGTTTTGGGAGGAAAAAAGAGGAAAAGCGGGAGAAAGGGAGAGGGGGAGGAGAAAGAGATATTCTGTATATGCACAAAATACCTCTAGAAGCATGTATGCGAAACACAGAACTTTGATATGGGGAAGGGAATTGGGTAGCTAGAGGACAGAATTTAAGAGGAAAACTTTTTATTGTAAGACTTTTAATACTTTTCTAAATTTTGAACTATGTCATTGTAAAATCTAGCCAAAACATTTGCAAATGGAAGCTAAGAAACACATGCTTGTGTGATATTGTTAGATGAATACTATGAGTTCATCAAAAGTTTTTTCTCTTAGACTTTAAAATAACACAACTGTATATACAATTGCAAGAAGTATTGTTTATGAGTTTCTACTTTTACTTCTAAGTAGGGTACCAAGAGAAATATTCATTTTTACATTTTCTGTCTATCACTATATGACCCTGAAACTATAAATATATATACATAGACTTCATTAAAATATTACTAGAATTTAATCCTTCTGCTTTTATGGGATAGTATGTTGATGAAATATTGATTTTTATATTAGTTTCCTAAGATCTTGACTGGGAGATCTGGAAAGAAAGTCAGAGATGACTTGGTTGAGCCCTGTTTCACCCAAGAGGAAAGGTAGCCAAGGGAAATTAAGCCACATGCTTAAGGTTCACAGAGAGTCAGGTGTGCCCAGCTGGTTTTATGTTTTATTTGGTTACCTTAAGAGTATATCTTTGGCTGGGCACAGCGGGTCATGCCTGTAATCCCAGCACTTTGCAAGGCCGAGGTGGGCAGATCACTTGAGCCCAGGAGTTCAAGACTAGCCTGGCCAACATGGTGAAACACCATCTCTACTACAAATAATAATAATAAGAAGAAAAAGCTGTGCATGATGGTGTATGCCGGTAATCCCATCAGGAGTCTAAGATAGGAGAATCACTTGAACCTGGGAGGCAGAGGTTGCAGTGAGCTGAGATCATACCACTGCACTCCAGCCTGAGTGACAGAGCAAGACTCCATCTCAAAAAAAAAAAAAAAAAAAAAAAAAAAAAAAAAAAAAAAGAATGTATCTTTGATACAAGAGATCACAATTGAATTTAACTTCACCCCAAATGCCTCTTAATAATAGGAATGTTATCAAGCCAGAAGCAGTCGGGAAAGTGCCTTCCAGTCTGTAACCCAAAGGAATTCTCAGATCTTCAAGAAATTAGAGTTACTTAAAATATTTAGTCAATTAAAAAGTTAATCAAAAGAGAGATTGCAGGTTAAAGGAAAATGAAATTAAAATAAGTGGTAAGTAATGAAAGCTTTAAAATTTGTGCTAATTTTTAAAAATGTTAAATAATTGTTCTTATGATTGTACAACTTAATATGATGTCAAAAGTAGTTCTTAAAAGAAATTATAAAAAGTACTAATATTCTGAGTATAAAGCCTATGATTCTTTATTTGGTAGGGGAGAGGAGGAAAAGGGAAAATTCCATAGGCATATCTTTAGCTACTGTTCTCTATGGTGATTGAGAAAATAGGATTAAGTGGTTTAAAAATATGCAGGTAATGGCCAAAAAAAAAAAAAGTTGAGAATACATATTACTTCTGAATAACCAGAAAAAAGAACAAAGATCTAAGAAAGCTTTGATCCCTAGAATGTCAAGGGAGTGGCAATAAAGCACAAAATAAAGTGACACAGAAAGATCAAATACTGCGTATTGTCCCAGTAAATGTGAATTTGTTCAACTTCTTAAAAAATAAAAGCCCTCAAATTTAATAGAAAAGCAAAGTCAATGTGATTACCAGAGACCCACCTACACAAAGTGACATAGAAAAGATAAAAATAAAGAAATGAACATTGTGGTGGGCAGAATGTTACAACGGGCCTGAGGTTTTACCCTATCCAACCCTCTAACCTGGTGTATGCATCTTACATAATTCTCCTGGGATTATGTAGTGTGATATGAAGCAGTGGACTTTAAGAAAGGAAAATTATCCAGATGGTCCTGACCTAATCACACAAGCCCTTTAAGAACAGAGTTTTCTCTGACTGCTAGGAACGAAAGGTCAGAGAGAAAGAAGTGTGAGAAGTTATTAACTGGGGGTTCTCCCAGTGCTGAGATGGAGAAGCCACATGTCCAGGACCTCAGAACAGTCCCCAGCCGACAGCCTGGAAGGCAGCAGGGACCTCAGTCCTACTACTATAAGGAAATGTGCTCTGCCAGCAACCTGATGGAGCTTGGAAGCAGATCTTTCCCTAGTTGGGCCTCCCACATGAGGACACAGCTAAGCAACACCTTCCTTTCAGCCTTATGAGAGCCTGAGCAGACGATCCAGATAAAATGTGCCGGGCTTCTGACCCATGGAAACCGAGGGATAGTCAATTCAGTGGCAAATTGGTGTTGTCACTGAATTTGTGGTGATTTGTTACATCACAAGAGAAAACTAATACAGATATATCATCCACTAGTAAATTCTAAACAAGAAGGTTGGAGTGGTGCTATTAATGCCAAAAAAGTTGGAATTCGCTAAAGGCAAAAAGCATTAAGTGGGACAAAGTAGGATTTTAATTTAAAAAGGAATAACTTAAAAGTATATAAAAGTAAACAATATTATATGGTTAAGATAGCCTTAGATTCAGCTCTTAATATGACAGTTTTAATACTAAGAGAAATAGGCAGATGCTTAGCTGGAGATAATAGAACATTTACAACAGTGCAACAGGTCAAACAGACAAAAAGCAAGTAGAGTTGCAATATTTTAGGATGAGATTAAGCATAGCAATCATTAAACTAGGGATTTAAATGTCGGGAAATGAAAAGAGTAATAAAAGAAAACTTGGGGTAATAAAAGAAAGTAAGAAAAGTAAAAGCAGAAATTAACAATTTAAAGAAAAAGAGTAGAATTATCAAATTAAAATTCAGCTGGCTTGTTTCCTAAAAAAATGAATAAAATACAAAAAAGGAATACAAATGAATAAAGTACAAAAAAACCTCCCAATAAGACTGTTCAAAGAAAGAGAAATGAACAATTTTAGAACATTGGGGAGATATAAGCATTGGTACAAAGAAGATTAACATTTGCAAGAGAAAACTAGTCTAAATTCTTGGTACTCAAATTGCGGTATACAGACCAGCAGCCATGGTTTCACCTGGGAGCTTGTTAGAAATACAGACTCGCTGGGTGTGGTGGTGCACGCCTATAGTCCCAGCTACTCAGGCGACTGAGGTGGGAGCATCACTTGAACCTGGTAATTTGAGGCTACACTGAGCTATGATTGCACCACTGCACTCCAGCCTGGCCTGGGCAACAGAGACCGACCCTGTCTCAGAAATGAAAATGAAAATAAAAATAAACACTCTCAGGCACTACCCTAGACGTACTGAATCAGCATCTGCATTTTAGCAAGATCCCCAGGTGATTCATGTTTACTTTAGTTTCTCTAAATCAGTGATTGTAGCCGGGCCTGGTGGCGGGCGCTTGTAGTCCCAGCTACTCGGAGAGGCTGAGGCAGGAGAATGGCGTGAACCCGGGAGGCGGAGCTTGCAGTGAGCCGAGATCGCGCCAGTGCACTCCAGCCTGGGTGACAGAGCCAGACTCCATCTCAAAAAATAAATAAATAAAAAATAAAAAAATAAAATAAATCAGTGATTGTCAACTTTGGCTCCACACAGTAATCACTTTCAGAGCTACAAGAAAATGCTCTCAAAGATCTTATTTCACTGGCCTGGACAGCAAGACTTTTGAAGACTACCAAGATGACACTAATGAAAAGCCAGAGTTGACAATCTAGATTATTCTATGCAAATTTAAAAATCTCAATGTAATGGATGACTTTTCAAAAAACAATTTTTCTGGGGAGAGGGGTAATTAAGTTAAAATGTGATACATCATCGGAATAAACCACCAGTCAGAATAACCTAAAAATGTGTCATATAGCCTCTCAAAACACGATGGAGTCCTCTGGCTCCAGTGCACATTCTTTCTGGAAGGAACATACGCTTATCCTGGGACTCAAAAAATTTTTAAAGAGAAAGTTTTTACTATGAGCAGTTTATATTTTAAAATTACTAATCAAGTAAACAAAGTAATGTAAGTAAAAGCCAGAGGCAGTAGAACCAGGACTGTAAAATATATAGCCACTAGAATCAACAGCTACAGAGTAATAAGAAAATGCTTGCTGAGTTAAAGAAGTCAGGCAAATATGAAAATATGAATAAAGAACAAGCAAATTTAAAAACGAATTCATTAAATTAAGTAATAATTTAAATAAAACTTAACAAACATATTACATAGCAGATTAAACATTGGTGAAGATTAAACAGTGTAAGATGAATTTTTAAAAATCTAGAATTAAGAAGTAAGAAACAGATGATAATATGAAAGACAGGTTAAGAGTCAAAGAGAGGATTGAGTGAGGAAGGCTAGCCAGAGTTCTAGAAAGAAAAAAAGAGAAAGAATGGATTAGAGCAATATTTGAAGAGATATTGGTTGAGAATTTCCAACAGTTGATGAAAGGCTCTGATCAAGATTTTCATGAAGCCCAGAAATGCCTAAGCAGGATAATAAAAATAAATCTACATCTAGACTACTCTTAGTGGAGCTGTGGAACACTGAAGACAAACAGAAGGTCTCAAAAGCAGCTAGAGAAAAAAGATTTGCTTCTAAGGAGTAACAACCAGACAGATACTTGATTGTCAGCAACAGAGCAACAATACCTTACATGTGCTGACAGGTATTTTAGTGTAAAATTTGTAGTCTTTAGTGATGGATTGGGTATGAGATCATGAAGGAAGCATGTCAAGAATATCTGTCAAGTTCTAGAATACAAAATACAAAGATGCCTTCATTGAAATACAAGTACTGAAAGAGATCCAGGCTTGAGGGAGAAGTTTATGAATTTGCTTTTGGACAAGTTGAATTTGCGGTGCTTTTCAGACATCTAAAAGAAGAAGAGGTTCCTTTTCCATGCCATCATCTATCTCACAGTTTCTAGCTTGTCTAAAAGCATATTACAAGAAACTTGGTCAAATGTCTTGCTGAAATGGACTCAGTACTCTATAACAATCCCTTGTCCTGTTAGAAATGAAGTTTGGTGTAAATTGATTTTGAGTTGTAACTCAGCCACTTATTGTGTAACTTTAAACATAATATACTCAATGTTGAAGCACCTCAATTTTTTCATCTGTATCATGGTAATAAAATTATATATTAATCACTTATTGAGGTATCATGAGGACTAAAAAAAAGTCCGAGAAACATTTGCTACATAAAATGCCACACAAATCATTATCTGTCAGTGATTTCTAACTTCTCAGAATCTTTTTCCCTCCAAGTGCTCATTCATCACCTGTTTCATAAACTGTCTTTCCAGAATGTTATTGGCATTGATTTTAAGCAGAATCCACTTCCTTTTCACCTTTGAAATGTGGAATGACATTGATCTGACTTTGAGCTCTTAAGACCTATCTTCAGATAGTTTGCTATCATATTTGCAAGTTATTTCTGGGCCCTGGATATGATTTGGCTCAACTGGCAACTTGAAGTCAGTACAAAGCACCTGTGTGCTCTGTTTTAATTTTATCTATCTCCTGTCTTGGGTTCCAGTTTCTTATTTTAACTGGAAAATAGTCTCTTCCTTAGAAAAGGTAGAAGAAAAAAGATGTTAAAGAGGTCTGATTTTTCCACTAGCATCTGTTATCTAGCATTATACCATCTGCCCCAAGCAATTTTGTTGTTCCTTATTTATATTACCCTGGAACATAATTTCAGACAGCATTTAGTTTGAATGTCTTATATAATTATGAGCTTTTCTATATATGTTCTTAATAGATCTCTGCCATTTAATTTTTATGTTCTTTTGTTTTTAGGGTATGCTTTTCAAAAATATGAATTCTTCCATCTTTAGTTTGTGCTTTTTACACATATAACCTCAATAGAGCACAGTACTTTGCACATGATAGGCATTCCATGTTTGTATGTTTATATGAATGAATGCACAGATGAATGAAATAGAATTTTCCATGTAGCCAAATTTGTGGGTTAAGATGTCTTTCCTTTTCCCTTTTATCAAGGTCATTCACAATTATATTATCATTTGCTTTCCTTTATACATTCTATTCCTTTTGAAGTTGTATTCCATCATGAATTTGACCTTTTGATAATGCATACATTTTTTCATATGTTTTAGAAACATATGCTTTCCTGAAATCCTTTGCTGCATCTGATTACGCCCAGCTTTTCATTCCTTCAGTTTTATTAATTCTGAGGTGATTGCTTTCTCTAAAGGTTTCTGTCACTTCAGTGTCAAAGTAACTTTTTTATTTTTGGTGTCTGATCTCAGCTGGGACAGCTTGGATGACTGGGTCTCTCTTTCCATTTGTTCTTTTATCCTGAGCTTCTTCACAGCGTGATGGCCTCCGGATTCCAAGAAGAACATGAGTAGAAGCTGCTGTTGAGGTCAAGGCTCAAGGTTAGGCTGATAGTCTCCAGCTTGATAAGGGATGCTACAAAGAGCTGGTGGCCACATTTAATCTATATTATATGCTATTTGTCATTCATTTTCCCTTACTTTTTAAATAGTTGTTGATTGTACTGGGCTACCTGATCTAGAAACCTAAAATAAGTGAGAGCAGTGGAATCATCAAAATCTTGGCACTCTTTTATTTTCTGTTATACCTTTTTGTATTCAAGTTTAGTGGTCTTCGCAGAAATCCGCCTTCTGGCAGTGGTTTATCACAGAGAAACTGGTTATTAGTGATAAACTCAGTTAATATATTTTGGAAACACTGACTGAGAAACAGTGGCCATATGGGTCCCTTCTCTTCAGGAGACAGAACAAGTAGTTTTGTCACCAATAAGCTAATTACATCTGCCAGTGGTTTAGATAACTGGTCTAAATTTGTTTTACTTACTAATTTTCAAACTTTGATGCGATGTCAGTGTATTAAAATAAAACTCAAACCCCCCTGCCTTTAACTCCATGGATGATCTAGAACAGGGATCCCTAATCCTGGCTGGACACTGAAACCACCTAGAGAGCTTTAAAAAACTACACTGTCCCAAGATTGTCATGTAGTTAGGTGGGTGAAGGGGAAGGAGGTTGGCGGAATTCAGTTGGGAGTATTTTTTTCAAGCTTCCAAGTAAATCTAAAGTGCATTCAGAATAGAGAAGCACTACTTTAAACAGGGGTTTGAACATTTTTTCTGTAAAGGGCCAGATAGTACATACCATAGACATTGCAGATCATAAGCTCTCTGTTGGAAGTACTCAACTTTGTAGTACAAAAGCAGCCATAGGTCTTAGGTTAAACTAATGAGCATGGCTATCTTTCAGTAAACTTTATGAACATTAAATTTGAGTTTTATATATGTAATATTCACATTATGAAATATTATTCTTTTGGGTTTTTTTCCAACCATTAAAATACGTAAAAACCATTCCCAGCTAATGGACCATACAAAAACAGGTGAGGGGCCTGATTTGGCCCACAGGTCATAGTTTGCTGACCCCTATTCTAGAGGACTCTGACAAAAGTTCTCTACTTTTACTAAAATGCTTCTCTCATAGACAGGGAAGAGGTTTTCATCATCTTTAAAAACTGTCACTTTTCAGTTGCTATGATGTTTTTCTTTTTAAACTTGCTTTATGATGGTATAATGTACATGCCATAGATTTAACCTATTTTAACTGTACGATTTAATGATTTCTAGTAAATTTATAGACTTATGCAATCATCACCACAATCAGATTTAGAATATTTTTACTATCCTCAAAAATTCCCTTTGGACCATTTGCATTCAGCATCTTCCCACTCTGGCCCCAGGTATCCACTACTCTACTTATTTTCTCTGTAGATTTGCCTTATCTGGACATTTCATATGTATAGGATATAATACATCATCTTTTGCACATGGCTTCTTTCATTTAGCATACTATTTTTTAGTTTCTCCATGTTGTAGCATGCATGAGTCATTTATTACCTTTCATTGCCACATAGTAGTCTATCACATGGACATACCTCATTTTGCTTATCCATTCACTCAATGGATTGTTTTCACTCCTTAGCCATTATTTAATGATGCTGCTGTGAAGAAATTCCTTTCCATCCCATTTGTTGAGAGTTTTTATCATGAAGGCATGTAGGATTTTGTGACATACTTTTTCTGTATCTATTAAAATGATGATGTGGTTTTTGCCCTTTTTTCACTAATATGGTATATTACATTAATTGGTTTTCAAATGTTGCAAATCCCACTTAATCATGGTGTATAATTTGTACGTATTTCTGGATGTGTTTTGTAATATTTTTAGATATTTTGTGTCTGTATTCCTGATGGTCTCTAATTTTCTTTAATTGTGACATCTTTGTTTAGCTTTATATCAGGCTAACATTGCCTCATAGAATGAAATATGAAGTGTTTTTTCCTAAACTCTGTTTCCTCAATGAGGTTGTGAAGGATTGGTAGTAATGAATTTTCCCCCTCTTTATTTATCTAGGAATGCCTTTGTTTTGCCCTCATTTTTGAAAAATAATTTTGCTGGAGAGTAAATTATTCATTGACAGGAAAGTAGGAATAGCTAGGGACTTTGCAGTTGCCACTGAATATGTGTGCAGCCTCCCACACATGTACAGCCTCCCAGACCACCAGGGATATATATATGGGAGCTTATCAGGGTTCACTACAGCTATCTCATTGCCCAAATCTCCTTGTTAAATTTCTGGCTTGTCTTCATGTTGGTTGTCCCGAATAGGATCACAGCTTCATTGTCTTCCCCCATTCTTTTGCCTCTGGAATTGCTGCTGTTTCTGACAATGACCCGGGGCATGAGGTTTTACTGTTCTCTGTTCCAAATCAATCTGGTTTCTTTCTGCAGCAAAAACTGCAGGTTTTCATGGCTTGTCTCATCCTGGTAGAACTACCAGCTGGCAGGTATTGGGGACGTGTTGGAGATAATAAGGTAATGGTAGCAGTCCCAAGCTAAAATTCCACAGACTCCCACTGAGGTTCAATAGTTTTACTTGAATAAACGCTTCTCAACTTGTTATGTGCCCTCAGTCTGTTTCCAGGGTCTTGAAATAGTTATTTTTGGCAATTTTTTCTAGTTTTAAAAATCATTCACTTTTGGAGAGAATTTGCTGAGTTTTTTGGTCTGTCATTTCAGATATCCTGCCTTACAGTGTTTTTAATTCATTGATTAATGCTTTCATTGTTAGGCAATTATGGAAAACCATTTTTTTTTCCCGTTGCTATTGACAAAATCTGTAACAGGTTTATCAGCTTAAGAAAATTCACTGAATCTTGGAGGGTGATTCCAAGATGGCCAAATAGGAACAGCTCCAGTCTACAGCTCCCAGTGTGAGCGACACAGAAGATGGGTGATTTCTGCATTTCCAACTGAGGTACCAGGTTCATCTCACTGGGGCTTGTTGGACAGTGGGTGCAGCCCACGGAGTGTGAGCCGAAGCAGGGTGGGGCATCGCCTTACAGGAAGCACAAGGGGTTGGGGAATTCCCTTTCCTAGCCAAGGGAAGCCGTGACAGACGTTACCTGGAAAATCAGGACACTCCCACCCTAATACTGCACTTTTCCAAATGGCATACCAGGAGATTATATCCCATGCCTGACTCAGAGGGTCCCACGGCCATGGAGCCTCGCTCACTGCTAGCACAGCAGTCTGAGATTGAACTGCAAGGTGACAGGGAGGCTGGGAGAGGGGTATCCACCATTACTGAGGCTTGAGTAGGTAAACAAAGCAGCTGGGAAGATTGAACTGGGTGGGAGCCCACCGCAGCTCAAGGAGGCCTATCTGCCTCTGTAGACTCTACCTCTGGGGGCAGGGCATAGCTAAACAAAAGGCAGCAGAAACTTCTGCAGACTTAAACTCCCTGTCTGACAGCTTTGAAGAGAGTAGTGGTTCTCCCAGCATGGAGTTTGAGATCTGAGAACGGATAGCCTGCCTCCTCAAGTGGGTCCCTGACCCCCGAGTAGCCTGACTGGGAGACATCTCCCAGTAGGGGCCGACTGACACCTCATACAGCCAGGTGCCCCTCTGAGATGAAGCTTCCAGAGGAAGGATCAGGCAGCAACATTTGCCATTCTGCAATATGTGCTGTTCTGTAGCCTCCACTGGGGTGATACCCAGGCAAACATGGTCTGGAGTGGACCTCCAGCACACTCCAATAGACCTGCAGCTGAGGGTCCTGACTGTTAGTAGGAAAACTAACAAACGGAAAGGACATCCACACCAAAACCCCATCTGTACGTCACCATCATCAAAGACCAAAGGTAGATACAGCCACAAAGATGGGGAGAAACCAGAGAAGAAAAGCCGAAAATTCTAAAAATCGGAGCACCTCTTCTCCTCCAAAGGAACGCAGCCCCTTGCCAGCAAGGGAGCAAAGCTGGATGGAGAATGCCTCTGACGAGTTGACAAAAGTAGGCCTCAGACAATCAGTAATAACAAACTTCTCCAAGCTGAAGGAGGATGTTCAAACCCATCGCAAAGAAGCTAAAAACCTTGAAAAAAGATTAGACAAATGGCTAACTAGAACACACAGCGTGGAGAAAACCTTAAATGACCTGATGGAGCTGAAACCCATGGCATGAGAACTATATGACAAATGCACAAGCTTCAGTAGCCGATTTGATCAAGTGGAAGAAAGGGTATCAGTGATGGAAGATCAAATTAATAAAGCAAGATGAGAAGTTTAGAAAAAAAAAAGAGAGAAAAGAAACGAAGAAATCCTCCAAGAAATATGGGACTATGTGAAAGGACCAAACCTACATCTGATTGGCGTACCTGAAAGTGACGGGGAAAATGGAATCAAGTTGGGAAACACTCTGCAGGATATTATCCAGGAGAACTTCCCCAACCTAGCAAGACAGGCCAACATTCAAATTCAGGTAATACAGAGAATGCCACAAAGATACTCCTTGAGAAGAGCAGCTCCATGACACATAATTGTCAGATTCACCAAAGTTGAAATTAAGGAAGAAAAGTTAGGGGCAGCCAGAGAGAAAGGTCAGGTTACCCACAAAGGGAAGCCCATCAGACTAACAGTGGACCTCTCTGCAGAAACTGTACAAGCCAGAAGAGAGTGGGGGCCAATATTCAACATTCTTAAAGAAAAGAATTTTCAACCCAGTATTTCATATCCAGCCAAACTAAGCTTCTTAAATGAAAGAGAAATAAAATCCTTTACAGACAAGCAAATGCTGAGAGATTTTGTCACCACCAGGCCTGCCCTAAAAGAGCTCCTGAAGGAAGCACTAAACATGGAAAGGAACAACTGGTACCAGCCACTGCAAAAACATGCCAAATTATAAAGACCATTGATACTAGGAAGAAACTGCATCAACTAACAAGCAAAATAACCAGCTAACATCATAATGACAGGATCAAATTCACACATAACAATATTAACCTTAAATGTAAATGGGTGAAATGCTCCAATTAAAAGACACAGACTGGCAAATTGGATAAAGAGTCAAGACCCATCAGTGTGCTGTATTCAGGAAACCCATCTCACGTGCAGAGACACACATAGGCTCAAAATAAAGGGATGGAGGAATATCTACCAAGCAAATGGAAAACAAAAAAAAGCAGGAGTTGCAGTCCTAGTCCCTGATAAAACAGACTTTAAACCAACAAAGATCAAAAGAGACAAACAAGGCCATTATATAATGGTAAAGAGATCAATTCAACAAGAAGAGCTAACTATCTTAAATATATATGCACCCAATACAGGAGCACCCAGATTCATAAAGCAAGTCCGTAGAAACCTACAAAGAGACTTAGACTCCCACACAATAATAATGGGAGACTTTTACACCCCACTGTCAACATTAGACAGATCAACGAGACAGAAACTTAACAAGGATATCCACAAATTGAACTCAGCTCTGCACCAAGCAGACCTAATAGACATCTGCAGAACTCTCCACCACAAATCAACAGAATATACATTCTTCTCAGCACCACATTGCACTTATTCCAAAATCAACCACATAGTTGGAAGTAAAGCACTCCTCAGCAAATGTAAAAGAACAGAAATTATAACAAACTGTCTCTCAGACCACAGTGCAATCAAACTAGAACTCAGGATTAAGAAACTCACTCAAAACTGCCCAACTACGTGGAAACTGAACAACTTGCTCCTGAATGACTACTGGGTACATAACAAAATGAAGGCAGAAATAAAGAAGTTCTTTGAAACCAACGAGAACAAAGACACAACATACCAGAATCTCTGGGACACATTTAAAGCAGTGTGTAGACGGAAATTTATAGCACTAAATGCCCATAAGAGAAGGCGGGAAAGATCTAAAATTGACACCCTAACATCGCAATTAAAAGAACTAGAGAAGCAAGAGCAAACACATTCAAAAGTTAGCAGAAGGCAAGAAATAACTAAGATCGGAGCAGAAGTGAAGGTGCTAGAGACACAAAAAACCCTTCAAAAACTCAATGAATCCAGGAGCTGGTTTTTTGAAAAGATCAACAAAATTGATAGACCACTAGCAAGACTAATAAAGAAGAAAACAGAGAAGAATCAAATAGAATAAAAAATGATAAAGGGGATATCACCACCAATCCTACAGAAATACAAACTACCTTCAGAGAATACTATAAACACCCCTACACAAATAAAGTAGAAAATCTAGAAGAAATGGATAAATTCCTGGACACATATACCCTCCCAAGACTAAACCAGGAAAAGTTGAATCCCTGAATAGACCAATAACAGACTCTGTAATTGAGGCAATAATTAATAGCCTACCAACCAAAAAAAGTCCAGGACCAGATAGATTCACAGCCAAATTCTACCAGAGGTACAAAGAGAAGCTGGTACCATTCCTTCTGAAACTATTCCAATCAATAGAAAAAGAGGGAATCCTCCCTACTCATTTTATGAGGCCACCATCATCCTGATCCAAAGCCTGGCAGAGACACAACAAAAAAGGAGAATTTTAGACCAATATCCCTGATGAACATTGATGCAAAAATCCCCAATAAAATACTGGCAAACCGAATCCAGCAGCACATCAAAAAAACTTACCTACCATGATCAACTGGGCTTCATCCAGGGGATACAAGGCTGGTTCAAAATACGCAAATCAATAAACATAATCCATCTTATAAACAGAACCAAAGACAAAAACCACATGATTATCTCAATAGATGCAGAAAAGGCCTTCAACAAAATTCAACAGCCCTTCATGCTAAAAACTCTCAATAAACTTGGTATTGATGGGATGTATCTCAAAATAATAAGAGCTATTTATGACAGACCCACAGCCAATATCATACTGAATGGGCAAAAACTACAAGCATTCCCTTTGAAAACGGGCACAAGACAGGGATGCCCTCTCTCACCACTCCTATTCAACATAGTGTTGGAAGTTCTGGCCAGGGCAATCAGGCAGGAAAAATAAATAAAGGGTATTCAATTAGGAAAAGAGGAAGTCAAATTGTCCCTGTTTGCAGATGACATGATTGTATATTTAGAAAACCCCATCCTCTCAGCCTAAAATCTCCTTAAGCTGATAAGCAACTTCGGCAAAGTCTCAGGATACAAAATCAATGTGCAAAAATCACAAGCATTCCTATACACCAATAATAGATAAACACAGAGCGAAATCATGAGTGAACTCCCATTCACAATTACTTCAAAGAGAATAAAATACCTAGGAATCCAACATACAAGGGACGTGAAGGACCTCCTCAAGGAGAACTACAAACCACCGCTCAACGAAATAAAAAAGGACACAAACAAATGGAAGAACATTCCATGCTCATGGATAAGAAGAATCACTATCGTGAAAATGGCCATACTGCCCAAGGTAATTTATAGATTCAATGCCATCCCCATCAAGCTACCAATGACTTTCTTCACAGAATTGGAAAAAATTACTTTAGAGTTCATACGGAACCAAAAAAGAGCCCACATTACCAAGACAATCCTAAGCCAAAAGAACAAAGCTGGAGGCATCACGCTACCTGACTTCAAACTATACTACAAGGCTACAGTAACCAAAAGAGCATGGTACTGGTACCAAAACAGAGATATAGACCAATGGAACAGAACAGAGCACTCAGAAATAATGCTGCATATGTACAACTATCTGATCTTTGACAAACCTGACAAAAACAAGCAATGGGGAAAGGATTCCCTATTTAATAAATGGTGTTGGGAAAACTGGCTAGCCATATGTAGAAAGCTGAAACTGGATCCCTTCTTTATACCTTATACAAAAATGAATTCAAGATGGATTAAATACTTAAATGTTAGACCTAAAACCATAAAAACCCTAGAGGAAAACCTAGACAATACCATTCAGGACATAGGCATGGGCAAGGACTTCATGTCTAAAACACCAAAAGCAATAGCAACAAAAGCCAAAATTGACAAATGGGATCTAATTAAACTAAAGAGCTTCTGCACAGCAAAAGAAGCTACCATCAGAGTGAACAGGCAACCTACAGAATGGGAGAAAATTTTTACAATCTACCCATCTGACAGAGGGCTAATATCCAGAATCTACAAAGAACTTAAATAAATTTACAAGAAAAAAATCAACCCCATCAAAAAGTGGGCAAAGGATATGAACAAGACACCTCTCAAAAGAAGACATTTATGCAGCCAAAAGACACATGAAAAAATGCTCATCATCACTGGCCATCAGAGAAATGCAAATCAAAACCACAATGAGATACCATCTCACACCAGTTAGAATGGTGATCATTAAAAAGTCAGGAAACAACAGGTGCTGGAGAGGATGTGGAGAAATAGGAACACTTTTACACTGTTAGTGGGACTGTAAACTAGCTCAACCATTGTGGAAGACAGTGTGGCAATTCCTCAGGGATCTAGAACTAGAAATACCATTTGACCCAGCCATTCCATTACTGGGTATATAAAGGATTATAAATCATGCTGCTATAAAGACACATGCACACGTATGTTTATTGCAACACTATTCACAATAGCAAAGACTTGGAACCAACCCAAAAGTCCATCAATGATAGACTGGATTAAGAAAATGTGGCACATGTACACCATGGAATACTATGCAGCCATAAAAATTGATGCGTTCATGTCCTTTGTAGGGACATGGATGAAGCTGGAAACCATCATTCTGAGCAAACTATCACAAGGACAGAAAACCAAACACCACATATTCTCACTCATAGGTGGGAATTGAACAATGAGAACACTTGGACACAGGGTGGGGAACATCACACATTGGGGCCTGTCATGGGTTAGGGGGAGTGGGGAGGGATAGCATTAGGAGATATACCTAATGTAAATGACGAGTTAATGGGTGCAGCACACCAGCATGGCACATATATACATATGTAACAAACCTGCACATTGTGCACATGTACCCTAGAACTTAAAGTATAATTTTAAAAAAAAGAAAACTTACTGAATCTTAGTTTATAATTAAAAGCAACACTAAAACAAGTGGATTGTATAGAAGAATGAATGTTTTAAGTATTCAATATAATTAAATATTGTATAACATATGTTGAATAACCGAGAGCAGAGTTCAACAGATTTGTATCTGAAATCGTTTTTCTTCTGAATGGCAGTGCTCCTGTCTAGCACCATTGTATTTGTGATTCCTTATCAACTTAGTGCCCCCCATGTGAGCAGGCTGAATTGAGCACTTGTGATACCAGGTACAAAACAGGTAGGAAAAAAGACTTTGTTGTGTATAGCAAAGAAGGAACTGGCATCAGCTTCCTAAGCCTCCATGCATCTCCCATTCCCAATCTTAAGGAAGGCCTTTCTCTTGGTTCTGGCATTATCCCTGGAAATGATTGGGATCAGCAGTGGATGTGACAGTGACTTGTTCCTCCAGTCCCCATCACTGGCTTAGGGAACATCGTAAGAGCCACTGAGTTTGGCTCTTAGAAACACGTGAACAGTGAAACCCGCTAGTCCCACCTCTTGCACCTAGTTCAGTCTGTTTGTAGTGTCACTCCCTCTCCCCCATTCTTTCCTGCACCTCCCCAAAGCCCATCATATCCAAAGTAGGAATCAATTCTCACTGAACATTTATTCCTGAGACTTTCTTGTAAAAAACACGAGTCCTATTAATAAAACAATTGTTTAATTTTACTTAGAGAGGCAAAGTTTAATAATAGCATGCAGTAAACTTTTTGCTAATGATTGTTCTTTTTCCTTCTTTTCCCTAATCATGGGGGAAAATGTAGTTCATTAGCAAGTTGACCTGCTCTCTTGTTTTTATTCACCAAACAGAACTCTAAAGAATTGATTCAGCTTTGCAGAGGAACAATATTATATTAAGACAGCACTATTTCTACAGTTAAACTAGCATGACTAGCTTATAAATCAAAGCAACACTATTGGCGCCACATGTATGTGTTGCGTATTTCTTTTGGCAAAGTTACAACTTTAAAGAATTGACATTTTGGATCACCATGTGGTAGTTTAGCCATAACAGGTTGCTAATGAGGGAATCAAGACAGAGGCAGATGTTTCCTTAAATGTGAGCTTACATAAGCCACTTTAGTCGGTTCTGGTTTTAAACAATTGCATTTCTTGGGGAGCAAGTTGTACACTGGATCTTCCTTCTGAAAATCAATACCTCCCCCTCATGAGTGTTGTGCTGTGCAGACAGGAATCTCATGGTGAGGAAAAGTGTAACTTTGATTGTTGCTGCTCTTTTAATGTCATGCTAAATGGAATGGCACTTTGCAATCTCTCAACCACAGCAGTTTCCTCTTCTCATTCAAATCTAAGATACAAGCATTTCCCTAACTACTGTTTGAATCCAAAATGTTTATTTGGCAGACTGGTGCAAGTTGAATTCTGGAAGGAAATCTAGTTTTAAAAAATGTCTTAGAACATTATGTTCAGGGTTAAAGTCAAGGACCGTATTTCCCACACGTTGTTTTTCAGGCAATTTTCCTTGAGTTTTTTGCAGAAGAAGCCAGAATGGTGCTTACAGGTGGAAGGGAAATGGTAGCAGCAGACCCAGAGAGCAAAGAGATCCACACGCATTTCCCTGATAATTATTTTATTCATTTATACTTCTGTCTTACTTCAGAAAGGATTTGAAGTGGCTTACTGATGTAACCACAGTTCTGCTAGAAGAGATAAGGCCAAAGGAAATAAAAGTGGAGAAACAAGAAGAGATCAACTCATGTTACTCTAAACTAAATCACTTGCAGTTCCCACGATTTGCGAGTCCCATTTTCCTTTCATGTTCTGGGAGTTCAACCAGGAAAGGAACAGTTGAGTCTGGATTGTTGAGGCCCGAGAGTAAGACACTGGGTTTGAAGGACAAAATCCACCACACTGGCCTTACTTCCTGACCTTGCTCTCTGGAAGACCCCAGATTTGGATTTTGAAATAACCCGTTACTAGTCGAGATATCTAATGTCAGAAGACCACAAAACTGCATCTTTTAGTCCTGTTGCATTATTTCTACTCTTGAAATTAGCTCCCTCAACAAGATACATTTTCCTATTTTGTTTTGAGATATTGGCTTCTCATTATAGCATCAGCCAGCCACATGTCTTGCATTAGGACCTTTAAGTCAACAAGTAGGAGATTAAAGGGAATTAAATGCAAGCATTTCAGGTAGGCCCAGGGAATAAGGGCATTAGGTGGCAGGTTACCTGGATGGTGCAGCAGGGTTAAAATTATCCCTATATGATCCTGTTTCATGAACAGAAGATGAATGGACTCTCTTAAAAGACTTTACAAGGCCAGTTAAGAGCAGGATAGTATAGCATGGTAATCGACACTCTTGATGTCTAATTAATTCTTCTGGATTCAAACTGGAGATTAGCCATTTTTTAGCTGTATGACCTTGAACAAGTGGCTTAACTTCTCAGAGCCTGTTTGCCCATCTATAGGATGGTTATAATAATACCACCTATTTCCAGATTGTTATGAAGGTCAAGTAAAATTATGCACATAAAAATTTAGGCATCAACTGACACGTGGTAATCCCTCAGTGTCAGTGGTTATTGTGTCTAAACCCCTGACCTGTTGTTATTGTAACTCTGCATCTTCATTGTTTAAGGAACTGAGTGACTATTAGGAGGAATTAAATTCCCTGTCAGTCTGCTGGGAAATAATTTGGAGATGGATAAGGACCCCAAAGCACTAATGGCTACATGGTTTCTGGGCTAGATTTTTTTTTTTTTTAATTGTTCAATGAGGGGATGGGAATTGAGGACCTATGAAGTTCATTCTCATGTGAAAGTTATCTCTGGGTGAAAGGGTGCTTCTTTGCTTGTCCAGAGATACATGTTTCCTCTGACAAGGGCCTAAATTTCATTGCAAAATGAAGAGATTCAAGGGCTGTAGTGCAGTTACTTCTTCACAAAACATTAGCCCAGAGTGTCCTCCCACCCATGGCTTTTCAATCCTTGGATGAGGGTGTAAAGGCATCCCTAGGTCTTAGAGAATCAGAGCCTCATGTTTTAGAGCCCTAAGTTACTGAGTGTGGGCTGTGATTTAGAATCACTGTGTAGGAAGGTGAAAGAAAATCTGCCAGCCCATTCTTGGCCAAGATGGTGGATTTGGAAGCCAAGATTCACTTGACTTGCAAACAGTTTCTGTGTTACAGAGTGGTAGAATTATAGATGATTGATTTTTTCAATTTAGTTTTATATTTTCAAGTTCTCATACATCGGTATTATGAGAGAACATACACATAAGACAAAGCAACAGTAAATAAAATTATGTGCAAATAATAAGCTCATGTATGAGAAGGGGCTCATATCATCTAGATGTTATAGAAACGTAAACAGAAAAGGCACACACTTTGGATTACAAAGGGTCTGGATTTGGATCTGGTATCAGCACTTTCCGGGTGACCCAGTACCAGGGTATATGGTCTTGTTTTCTGTAAAATGGGTCATGCTTACCTGATTTGGCAGCTGTGCAGATTAAATGAGATGATGTGAGTGAACAGCCGGCAAAGTCAGTTGCTGTTTCTTCTCCCTGTTGGGGGAATATTTGATGGTGTGAGAAATGAGCTGTGAACAGTTCATCAAGACTGATATTTAAGTGAGGATAACTCACTTTGTTGTCAGTTAAGCCTACCTAATCTCTTTTTTCTCATCCATCCATCCATCCATCCATCATCTTATTTATTCATGCATACATGCATGCATTCATTCACTTATTACTTCATCCCTGTTATATTGCATGTCCTACAGTGTGCAAGATGCTATTGATGCAGAGATGAATGAAATAGGTGACTTTGTTTGGAACTTGTGAATTCATACGCAAATGTAGGGATGACCCCCTGCTTCTTAAGCACTATCTTGTGTGTTGCTATTTAAACATAATACTATGATCACAGTAAAAACATAAAGCTTAGTACTTGAGTTAAAGATGCTGCAAGGTTGATATTCTACATGTCCAAAGTTGAATATTTATGTACATGTGAACATGTGTATATTTATATTTCTAATAATCATATATCTGTCTTAAAAGTAAAAGCAGTATTTTTCATGTGATTTCTCTCATTTGCTCATTGTTTGCAGCTTATTTTACTAATATAGTGACATATTCATATTATATGTTAGAAATCTACATTTGCAAAGATCAGCCAAGTTAACGTTTAAGATTGAGAATAGTCCGGAAGGATTGTGTCTAGCCAATTACATTTTTATTCTTAATTTTAAAACTCAGTATTAAAATAGTTCACTGTCTTCTATTTTCTGTATACTATCTGGGGCAGTATGTGGTGCTGAGTGACTTAATATTTTAGATTTCTTTTTCAGCTGTACATTTAAATTCCTTTCTTATTTTAGTGCCTGACACTTCACCCAAGAATGTCACCTTATGCATTTAAAATGGGAAAATATTTATTTTCATCTTCTTTATCTTTCTTTTCTTTAATTTTTAGCCCTTAATTACCATTATGAGCAACTTGGATTCTATTTTGTTTCAATTCAGAAAAAAAAACTGCTTTCTACTACTTCCAAAGTATTTTAAGCACTATGAAGAGTTTTAAATGGTATACATGATAATATAACAGGTAAGAAGTTGCTGGCATGAGTTTCAAACCAAGAGTTGTGCAATGGACCATTGATAAAGAGGTGGCAGCATGGGGCTCCTCACAATTGTTTGTTATTAGAGCCTGAACGTGAGAAGAAATCACTTCTCTGCTCTCTAATAGCCTTCTCTATTAGTTATTAGGTTACTATAGATAAATTCTTAACACCTATCCAAGATCTTAATTCTTCCCTTTCAAAACTGGGTAAAGGTCGATTTCTGTCCATGGCAAAGTCTTGTTTCGATGTTAAACTCATTGCAGAATCACTCTGAGGCCTGGCTGCAGTGCTGTTTATAAAATCCTTGCTTCAGGGTCAGGCTGCAAGTGAAACATCATTTAGAAGAGCTTTTGGCCTTTCACAAAATTGTCATGAACCTTTGAAGAAGAACTTGGAATTATATACTGCTTTGAAGCATACTGCAGTAGAATTTCATAGTCGTTTTTATGGGCCATGACAATTTTTGAAGATGCTTAAAACTTTTCTTATAATCTTCATTTAATATGTGTATTCATCTGATCATTATAACTGCCTGGAGAATCATTGGAAGTATAAATATATTGGGTCATTTTGATACAGACATTTTCTGGTTTTGAAAGGAAACTAGAAATCCACTGGAAGACCCCAGATTTGGAGTTTGAAATAACCTGTTACCTGGATGGTGCAACGGTTAAAATTATCCATATACAGGCATTAAGTAATAGTTTGATAAAGTATTTAATGTACAAGTATAGAGCAGTAATAATTCTTTATAATTTTTTCTCCATGTCTTTCCATAAATTTTCACAAATGCATACAGTGCATTTGTGAACATGTTACATATTAAACTGATTAATATTGTGACCCAATTGGATTTCACCTTCTTTATGTACATATCTGTAGATCCCCAAAGCCTCCAAGTGTACATCCAAGTGGATGATTTTATATGCATTCCTTAAGGCCATGTAACTCTGAATTGCATTAAAAGAAAAAATAAAGCATTTTATAGAACTTAAGTGTGATTTTTCTCAATTTAAACTCTACATTCTCCCTATTTGGAGCTACTTAATGATTTGCTGTGTCATTTCCACTCCTGAGTCAGTACAGCTTTATTTTTTTACTTAACTATAGCAATTAAGAATATATTTAAAATCTCAACTCTTTGATCTTCCTAGTAGATATTTTTATTGGTCAGGGTCAGATAGAGAACCTATAGGAGATATATATTAGGAGATTTATTGCAAGGAATTGGCTTATGTAATTTTGGGGATTGACTAGGCTTGACCATAATCCATGAGGCAGGTCATCAGGAAGGGCAGGCTGGAACCCTCAGGCATAGACTTCCACTGACTTAATCAGGCTTGTTCGGATTATCTAGGATAAGTCCTCTTACTTAAAATCAACTGATTATGGGTTTTAATCACACGCACAAAATACCTTCACAACTACACCTAGATTAACGAATACCTGGGGACTGTAGCCTAGCCAGGTTCACACATAAAATTGACAAAATTTAAATGAAAAATATTTCAAATTTAGCAAAATAATATACATTTCTGCATAATTGTATATGTTTGATATCAGTTGAAACTAGTTGTTCCTTTTGTGGTTGCAATGAAATACACGTTGTGAAAGTGAATGTTTAAGTCCCTATAATCTTGGGCCAGGAAAGGCCATTAGCAAGATGATGTGGGTGGCTGCCCCTGAGCTTCTGTCCCTGTAGCTAAGGCAGACAGGTGGCTACTCCAAGATCTCAAGGTAAGTACACCCCAGCCTGTTCTGTCTTCTCTCTTGCTTCTCAGAAATAGGCTTTCTGAAGGGCTCTGTCCAATAAATGGAGAGGGATTTCCTTGGCTGTTTAGAGTGTATCTATTGCCAAATAATTATCAAAAACAGCCAGGCCTAAGCCCAGAAGCTTTGGAACCAAGGGAGGGCACCCTGAGTTTTACCAAGAACACTGAAGATATTAAAGGAGAGGTTCTCCAATGGTTACCAGAAAACAGGTTACATAGAATATGCATTTGAAAACTCTGAATGACCACTATATTTTCTTGCTTCTGCTCCAACTTCAAGAATAATAGTTTCTTAAAGGCACAGATTATATATCCTCAGAGCATGTCATAGTGAATAGCATAGATATTAGTGTTCCAGCAGGAAATAGTACACCCAAATTAGGATAAGATGAGGAGGGGTAAACCGAAAGTTTTGTTTAAAAAGGTGTGGGCCAGCTCTAGAGAAACCTGAAATGATAGTGTAGTATCGTATAGCCATTATTATCCTCAGTCGGGGGCAGGGGGTGGGTAGGGAACGGAGAGATTACTGAAAGCATAAAGAGAATGCCTAGGACTGAGAGTTGCCCTCATAGGCGCTGTGGCCTTTGCTGAAGCAATATAATTAGTCCTCTGGAGAGGGAACCAAGGGAGAAGAAATATGGTACTCTGATTCTGAAAATCCACCACACTGTCTCCCTCTAATCACCTGCCAGGGTTTCCAAATGGCTGAACCTACCAAATATCAGAGGGCCAAGGGCCTACCAATGTGATCCCTCGAAATCAGCCACCTGAGGGCACAATGGAGAGTGGACCCAGAAGGGCACACAGGAGATAGAACACCCTTCACTCACATTATACAGCAGCTCCAAGCATGTAAACCTGAACAAGCTATGTCATTTCTCTGAGCCTCAGTTTTCTCACCTTAAAATAATGTAATCATAGTTATCTGGCAGGGTTATTTAGGGGCAGATAGTATATGTAAATGTAAATTACTCTTTTTTTAAACTTTTATTTTAGGTTTGGCATATATGTGAAAGTTTGTCATGGGGGTTTGTTGTAGAGATATCATCATGCAGGTATTAAGCCCAGTACCCAATAGTTATCTTTCTGCTCTTCTTCCTCTTCTCATCCTCCCTGCTCAAGTAGACCCCAGTGTCTGTTGTTTCCTTCTTTGTATTCATAAATTCTTATCACTTAGCACCCATTCATAAGTCAGAACATGTGGTATTTGGTTTTCTGTTCTTGGATTAGTTTGCTAAAGATAATGGCCTCCAGTTCCATCCATGCAAAAGAAAAGATCTTAGTCATTTTTAGGGCTGCATAGTATTTCATGGTACATATGTGCCATATTTTCTTTATCCAGTCTGTCATTAATGGGCATTTAGGTTAATTGAAGTCTTTGCTATTGTGAATAATGCTGCAATAAACATTTGCATGTATGTCTTTATGATAGAATGATTTATATTCCTCTGAGTATATACCCAGTAATGAGATTGCTGGGTTGAATGGTAGTTCTGCTTTTAGCTCTTTGAGGTATTAACATACTGCTTTCCACAATGGTTGAACTAATTTACACTCCCACTAACAGTGTATAAGTGTTCTCATTTCCCTGCAACCTTGCCAGCATCTGTTATTTTTTGACTTTTTAATAATAACCATTCTGATTGGCACGAGATGGTATCTCATTGCGGTTTTTATTTGCATTTCTCTAATGATCAGTGATAGTGAGCTTTTTATCATATGCTTGTTGGCCACTTGTATGTCTTCTTTTGAAAGGTGTGTCTTTTCATGTCCTCTGCCCACTTTTTAATGGGGTTGTTTTTCTCTTATAAATTTGTTTAAGTTTTTTACATATTCTGGATATTAGACCTCTGTCAGATGCATAGTTTGTAAATTTTTTCCCATTCTGTAGGTTGTCTACTCTGCTGATAGTTGCTTTTGCTGTGCAGAAGCTCTTAAGTTTAATTAGATCACACTTGGTTTTACTTCTGCTGCAATTTCTTTTGTTGTCTTTGCCATGAAATCTTTGCCCATTCCTATGTCCAGGATGGTATTGCCTAGGTTGTCTTCCAGGGTTTTTATAGTTTTGGGTTTCACATTTAACTTTTTTTTTTTTTTTTTGAGATATAGTGGCACAATCTCAGCTCACTGCAACCTCCACCTCCTGGGCATGCCTCAGCCTCCCAAGTAGCTGGGACTACAGGCACGTGTCACCACACCAGACTAATTTTTAAGAGATGGGGTTTTGCTGTGTTGGCCAGGCTGGTCTCGAACTCCTGACCTCAAGTGATCTGCCTGCCTTGGCCTCCCAAAGTGCTGGGAATAAAGGTGTGAACCACCATGTCTGGCCACATTTAAGTCTTTAATCCATCTAGAGTTGATTTTTGTGTATGGTGTAAGGAGGGGGTCCAGCTTCAGTCTTCTGCATGTGGCTAGTCAGTTATCCCAGCACCATTTATTGAATAGAGAGTCTTTTCCCCATTGCTTATTTTTGTCAGTTTTCTTGAAGATCCGATGGTCGTAGGTGTACAGACTCATTTCTGGGCTCCCTATTGTTTCATTGTTTTATGTACCTGTTTTTGTACCAGTACCATGCTGTTTTGGTTACCGAAGCCTTGTAGTATATTTTGAAGTCAAGTAACATGATACCTCCAGCTTTGTTCATTTTGCTTAGGATTGCCCTGGCTATTCAGGCTCTTTTTTTGGTTCCATATGAATTTTAAAATAGTTGTTTTCTAGTTCTGCAAAGAATGTCATTGGTAGTGTGATAGGAATAGCGTTGAATCTGTAAATTGCTTTGGGCAGTATGACCATATCAATGATATTGATTTTTCCTATCCATGAGCATGGAATGTTTTTCCATTTGTTTCCATCTTCTCTGACTTCTTTGAGCAGTGTTTTATAATTCTCATTGTAGAGATCTTTCACCTCCCTGGTTAGCTGTGTTCCTAGGTATTTTATTCTTTGTGTGGCAATTGTGAATGGGGCTTGCCTTTTTGATTTGGCACTCAGTTTGGCTATTGTTGGTGTATAGGAATGCTAGTGATTTTTGTACATTGATTTTGTATCCTGCAACTTTGCTGAAGTTGTTTATTGGCTGGAGGAGTTTTGGGGCCGAGACTGGGATTTTCTAGATATAGAATCATGTTGTCTGCAAACATATAGTTTGACCTCCTCTTTTCCTATTTGGATCCCCTTTATTTCTTTCTATTGCTTGACTTCCCTGACTAGGACTTCCAATACTGTTTTGAATACGAGTGGTGAGAGAGGGCATCCTTGTCATGTGCTAGTTTTCAAGGGAAATGTTTCTAGCTTTTGCCCATTCAGTATAATGTTGGCTGTGGGTTTGTCATAGATGGTTCTTATTATTTTGAGGTATGTTTCCTTCAATAAGTAGTTTATTGAGAGTTTTTAATATGAAGGGGTATTGAATTTTATTGAAAGCCTTTTCTGTGTCTATTGAGATAATCATGTGGTTTTTGTCCTTAGTTCTGTTTATGTGATGAATCACATGTATTGATGTGCATATGTTCAATCAACCTTGCAGCTTGGGGATGAAGCCTACTTGATCATCATGGATTAGCTTTTTGTTTTGCTGCTGGATTCTGTTTGCAAGTATTTTGTTGAGGATTTTTGCATTGATATTCAACAAAGATACTGGCCTGAAGTTTTCCTTTTTTGTTGTGTCTCTGTCAGGCCTTGGTATCAAGATGATGCTGGCCTAATAGAATGAGTTTGGGAAGAGTCCCTCCTCAATTTTTTGGAATGGTTTCTGTAGGAATGGTACCAACTCTTCTTTGTATATCTGGTAGAATTTGGCTGAGAATCTATTAGGTCCCAGGCTTTTTTTGGTTGGTAGGCTGTTTATTACTGATCCAATTTTGGAGCTTGTTGTTAGTCTGTTCAGGGAATCAGTTTCTTCCTGGCTCAGTCTTGGGAGAGTGTGTCCAGTAATTCATCTGTCTCTTTTGGGTTTTCTAGTTTGTGTGTGTTCGTTACTCTTAACAATAGATGGAGCTTCACACAGTGTCAATTGTTGTAGTCAATGACGTTTATCTGAAGCACAATTATTGCTAATTGAAAACTTTTTCCAGTACCCTGCTGTGATGACTTGAAATATAGTTGGCATTGGCAGTTTTTGATAGTCTCCACAGAGACTAAATTAAAAAAATACAATAGATAGCATTCAATATAATAACTGCTACTGTTATTATAATTGTCACAACTGCTGTTACCTCAACTAATTCATAAAATAGATACGAAGTTCGTTTCATAACGGGGAAATAGATAAGAGATTGAAGAAGCATTTTGAACTGTGTTAGAATAACTGTAGCATCTTACGTGTGTGTGTGTGTGTGTGTGTGTGTGTGTGTGTGTGTGTGTGTGTTAACCTAAACTCTGATAAGACAAAGCCCCCCATCTCCTTTCAGTGCTCTTAGTGATCATACATTTCTACTTTTCCCTACTTATTTGCCAGAGATAAAAACAAAATTAGTAAACTACCCCAGTTTGAATTCCATTTCCCTCCAACCTACCTGATGGTGGAGAATTTAATGACAGAAAATGGCCAAAATATTTGAGATCAGTGGGGAGAAATTGTGACTAATGCACATTGTTTGACTTCATAATTACTACAATGTGATGTCATAAAAACTGTATTAGGTGGATAATAACATTGTGAGTAGTAATTGTGTCTACATGTGTAATTTCTTTTCTCTGTAGTATTTAGGATTATAAGGGAGGATTTATAGATATGTAGGAAAAAAAGTAATTTTTTGCTTAACGCTCATATGTTCTTAGTTGAAACAGACACTTGTAACAACAGCAACAGCAACAAAAAAGCAGATTAACAAGGGAAAAACAGAAGTTTTGTTAACATGTATATTTCATACATACGTGGGAGATACCTAGAGAAGGAGTAATTATCAAAGAGGTGACTCTGAATTGCACTTTATATAACATCTTCAAAAAGAACAGTAAATTTTTAGAGAAGTGACAAAACAAAGGAAATGGACTTTGAGTCTCCAGCGGCAGCAACTTGTGGGAAGGCAAATAAAGGCTAGTTAGTAAAGCTTGTTGATGTAGATTCCTCTGGTGCCATCTCCAGGTCTATAAGGGTCTAAAGTCGTTTTCATTGGTTAGATTTTGTTCTTCTTGGTAGAAAAGGGAGATGGGATATATTATGTTTTTGTAAACTTATGTCCTGATTTTAGGCAAATGGAGGGCAGAGAGCTCTCGGGTATCTGCTTCTTTCTTGCCTTCAGCTCAACAATCCTCCTGTCAAAAAGGTGTATTGGGGTGGCATATTATGGCCTCTCACAGTTAAAATAGTATAGATAATAGTGTATATATTGATAGTCTAGATTACTGTGCTTTACTTAAAAGTACAATCTAGATCATAAATCAAATAGAAAACCAGATGGAAGCATTTTAAAAATTCATCTTGGAGAAGGATCAAAAGGTATCTGTTGTCCTTGCACAAAAGAAATCTGTACCTTCAAGGTCCCGGGAACACTAGCAATAGCACACTGATTTGGCATAAGCTGATCATGTGCTAATTGGGAACAGGACTTCTTAGAGATCACCAAGAAATCACCTCATTCTTCAGCCTTGGTCACATAATTAAATTTGCGTCTAATGCTCTAATCTTTAGATGATTTTGAAATAAATTCTTATTTATTCCTTATGACAAGCACTCTGTTCTGTCTTCATGGATGAGACTCCCAGCTGTGAATAAAATCAGGTTGGAGGTTTTGCTACAGTTTATCATATTATACCTATGAATGATTCATGTGCCATCTGTTGACCATAAATCCAGTTAAGGAATTCTAATAAATGTATGATTTCTACTTCCTAGAGTAAAGCAAAATCGGCATTTACAACCTTCCGGAGCAATAAAATGCCAGTAAAAATATAATTGACACTTATGGTTCTTTGCTATTCCTAAGCATTAATTACCTTAAAACACAGGATCAGGTATCTGTATTTCCATGACTGTCAGCTACAAAATGTTGGCAACATGCTAAACTTCAATTACTTTTTATAATATCTTATATTCACATGAGCAAGATTTAATGATTCACAAAGACAATTTGTAATAAATACAGATATTCACCCTGGAATTTTCTCTTTCAATGGGAATAATTATTAACAACACTGGTTTCTTCTCTGAGGTAGTAATTTTTGGTAGTTTAGTTCTTATTCAGAGTGCACTGACAATGTGATTATTATTAGTACCTCTGTCTTTCCCAGCATGCAATTATTTGCATATTAACTTAACTTTGTTATTGGGTGAAAATAGCACCATATCAGCAGAGGGATATGATTTTAAAGTATCAGTGACATGAAATAATTTTAACGTGGAACTAAACTTTGTTATGATTCTAAATTTACTTTTAAAAATAACAAATATTTCTTTTTATGACTACAGATTATGCTGCACAAAATAAGGAAATAAATTTAGTCCAAAAAGTATCAAACCCCAATCCTATTTCTGTTATTTTGACTTTTTCTTTTTTACATTCCAATACATAGTTTTATTTTATTTATTTATTTATTTTTGAGACGGAGTCTTACTCTGTTACCAGGCTGGAGTGCAGTGACGCGATCTCAGCTCACTGCAACCTCTGCCTCCAGGGTTCAAGCAATTCCCCTGCCTCAGCCTCCCAGGAGGCTGGGATTACAGGCACATGCCACCATGCCCAGCTAATTTTTTGTATTTTAGTAGAGGTGGGGTTTCACCATGTTGGCCAGGATGGTCTCGATCTCCTGACCTTGTGATTCACCTGCCTTGGTCTCCCAAAGTGCTAGGATTATAGGCGTGAGCCACCGCACCCGGCCCCAGTACATAGTTTTTTGTTGTTGTTGTTGTTTTATTATACTTTAGGTTTTAGGGTACATGTGCACAATGTGCAGGTTTGTTACATATGTATCCATGTGCCATGTTGTTTTGCTGCACCCATTAACTCGTCATTTAGCATTAGGTGTATCTCCTAATGCTGTCCCTCCCCCCTCCCCCCACCCCACAACAGTCCCTGGAGTGTGACGTTCCCCTTCCTGTGTCCATGAGTTCTCATTGTTCAATTCCCGCCTATGAGTGAGAACATGTGGTGTTTGGTTTTTTGTCCTTGTCATAGTTTGCTGAGAATGATGTTTTCCAGTTTCATCCATGTCCCTACAAAGGACATGAACTCATCATTTTTTATGGCTGCATAGTATTCCATGGTGTATATGTGCCACATTTTCTTAATCCAGTCTATCGTTGTTGAACATTTGGGTTGGTTCCAAGTCTTTGCTATTGTGAATAGTGCCACAATAAACATACGTGTGCATGTGTCTTTATAGCAGCATGATTTATAGTCCTTTGGGTATATACCCAGTAATGAGATGGCTGGGTCAAATGGTATTTCTAGTTCTAGATCCCTGAGGAATCGCCATACTGACTTCCACAATGGTGGAACTAGTTTACAGTCCCACCAACAGTGTAAAAGTGTTCCTATTTCTCCACATCCTCTCCAGCACCTGTTGTTTCCTGGCTTTTTAATGATGGCCATTCTAACTGGTGTGAGATGGTATCTCACTGTGGTTTTGATTTGCATTTCTCTGATGGCCAGTGATGATGAGCATTTTTTCATGTGTTTTTTGGCTGCATAAATGTCTTCTTTTGAGAAGTGTATTTTGACATTTTTTATTTGAATATTCACTCTCGGTATTTTTTGACATAGGGACGTGTTCTGATTATGCTTCGGCAGATTAAAATGGTAACACATGGGAAGCTCACACAGATGGACTGGGAAATAGAAACAAGTGTTGCACTCACCTGCCATTTGTTTCTTTTTCCCCCTTTCAATTCTTTTCTTCTAAAATGAGAGAATGGGTCCTTCTTTCCATAGTGGCAGTGAAGCTAGAGTACATTGACGGGCTTCTTCTTTGGACCAAAAAATAGTCCATGCCTTGCAAGTCTTGATTTTATCTCTCGGTGCAACTGATGAGTAATGTGACTCTTTATCATACTGTCTTTGTGTTTTGGAAGTAGAAATAATAAAATGCATGTGTAGTAACACTAATTCTGTAAATAGAGAATGTACATATGTGTGTTCATATTGGTTTTTAAAAGATCTGGAGGGAATATTCATAAATATTAAAAATAATTGGGCTAAATACTCCAATTAAAAGACACAGAGCGGCAAATTGGATAAAGAGTCAAGACCCATCAGTGTGCTGTATTCAGGAAACCCATCTCATGTGCAGAGACACACATAGACTCAAAATAAAGGGATGGAGGAAGACCTACCAAGCAAATGGAAAACAAAAAAAGGCAGGGGTTGCAATCCTAGTCTCTGATAAAACAGACTTTAAACCAACAAAGATCAAAAGAGACAAAGAAGGCCATTACATAAAGGTAAAGGGATCAATTCAACAAGAAGAGCTAACTATCCTAAATATATATGCACCCAATACAGGAACACCCAGATTCATAAAGCAAGTCCTTAGAGACCAACAAAGAGACTTAGACTCCCACACAATAATAATGGGAGACTTTAACACCCCACTGTCAACATTACACAGATCAACGAGACAGAAAGTTAACAAGGATATCCAGGAACTGAACTTAGCTCTGCACCAAGCAGACCTAATAGACATCTGCAGAACTCTCCACCCCCCAAAATACAGAATATACATTCTTCTCAGCACCACACTGCACTTATTCCAAAATTGACCACATAGTTGGAAGTAAAG
Organism: Nomascus leucogenys; assembly: GCF_006542625.1. NCBI lineage: Eukaryota > Metazoa > Chordata > Mammalia > Primates > Hylobatidae > Nomascus > Nomascus leucogenys. The sequence continues at coordinate 111,522,188 of NC_044384.1, read as the reverse complement.
CACTCCTCAGCAAATGTAAAATAGAAATTATAACAAACTGTCTCTCAGACCACAGTGCAATCAAGCTAGAACTCACGATTAAGAAACTCACTCAAAACTGCCCAACTACATGGAAACTGAACAACCTGCTCCTAAATGACTACTGGGTACATAACGAAATGAAGGCAGAAATAAAGATGTTCTTTGAAACCAACGAGAACAAAGAAACAACATACCAGAATCTCTGGGACACATTCATAGCAGTGTGTAGAGGGAAATTTATAGCACTAAATGCCCACAAGAGAAAGCAGGAAAGATCTACAATTGACACCCTAACATCAAAATTTAAAGAACTAGAGAAGCAAGAGCAAACACATTCAAAAGCTAGCAGAAGGCAAGAAATAACTAAGATCAGAGCAGAACTGAAGGAAATAGAGACACAAAAACCCTTCAAAAAATCAATGAATCCAGGAGCTGGTTTTTTGAAAAGATCAACAAAATTGATAGACCACTAGCAAGACTAATAAAGAAGAAAAAAGAGAAGAATCACATAGACTGAAGAAAAAATGATAAAGGGGATATCACCACCAATTCCACAGAAATACAAACTACCGTCAGAGAATACTATAAACATCTCTACACAAATAAACTAGAAAATCTAGAAGAAATGGATAAATTCCTCCACACCTACACCCTCCCAAGACTAAACCAGGAAGAAGTTGAATCCCTGAATAGACCAATAACGGGCTCTGAAATTGAGGCAATAGTTAATAGCTTACCAACCAAAAAAAGTCCAGGACCAGACGGATTCACAGCCGAATTCTACCAGAGGTACAAGGAGGAACTGGTACCATTCCTTCTGAAATTATTCCAATCAATAGAAAAAGAGGGAATCTTCCCTAACTCATTTTATGAGGCCAGCAGCATCCTGATACCAAAGCCTGGCAGAGACACAACCAAAAAAGAGAATTTTAGTCCAATATCCCTGATGAACATTGATGCAAAAATCCTCAATAAAATACTGGCAAACCGAATCCAGCAGCACATCGAGAAGCTTATCCACCATGATCAAGTGGGCTTCATCCCAGGGATGCAAGGCTGGTTCAACATATGCAAATCAATAAACATAATCCAGCATATAAACAGAACCAATGACAAAAACCATATGATTATCTCAATAGATGCAGAAAAGGCCTTTGACAAAATTCAACAGCCCTTCATGCTAAAAACTCTCAATTAATTATTGACGGGATGTATCTCAAAATAATAAGAGCTATCTATGACAAACCCACAGCCAACATCATACTGAATGGGCAAAAACTGCAAGCATTCCCTTTGAAAACGGGCACAAGACAGGGATACCCTCTCTCACCGCTTCAATTTAACATAGTGTTAGAAGTTCTGGCCAGGGCAATCAGGCAGGAGAAGGAAATAAAGGGTATTCAATTAGGAAAAGAGGAAGTCAAATTGTATCTGTTTGCAGATGACATGATTGTATATCTAGAAAACCCCATTGTCTCAGCCCAAAATCTCCTTAAGCTGATAAGCAATTTCAGCAAAGTCTCAGGATACAAAATCAGTGTGCAAAAATCACAAGCATTCTTATACACCAATAACAGCCAAACAGAGAGCCAAATCATGAGTGAACTCCCATTCACAATTGCTTCAAAGAGAATAAAATACCTAGGAATCCAACTTACAACCACTGCTCAATGAAATAAAAGAGGATTCAAACAAATGGAAGAACATTCCATGCTCATGGGTAGGAAGAATCAGTATCGTGAAAATGGCCATACTGCCCAAGGTAATTTATAGATTCAATGCTATCCCCATCAAGCTACCAATGACTTTCTTCACAGAATTGGAAAAAACTACTTTAAAGTTCATATGGAACCAAAAAAGAACCCGCATTTTCAAGTCAATCCTAAGCCAAAAGAACAAAGCTGGAGGCATCATGCTACCTGACTTCAAACTATACTACAAGGCTACAGTAACCAAAACACCATGGTACTGGTACCAAAACAGAGATATAGACCAATGGCACAGAACAGAGCCCTCAGAAATAATGCCGCCTATCTACAACTATCTGATCTTTGACAAACCTGACAAAAACAAGCAATGGGGAAAGGATTCCCTATTTAATAAATGGTGCTGGGAAAACTGGCTAGCCATATGTAGAAAGCTGAAACTGGATCCCTTCCTTACACCTTATACAAAAATTAATTCAAGATGGATTAAATACTTAAATGTTAGACCTGAAACCATAAAAACCCTAGAGGAAAACCTAGACAATACCATTCAGGACATAGGCATGGGCAAGGACTTCATGTCTAAAACACCAAAAGCAATGGCAACAAAAGCCAAAATTGACAAATGGGATCTAATTAAACTAAAGAGCTTCTGCACAGCAAAAGAAGCTACCATCAGAGTGAACAGGCAACCTACAGAATGGGAGAAAATTTTTGCAATCTACTCATCTGACAAAGGGCTAATATCCAGAATCTACAATGAACTCAAACAAATTTACAAGAAAAAAACAACCCCATCAACAAGTGGGTGAAGGATATGAACAGGACACCTCTCAAAAGAAGACATTTATGCAGCCAAAGGACATATGAAAAAATGCTCATCATCACTGGCCATTAGAGAAATGCAAATCAAAACCACAGTGAGATACCATCTCACACCAGTTAGAATGGCCATCATTAAAAAGTCAGGAAACAGCAGGTGCTGGAGAGGATATGGAGAAATAGGAACACTTTTACACTGTTGGTGGGACTGTAAACTAGTTCCACCATTGTGGAAGTCAGTGTGGCAATTCCTCAGGGATCTAGAACTAGAAATACCATTTGACCCAGCAATCCCATTACTGGGTATATACCCAGAGGATTATAAATCATGCTGCTATAAAGACACATGCACACGTATGTTTATTGCAGCACTATTCACAATAGCAAAGACTTGGAACCAACCCAAATGTCCAACAACGATAGACTGGATTAAGAAAACGTGGCACATATACACCAAGGAATACTATGCAGCCATAAAAAATGATGAGTTCATGTCCTTTGTAGGGACATGGATGAAGCTGGAAACCATCATTCTCAGCAAACTATGACAAGGACAAAAAACCAAACACCGCATGTTCTCACTCATAGGTGGGAATTGAACAATGAGAACACATGGACACAGGAAGGGGAACATCACACACCAGGGCCTGTTGTGGGGTGGGGGCAGAGGGGAGGGATAGCATTAGCAGATATACCTAATGTTAAATGACGAGTTAATGGGAGCAGCACACCAACATGGCACATGTATACCTATGTAACTAACCTGCACATTGTGCACATGTACCCTAAAACTTAAAGTATTAAAAAAAAATTATTCTGTGTGTTTTTGTTTTCTCTTTTGTACTTTATATTCTAAATTTCCTTTAATCATGAAAGGTTTATTTAAAAAAAAAAAACGGGGATAATAAGTAAGCCAAACTGCCCACTTCCCTCCTTACGTTATCCACTAAGGAATGCCTCCAAAGAAAACACTATAGACGTGAGAGAGGAAGTGTGCATTAAGGGGAAGTCCATGCTGAGGACTAGGAGGAAATGAGGGGGGGCAAGTCTTCAGGTCAGGCTCAGGCTTAGTCAGCACACTCAGAGCAGATCTCTTGGGAGAAAATGGGGAGGATTCACCTGAATCAGCTTCCAGAAACTGACAGGAAATTCACACGCCCCCCAGTTGACGATGGAATTGTTACCACCTTTGGACAAGGATGCTCTTGTTGATGTGACCAGTGTATTCTCTGATGCATTTCCAATCTGATGTTTGTTCAGTGCCTGCAGAGCCAGGCAAAACTCACTCCGACTGCCTTTGGCCTCCACCTCCGCAGGACGGATGTACTGTCTCTATTAAAAGTGCTTGGCATGGTAACTTTGGGTTAAACACAATTGGGTGGAAGCTAGTGTTGTGAAATGGAGATCTGCATAAAACTTGAGAGGGTAGAATATAGAGTGTCAAATCAGTAAACCTTGAGGCTATTTAATTTCTAGATCTACATTTATTCTTCTATCCTATGTACCTTCTGCCCTCCTCCTTTGTAATTTCTTCAGACCCAACCTTCCAGGCCCCTCATATAAAAATATTTCTCTCCTTTTCCTGAGATGGTCAGTGCTGGTCCTTGCAATATTAGGGTCAGCTTTCCCCTCCTTTGGGTTTGTACAAGAAATCATTCATTTATCAATGTCTGTGGAGCCCCTATTATATATGTCTGAGGTCCTGGTTAGGGTAAATGTCGTCACATATCCATACAAATAACATCCATTTATTAACAACAACAAAAAAAGACTTTCCAACCCTCATCTCAACAGGACACCTGATATACGAATTCACTGTGTAGTTAGAACTGCCATCTTTAGCCCTTCTAATGTGGTTCTAGACCCAGACATGCTATCGTGTTGCTACTGATGAGGGCTAGTCTTAACTGATGCCCTTGAATTGAGACTGGGGTGCCATATAATGCATTCATAGAAATTAGCAATAGCTATCCTAGTCCTCAAGAGAAATTTAGATAAGCTGTATTTTGTGCATTGATATATATCAGACTCCTGTGACACTGGAAGTTTTATTTTGCCTGGATAAGGTTACGGAACAAGTAGCATCTCAGTTTGAGACACTAAGATTGCCAGTGGGTGACGAGCACTGTGGACATGAGCCATCTGTGCTGTGGAGTGTGGCTGGTGTCTCCCATGGCAGTCTCTCTTGTCTGCCTGTCATTAGGTGACCTTGAGGCTGTGCAAAGTGAGTTATGCAGCATCTCCCTGATTAAATGCATCCTGTCTCTCTCACATTGTAAAAATAATTGTGGACTTTATGTTCCACCTAGGATTATAATTCCTCAGTGCCATATGTTTGGGTTGACATAAACAGTCTTCCCAGAAATTTGGCACAGGCCTGACCGTGTGCTGATTGGGAACAAGACTTCTTAGAGATCGCCAAGAAATCAATTCATTCTTCAGCCTTGGTCACATAACTAAATTTGAGTTTAGTGCCCTAATATTTAGATGGGTACCTCCGCGATCTTCCTAAAGACATCTGTTTGCAAGGAAAGTGCTACACAGTTTATCTGTGTGTTTCACTGGACTTTGTATTTTTTTTACAAAGTGTCACCAGGCTATATCACTTAGATCTCCAGTCTCCTTTATGTTCTAAGTTGTAGCATTTTTTCACTTTCAGCATGATATTTGATGCAAGATTTTCTTATTACCTCCACTTTTGAAAAATGATATAAAGTAAGAGGAAATTGCATAGGAGGTGGAGAAGCCCATCTGTAGAAATGCTGGTAGCTTCATTGTACATTAGTGTTGACTCTTGAATGAAAAGGAAAAACTCAGTAGCTCTGGAATGCCTAAGTCCTAAAGTTTTTCATACAGTAGAGCTCTGTGAAGCATCAACCCAGTTTTGTTTGTTTGTTTTTTGTTTTGTTTTTCTGTTTTTTGAGATGGAGTCTTGCTGTTGCTCAGGCTGGCTTTGAACTCCTGGACTCAAGCAATCATCCTGCCTCAGCTTCCTGAATAGCTGGGATATACAGACATGTGCCACTATGCTTAGCTTTCAAACTATATTTTTAATGAGTTTGTCCCTCTTAGGATATTCATTGTTTGGTAATTAAAACTAAGCAACTGGCCAGGCACGGTGGCTCATGCCTGTAATCTCAGCACTTTGGAAGGCCAAGGCGGGTGGATCACCTGAGGTCAGGATTTTGAGACCAGCCTGACCAACATGGAGAAACCCCGTCTCTACTAAAGATACAAAATGAGCTGGGCATGGTGGTGCATGCCTTTAATATCAGCTACTTGGGAGAGTGAGACAGAAGAATCGCTTGAACCTGGGGGGTGGAGGTTGCAGTGAGCCAAGATCGCACCATTGCACTCCAGCCTGGGCAACAAGAGCGAAACTACATCTCAAAAACAAAGCAAAACAAAACAAAAAAACTAAGCAGCTGACTTGGCAGATGTGGTCAAAGGAACCAGCTTTTGTCATGCGTTCACTGGGAGATGCAGGCAACATTTGATTTCATGGCATTTAATAGGTGATTTTAACATGGCAATTGATTATATTTTCAAATAAACGCAGCCACCACATAAATACTTTGTCACCTTTAAACAGCACCAACATGAAGCTTTTGTAATGAAAAATAAAGCCAGTAGGGAAAAGACTTTTACAAGATCTGTTTAAATCATTCAGTGAATGCTAGTCTCTATGTTTGATACTGAGGAAGCAAAGGTGAGCACAGGAGCTCACATGCCAATGGGGAGGCAGAAATTAGTCAAAGAATCAGAGAAATCAGTGTAAAATTAACAGCTATAACACAGGTTATGAAGGCAAAAGATCATAATGCTGCCTAGGTTGGGTTCTCCAAAAGCAAAGCCTGAGACAGGGGTTCGGGTACATATGACTTATTATAAAAATGCTCTCAGGGGAAGAGGAGTGTCCGAATCTGAGGCAGGGGAAGGGTGTGGTCTCAGATGAATGGAGCTTCAGCCTGACCCCATGGGAGCTCTGGAGCATTAATTGCACGACAGAGTTGTCCCACCTTAAGGCAAGTGGCTGGCCTTTCATAGCTGTTCCCCCATGCAAATCAGGCATTAACCAGAGTTAACCCAGGATGGGCATGGCCCTTGGGTAGAGGAACTCCCATAAGGCCAAACGCAGTTTTCCAGAGAAGGGGGACAGCAACAGAGAAAATGAGTGCAAGTTTAAGGAACTCTGAGTGTGGCACCATCAGCATCCACTACAGATGCTAAGAGAACATATAATACAATGTTCTGCTTTCTTCAAAATCCTCCAGTGGTCTCCTGTATCACTCAGAGTCAGACACAAATGCCTGAAAATGTCTGCAAAGATCAGGGGGATCTGGTGCCTGCTCTGACCTCATATCATAGATGACTTTGAATCAAAATGCTCATTGCTCTATATGATATTCACTGTTGCTTTAGTTACTTTGTCCTGGCTGGATTTTCAGTTACCTTTTCTATTTAAACAGCAATGCATATTTTGGACATATTTCACATTTGATCAGTATATGTTGAGGTGCCTACTTTTATTTTCTTACATTTTTATTCAAAATATCTATAAGTGCCTAGAGTAGTGAAAAATCATAAAGACAGAAAGTAGGATGGTAGTTGCCAGGTGCTGGGAGGAAGCAGGAACTGGGGAGTTATTATTTAATGGGTATAGAGTTTAGTTTTACAAGACGAAGAGAATTATGGAGATGGAGATGGTGGTGATGGTTGCATAACAATTTGAATGTCCTTCATGCCACAGAACTATACATTTAAAAACAGTTAAGGTGGTAAATTTTATGTTGTATATATTTTACCACAATTAAAATAACATAAGTGTCATGGAATTTTGCATTAGGTTAAAGTTTGATATATGGCATATGACTTTTCTGGCTCCAGAGAAACCTCTTGCCTTTACCAAACATAATCAGAATCAGCATCTGCATTTGAAATTGGCCCAGAGTTGAAGATAAATGAAAAGAGATTCTTTGAGGCCAATTTGGTTTTTTAATTTTACACAAAAACATTGCCAAATATAGTAGACTTCCTTATCTGGGTTGTATTCTTCCCTGTTACATCTGCCTTTCTTTCTGCATTTAGGTCTGTCTCTTAGATCTCTGCTGTCTGAGCTCTTTTTACAATTTTTTAAAATACTAGTACTTCTTTTGTTATTTGATATCTATTGTATTCCTCCTTGCATTCTTCACCTTTTTGAGTTCTATTTTAGCATTTTGGTTTCCATTATACAGCAAATATGGGGAGGTCGTCACAATCTGGCTCTGTCAAAATAATAGCTGCCTTCTGCATTGCCTGATACTGTGGAAGACCATTACTCCCTTTTCATGTTGTTGGGGTCTTGCTGCAGAGACTCTCAGCTGTGATTCTTCCTTTGAGATGTTTTGAGTCATTTTCACTGTTAGCCTGGCTGCTGGATTGGAAACACTGCCAAGTTCCTGAAGAGACAATTTTATCTGACAAATTTCTTCCAATTGCAGGAACATATGTTACGTATAAGACATACAGCTAAGAGCCAATTTAACATTGGAGGTTAGCACATATCAGCAGATGTTTATGGAGGGCCCACTATATGTCAGTTTCTGGGGAGGCCTCAGGCACATAGGAGGAACTCAGGAAATATCAATAGGTTAAATAAAAGTGAAGTGATTGGATTGGAGAACAGACACACACACAAAAAAACAAATAGTTTTAAAGAACTCAAAGTCCTAAAAGAGGAAGTGGACCTGCAAACACATGACTATAGTAAACTGTAATATGCCTCAATTTCCTCAACTATAAATTAAGAACAAACCTATCTCATTAGATTTCCAAGATCATTCAATGAAACAATACATCTAAAGTGCTGAACAGAATGGCAGACAGAGCAAAGTTAGAGTGCTACTTAGTATCAAGATACACCAAACAGGAAGAAAGTAATCTGCTCTGTAGAGAGTAGTAGGTGGGTAAGTTTATCCAAGTCAACTTAATATAATTGGTTACAAAGTTGAACAGGGCTTTGTGGATGTAGCCATCCTTTCACAGTCTGTGTCAGCAGAAGCCTCTGTATGTATTGGCAGCACCATATGCATGTATGTACGATGAGAAATTGGACCCCTATTTATAGGTTTGATCTTCTTCTGATGTTGCTTGACGTTTTCGTTAATGGAAAATGTCAGTTTTCCAGTTTTCTTGCCAAAGGAAATTACCAAATGAACCACTTACAAGCTACTGTTAAACATTATTTATAAATGTTCGATGACCTTGATTGTGTTAAATAACAATAATTGCTAATCATTATGTTTCAGAAGCCTGAGGCCTGCCAAGGCTCTTGGGAACTACACAAAATATTTTCATAACAAATCTAGTAATTTCAACATCATAAAATATCTAGCAGAAAAAGCTAACCAGTAAATATTGTTATTCCTTAAAAACATTTTCCAGGGGAAGAAATGCCTTTTAAAAATCTCTCTCTGGTCAATTTGTTGTTGTTATTGCTTAAATCATCGTCCTAATTACCATGCCTCATTTCTGCTGAAAACAGAATTTTGAAAACACTTTCTGATTTCTAAGGCAAGACTATATCGTGGTACGTTGTCAAAAAATTTCTCCAGCATTATTTACCTGGTAATGTCAAACTCGTAGATAAGAGGATATGTCAACCACATTTTCCATAAATTTCAGTTGTGTAGAATATTACTTTTGACTTATCATAGAAAGAAAAGAATTTATTTTGATAGTAGGTGGGTATTAAGTGTTTAACCAAAGATTAGAAATATTTAAAATCTAAAGCAATCATAGAAACTTCTTCAGAAATCTTTTTGAAATTTACTTTTGATGAGGCTTAATCCATAACCAAATACTATAGCCAAATATAAACTTGAAATACAGGTTTCTGATATTTGAAAAGATGGGCCTGGATTACATTTCGGCCTTTCTGTGGCCCAGTTCCTTTATCCCTGCCAGTGCCTGTGCAGTATATGGAACACTGAGCAAAACCATCAAGTCAGGAAAAGGGGTAATCCCACTGCAGTAGAGGAAAACAAATCTAAAACAACACAAAAGGTAATAGTTGTTTACTTGGTCAAGCTGTCTTCTTTGAGTATCATGTATACATTCATATTATTTGCTATATAACATAATTTTTAACCCTAAAACTTGAATAATATGAGTTACTGGTTAGAAGTACTCTCCATAACAAATTAGGTTTTGATTTTTATGCTCGACAATTTTGACCCTGATAATATTGGTTACTAAATCCTCTCTTGGCACACTACATCACCGTGATGCTTGATCTATTCTATTTACTTATTTATTCAACAAATAGCCTGCCACTGGATCCCAGGGGAGGGCTGGGGGTGCAGCGGTAAGCCACATAGACAAAGCCTCTGCCCTTGTGAAATTGACATTCCTGTGGAGGAGACAGTTGACAAATGAACAAATGAAGAGATATACAAAGTCACTCATTATAGATTACAAGGGCCAGGAAGGGAATAAATAGAGCTCTAAGAAAAATAATAGTAGGGACGCATTCTTTATAAAATACTTGAGAACATTGACCTTCATGTTACTTGATTCCTCAATATAAACACCACATGATAAATTTAATCTAAAATTAGGTGTCAGGAAATAATACCCCCTGTTATTATTAACTAGTGAGCTTACTTTCTTCTTTTGGAAACTGAAAATTAAATAATTTACCATATTTTCCTTTTTTGCTCTGGCTGCCAGAAAGCTTGGAAAACACTTTGGTGCCCAGTGAAAGCATTAAATTATCTCTTCTTTTAGTATATTGGTGCAGCAGATGACTGAAACATCAGCCTGGCCCCTGCTTCCCAATCTGAGGACTGGGTTTATAAAATGGTGAGTGGTTGTGGGGCAGGCCAGGCCAACTTAGACAGACTAGGGAAAAGACTTTTCAGTCCAGGACAGAGAGGTTGTAAGGAAAGTTTTTAAACAGAAGTTTCTCAGTGTGATGTTCAATATTACTCACACCTCTATTTCTGCACAAATTGATATTACTATTACTTGCTAGTGTTAGGTGGGAATTGGGCTTGAATTTTTGGTGGATATCCAAGCATTAAGGGTGACCTGAAACTCGTCATTAGAGTCAGAGCACATGTCCCCAAAGGGCCAGCCTCATTCTGGTTACACTTGGTTCCTGCTACTTTGATCTCTTTTCCTCATTTCTTCTTTTCCTAGTTTATTGATTTTGTTGTATTTTTACATTTATGTATGAGCACATTATCAAACATTTCTCTCTCTCTCTCTTTCTCTCTCTCTCCCTCCCCCCTCCCTCTCTGTCTCTTTCTCTCCCTCTCTCTTTCTCTTCCTCTCTCTCTCTGTCTCTTTCTCTCAACTTCCCTAAGAGCATAAGGTGTGAAAGGCAAACAGACCTGGGTTTGAAGTCTTGCTCTGACACCTACTAGCAGTATCCTTGGAAGGATATTCCACAGTGGATGCTGCTGTGGTACCATGCCCATTCCCCTTTGCCAGTCCAGTGCACCCATATCCCATGGCTCTGAGTGTTGATCCCTGATGGCTCAGAGCTGCTCTTATCTCTGGAGAACTTTCCTTGATAGAGAATATAACCCCCATGGGTAGGGGGTGGAGTGGATTCCTGCAGGCATGACTTGCTAATGCAGGGGCACAAAGGCATATCTTCTTTTCTCAAGGTGGGACCAACTCTGCAGGACAAAGCATGTTCCAGAGCTCCCAGGGGGTCAGACCAAAGCAGACTGCAGCTGAGGCCATATCTCTGCTTGTCCCCTTCTCCTCTTGTATCCTGCTTCCCTTGCTCCCCTTCTTTTGAGGCTACTCCTACAATAAATCATGTTAACAAGATTCCCTGTTTCATATTCTGCTCTTTATGATTATTATTTTTTATTTTACTTGAAGTTCTGGGGTACAGGTGCAGAACATGTAGCTTTGTTACATAGGTATGTGTGTGCCATGGTGGTTTGCCACACCTATCAACCCGTCATCTAGGCTTTAAGCCCTGCATGCATTAGTTATTTGTCCTAATGCTCTCCCTCCCTTTTCCCTCTACCCCACGACTGGCCCCAGTATGTGTTATTTCTCCCCATGTGTCCATGTGTTCTCATTATTCAGCTCCCACTTATGAGTGAGAACATGTGGTGTTTGGTTTTCTTTTCCTGTGTTAGTTTGCTGAGGATGATGGCATTCAGCTTCATCCATGTCCTTGCAAAGGATGTGATGTCATTCCTTTTTATGGCTGTATAGTATTCCATGGTGTATATGTACCACATTTTCTTTATCCAGTCTATCATTGATGGGCATTTGGGTTGGCTCTTTGTCTTTGCTATAGTAAATAGTGCTGCAATAAACATGTTTGCCTGTGTCTTTATAGTAGAATGATTTGTATTCCCTTGGGTATATACCCAGTAATGAGATTGCTGGGTCAAATGGTATGTCTGGCTCTAGATCCTTGAGGAATTGCCACACTATCTTCGACAATGGTTGAACTAATTTACATTCCCACCAACAGTGTAAAAGCATTCCTATTTATCCACAGCCTTGCCAGCATCTATTGTTTCTTGACTTGTTAATAATTGACATTCTGAGTGGCATGGTTTTGATTTGCATTTCTCTGATGATCAGTGATGTTGGACTTTATTTCTCCTTTGCTTATGAAGCTTAGTTTTGCTGGATATGAAATTAAGGGTTGAAAATTTTTTTCTTTAAGAATGTTGAATATTGGCCCCCACTCTCTTCTGGCTTGTGGTGTTTCTGTTGAGAGGTCTGCTGATAGTCTGATGGGCTCCCCTTTGTAGGTGACCTGGTCTTTCTCTCTGGCTACCCTTACCATTTTTTCCTTCATTTTGACCTTGGAGAATCTGATGATTATTTGGGGTTGATCTTCTCATGGAATATCTTAGTGGTGTTCTCTGTATTTCTTGAATTTGAATGTTGCCCTGTCTTGCTAGGTGGGGGAAGTTCTCCTGGATAATATCCTCAAGTGTGTTTTCCAGCTTGGTTCCATTCTCTCTGTCTCTTTCAGGTACTCCAATCAATTGTAGGTTTGGTCTTTTTGCATAGTCCCATATTTCTCGGAGGTTTTGTTCATTCCTTTTCATTTCTTTTTTGTCTAATCTTGTCTGCATGCCTTATTTCAGCAAGATGGTCTTTAAATGCTGATATCCTTTCTTCTGCTTCGTTGATTTGGCTATTGATACTTGTGTATGCATCATGAAGTTCTTGTGCTGTGTTTTTCAGCTCTATCAGGTCATTTATGTTCCTGTTTAAACTGGTTATTCTATTTAGCAGCTCCTGTAGCCTTCTATCAAGGGTTTTAGCCTCTTTGCATTGGGTTAGAACATGCTCGGTTAGCTCAGCGGAGTTTGTTATTACCCCCCTTCTGAAGCCTATTTCTGTCAATTTGTCCATCTCATCTTCCATCCAGTTCTGCACCCTTGCTGGAGAGGCATTGTGATCATTTGGAGGAGAAGAGGCACTCTGGCCTTTTAGATTTTCTGCATTTTTTTCATTGATTCTTTCTCATCTTCATGAGTGTGTCTAATATTGATCTTTGTGGCTGCTGACCCTTGGATGGGGATTTGGTGGGGACTTTTTATTGTTGCTGCTGTTGTTGTTGTTGTGTTGTTGTTGCTTTCTGTTTGTTTTTCTTGCGCTTATCAGGTCCCTCTTCTGTAGGGCTGCTGTGGTTTGCTGGGGGTTCGCTTCAGGCCCTATTCATCTGGTTCATTCCCATGCCTGGAGATGTCACATAAGGAGGCTGGAGAACAGCAAAGATGCGTGCCTACTCCTTCCTCTGGGATCTCTGACCTAACTGATGCCAGTTGGAGAGCTCTTGTATAGCATGTCTGACAACCCCTGTTGGAAGGTCTCACCTAGTTAGGTGGCAAGGGGAGCATTTAACAAAGCACTTTGTCCCTTGGTGGAGTGGGCATGCTTCACTGGGGGGAAACCCATGCATCTGGGCTGCCTGAATTCTTCAGAACTAGCAGGAGGAAAGAATAAGTCTACTGGTCTGCAGAAACTGCAGCCACTCCTCCCCCTAGGGGCTCAGGCCCAGGGAGATCAGAATTCTGTCCTTGAGTCCCTGGCTGAAGTTGTTGGAGTTCCTGTAGGGAGGCCCTGCCTTGATGGGTCAAGGTCAGGCCTGAAGAGGCACTCTGTCTGCAATCTGCCACAGCCATTGTGTTGGACTGTGGGGGTATACCTCTTGGAACCAAGCTGTCCAGCCTCCCCAGCTGCAGCAGGAGAAAAGCCTGGCCTGGAGCTATAGAGATGGCTGCTGCCCTTCCCCTGCCCTGGGAGCTTAGTTTGTTAGTCAGCTATCAGTCCCAGTGTCGGCTGTCACCCCTCCCCCAAGGAGACCAAACAGCTTAGACAGCAGGCAACTGCAGCTGTGGTGCTGTTCACCCTCCCCCAGGAGCTCAGCAGCCTTAAGCAGATTCTAGCTTAGTGCCTGCTGAGAATCTGCATGGCTTCATGGTTGGGACCCTAGACCCCAGTGGCATGGACTCATGAATGGCATCTTCCAATCCGTGGGTTGCACAGTTCCATGGAAAAAGGACATTTTCCAGGCTGGGTAGTACACTCACTCACTGCCTCCCTTGGCTGGGGGGAATGGACTCCTCTGCCCTGTGTAGCCACCACACCACACTACTCTTCCTTCTTCTCTGTGGATCACAGCAGCCACCTAGTCATTTCCAATGATGGAATCTGGATACCTCAGTTGCTGGTGCAGGATTCGCATGCTGTTATGGTTCTTTTCAAGGGGAGCCTCTGATTGCCACTGCTTCTAGTCGGCCATCTTGACCCCACCCCTGTTCTGCTCTTTGAGTCTCTGTTTTCTTATCTGAACAATAAAGATAGCTCACTGCTCATAGAATTATTTTGAGGCTTGAGTGAAATAATGTCTATTAGGTATCCAGAAAGGTTTAAAAATCAGACATTCAAGGGCTGATACTAATTGTTGTTATATTAGGCCACAGCCCATGACTAAAGAAGTGTTGAAACACTGAAATCCTATTGAAAGCTTTTCACAGTGTCTTGTTATTCATTCTGATTGTTCTGGTCATCGTGGCCCAATAGAGGATACATTCTCTTTACCAAGTAAACATTTTTCAGTTTCTAAGTTCAGGGCTGCCCTCTAGTGGACTCTGAATGCATGTTCACTGATGATAATAGGTAGTTTTTGCAGCCACATGGCAAACTGTATAAAAACATGTCCTTTGCAGGGACATGGATGAAGCTGGAAACCATCATTCTCAGCAAACTGTCACAAGATCAAAAACCAAACACTGCATGTTCTTACTCATAAGTGGGAGCTGAACAAAGAACACATGGACACGGGGAGGGGAACATCACACACTGGGGCCTGTCAGGGAGTGTGGGGCTGGGGGAGGGATAACATTAGGAGAAATACCTAATGTAAGTGCCAGGTTGATGGGTGCAGCAAACCACCAGGGCACATGTATACCTATGTAACAAAACTGCACATTCTGCACATGTAACCCAGAACTTAAAGTATAATAAATAAGTAAAATACTCGTTGAGTCAAAAAAAGAAAATTGGTCTAAGCCTCTGCCTCGATAGCTTCTAGTGTCCTCCAGAGACAAAACACTGCAACCTGTTGTCCTCAGGGCATATGTTCCTATTCCCTTGAGGCTTGAGGCTTAAAACCAGATGGAAATGTAGAGAGATCTCTACTCCAACTTCTCATTTCCAGAGAAAAATTCAGAATTCATAGAGGTAAAATGGGAACTGAATTCTAATCCTGCCTTGGCTGTGACTTCCAACTCAGAAGTGTTTTTGTGTGATGTGCTGATGTCCATTTGGACATAGATTATTTCTCTAGGAATAGTTGCCATTTACTTAATTACAATCATTTCTAATTATTTTACTACCTTCCTACTACTTTTCCCTTTGCTCATTTTGCTGTAGCCACCCTGTCCTCTTATTGTTTATCTAACACAACAGGCAAGCTTCTCGCTCCATAACCTTTGCACAGGTGTTCCCTCTTCCTGCCATACTCTTTCCTGTACCACCTTCAAGTATTTGCTCAAATGTCACCTTCTCACTCTGACCACCCTATTCAATATTTCAGTTCCCCAACATACCAGCAGTCCAGGTGTCCCCTTATCCTGCTCTATAGCTTCTTTTTTCTGTAGCCCTTATCACTTTCTATTGTGCTATATAACTTTATTCATTATGTGGTGTAATGAATGTAAGTGCCCTGGGAGCAAGGATCTTTGTCTCATTTCTTCACTGATATAGTCTGTGTTCCTAGAATAGTGCATAGCGCAAACTAAGGGCTCTATAAGTGCATATTAGATTAAATAACCTTCCAAAATAAGCTTGTCACTCAGTGGAAAAACCACTTCCTCCAGTGTAGAAGTGCAACTCTCTGAAGGCTGAGGAGAGATTGAACAAATTTTCTCTGCTCCATGAAAGACCAGAGCACTGCTGCCTTAACACTGCATACCACCAAGTATTGACATCACAATTAACCCAAGAAATTGGTCTCAAGTAGGAATTTGTCATTGGAACTCCTAATCTGCTATCCCCTACAGTGCCTCCAGGACCCATTTATCAAGCCTCTCATCTCCATAAAGCCAAATCTCTTTCATCCCCGGACTCTTTCCCCATGCAATGTAGTTTAGCTTCTATTCTGCTGACTCTGCTTCCACCACCTTGAGCCCCCAAACTCTGCCCTCTGGAGCTCACTGTCATCATCAGCAGGTGCTTCCTGTCTTCAGCTCTTCTCTGAAAATGGCCATCATTGTTTTGCTCTGAAGTCTGCCTCTCCCGCAAGGGCACAGCTACCTTGCAGCTTTTTCAAATAGTGGCTCTTTATTCTCTTTCCAATTTAACTCTGGACTTATTCCAGACCAGAACTCCAGGTCCTTTAAAGTGCTTGCCATCTGAATGTACTACCGACCATGATCCTTGTCTTAGCCATCTTTCAGCCTTGTAGCCAGTCCGTCTCATTCACAGAACACTTTATTACCTAGACCGCTGATGTGGTTTTGCCCACTAGTCCTGTGAATTTCCACTTTGGTGACATAGCATCCCTTCAGTGACCTATCCAACATCCTAGTCTCTCAACTTTCTGCCTCCTACAAATCTTCTTGTTTATGGTCCTTTTCTAGTCTTTGTCATCCTTAATAATGCCCAGCCTCCAAATTCTTGACCTTAGGCACTCCAGTCTCTAACCTCCACTTCTCATCTTCTTGTGGCTCCATTCCAATAATCCTTCATCCCTGTAATCTAGAAACTTTCACTTTTTCATTGTCAGGGACCCCTTCTTGTTCTGTCTTCTTTCTTATCTTGGACTCTATGGTCCATCAGGATATTTATTTCTTTGTGTCTCAGGCCATTTTGTGCTGATAGAATACCACAGACTGGATAATTTATAATGAACAGATATTTATTGGCTCATGATTCTGGAGTATGGCCAGTCCAAGATTGAGGGGTCAGCATCTGGTAAGGGCATTCTTGCTGTGTCATCCCATGACAGAAAGGCAAAAGGAGGGCAAGAAAGAGAGGCAAAAGGGAGCTGAACCTGTCCTTTTATAAGGAACCCACTCCCACAATAAGGAGCCCACTCCTGAGATAACAGCATTAATCTATCCTCATGGCCTAATCACCTCTTAGAGGTCTCACTCTTAATACAGTTACAATGATGACTGAGTTTCCAGCACTTACTTTTTGGGGAATATATCAAACCATAGCAATTTACATTCATCTTTACTCCTTTCATCCTTTCTGCTCCTTCAGCCATACTCACCGGACAAACCCCACCCCTGGTTAACCTCTGGTCACCATCAGTGCCTTCCTTGCACCTAAGCATCTGAGTATGTATGGAGGAAAAAGTACCACCATGTTGGGTGATTCTACTTTAAATTTTTGACTACAAGAGTCAGTGGGCCCTGAACCCTGCCTGGCAATCCTAAATCATGCCTTCTCTCTCCTCAATCATCATCCTTGTCACCTCCTCACTCTCAGATAATTATACCTTTTCTTAATTCACTGAGAAAAGCATTCAGAAACAAACTGCTTTATCTTTGCCCTACTGAACCTACTTCTCTGTCTTCCCCCTTTGAGGCAGATAACTAGATGTTACAATGGATAGTGATGACCACTCTGTGAGTAGATGCAGTAATTCTCTGTATTTCAGGGTCTGAGAGGGAGGAATAAGACTTTCACTGTGACCTATTCCTTCTTAACCTTCAAAGACTGTCAACCTTCTCATTACTCTCTTTACCATGATTTCAGTTAAACAATGACATCATTTTCGATCATGTTTCCACTGCTTTTAGTTTGCCTGCTAAATGGATGATAATGCAAAGTATGAACACGTCTTTTCAAACAAAATGGGGTCCCAGAGGCACAGAACTTATAAATGTAAAAAGAACTTTTAGAGGTGGAGCCAAGATGGCTGAATAGGAACAGCTCCAGTCTACAGCTTCCAGCATGAGCGATGCAGAAGATGGGTAATTTCTGCATTTCTAACTGAGGTACCGGGTTCATCTCACTGGGGAGTATCGGACAGTGGGTGCAGTACAGTGGGTGCAGTGCACTGAGCATGAGCTGAAGCAGGGCGAGGCATCG
The DNA here is from genome assembly GCF_006542625.1 of Nomascus leucogenys. Taxonomy (NCBI): domain Eukaryota; kingdom Metazoa; phylum Chordata; class Mammalia; order Primates; family Hylobatidae; genus Nomascus; species Nomascus leucogenys. The sequence goes on along the minus strand of NC_044384.1, from coordinate 111,504,054 downwards.
CCTCACCCAGGAAGCACAAGGGGTCAGGGAATTCACTTTCCTAGTCAAAGGGGTGACAGATGGCACCTGGAAAATCAGGTCACTCACACCCTAATACTGTGTGTTTCCAATGGTCTTAGCAAATGGCACACCAGGAGACTATATCCCACGCCTGGCTTGGAGGGTCCTGTGCCCAGGGAGCCTCACTCATTGCTAGCACAGCAGTCTGAGATCAAACTGCAAGGTGGCAGCAAGGCTGGGGGAGGGGCGCCCACCATTGCTGAGGCTTGAGTAGGTAAACAAAGCGGCGGGGAAGCTTGAACTGGGTGGAGCCCACCGCAGCTCAAGGAGGCCTGCCTGCCTCTGTAGACTACACCTCTGGGTGCAGGGCATAGCCAAACAAAAGGCACCAGAAACCTTTGCAGACTTAAATGTCCCTGTCTGATAGCTTTGAAGAGAGTAATTGTTCTCCCAGCATGCAGCTGGAGATCTGAGAATGGATAGACTGCCTCTTCAAGTGGGTCCCTGACCCCCGAATAGCCTAATTGGGAGGCACCCCCAGTAGGGGCGGACTGACACCTCACACGGCTGGGTCTCACACTCTGAGAAAAAACTTGCAGAGGCACGATTAGGCAACAACATTTGCTGTTCACCAATATCTGCCGTTCTGCAGCCTCTGCTGCTGATACCCAGGAAAACAGGGTCTGCAGTGGACCTCTGGCAAACTCCAACAGACCTGAAGCTGAGGGTCCTGACTGTTAGAAGGAAAACTAACAAACAGAAAGGACATCCACACCAAAACCCCATCTGTACGTCACCATCATCAAAGACCAATGGTAGATAAAACCACAAAGATGGGGGAAAAAACAGCAGAAAAACTCGAAACTCTAAATATCAGAGCGCCTCTCCTCCTCCAAAGGAACGCAGCTCCTCACCAGCAACGGAATAAAGCTGGATGGAGAATGACTTTGATGAGTTAAGAGAAGAAGGCCTCAGATGATGAAACTACTCCAAGCTAAAGGAGGAAGTTCGAACCCATGGCAGAGAAGTTCAAAACCTTGAAAAAAAATTAGACGAAAGGCTACCTAGAATAACCAATGCAGAGAAGTCCTTAAAGGACCTGATGGAGCTGAAAACCACAGCATGAGAACTATGTGACAAATGCACAAGCCTCAGTAGCCGATTCAATCAACTGGAAGAAAGGGTATCAGTGATGGAAGATCAAATGAATGAAATGAAGTGAGAAGTTTAGAGAAAAAAGAATAAAAGAAATGAACAGAGCCTCTAAGAAATATGGGACTATGTGAAAAGACCAAATATACGTCTGATTGGTGTACCTGAAAGTGATGGGGAGAATGGAACCAAGTTGGAAAACACTCTGCAGGATATTATCCAGGAGAACTTCCCCAATCTAGCAAGGCAGGCCAACATTCAACTGCAGGAAATACAGAGAACACCACAAAGATACTCCTTCAGAAGAGCAACTCCAAGACACATAATAGTCAGATTCATCAAAGTTGAAATTAAGGAAAAAATGTTAGGGGCAGCCAGAGAGAAAGGTGAGGTTACCCACAAAGGGAAGCCCATCAGACTAACAGCTGATCTCTCGGCAGAAACTCTACAAGCCAGAAGAGAGTGGGGGCCAATATTCAACATTCTTAAAGAAAAGAATTTTCAACCCAGAATTTCATATCCAGCCAAACTAAGCTTCATAAGTGAGGGAGAAATAAAATACTTTACAGACAAGCAAATGCTGAGAGATTTTGTCACCACCAGGCCTGCCTTAAAAGAGCTCCTGAAGGAAGCACTAAACACGGAAAGGAACAACTGGTAACAGCCACTGCAAAAACATGCCAAATTGTAAAGACCATTGAGGCTAGGAAGAAACTGCATCAACTAACGAGCAAAATAACCAGCTAACATCATAATGACAGGATCAAATTCACACATAACAATATTAACCTTAAATGTAAATGGGCTAAACGCTCCAATTAAAAGACACAGACTGGCAAATTGGATAAAGAATCAAGACCCATCAGTGTGCTGTATTCAGGAAACCCATCTCACGTGCAGAGAGACACACAGGCTCAAAATAAAGGGATGGAGGAAGATCTACCAAGCAAATGGAAAACAAAAAAAGGCAGGGGTTGCAATCCTAGTCTCTGATAAAACAGACTTTAAACCAACAAAGATCAAAAGAGACAAGGCCATTATATAATGGTAAAGAGATCAACAAGAAGAGCTAACTATCCTAAATATATATACACTCAATACAGGAGCACCCAGATTCATAAATCAAGTCCTTAGAGACCTACAAAGAGACTTAGACTCCCACACAATAATAATGGGAGAGTTTAACACCCCACTGTCAACATTAGACAGATCAACGAGACAGAAGCTTAACAAGGGTATCAGGGAACTGAACTCAGCTCTGCACCAAGTGGACCTAATAGACATCTACAGAACTCGCCACCCCAAATCAATAGAATATACATCCTTTACAGCAGCACACCGCACCTATTCCAAAAGTGACCACAGAGTTGGAAGTGAAGCACTCCTCAGCAAATGTAAAAGAACAGAAATTATAACACACTCTCAGACCACAGTGTAATCAAACTAGGACTCAGGATTAAGAAACTCACTCAAAACTGCTCAACTACATGGAAACTGAACAACCTGATCCTGAATGACTACTGGGTACATAGCAAAATGAAGGCAGAAATAAAGATGTTCTTTGAAACCAACGAGAACAAAGACACAACATACCAGAATCTCTGGGACACATTCAAAGCAGTGTGTTGAGGGAAATTTATAGCACTAAATGCCCAGAAGAGAAAGCAGGAAAGATCTACAGTTGACACCCTAACATCACAATAAATAGCACTAGAGAAGCAAGAGCAAACACATTCAAAAGCTAGCCGAAGGCAAGAAATAACTAAGATCAGAGCAGAATTGAAGGAAATAGAGACACAAAAAGCCCTTCAAAAAATCAATGAATCCAGGAGCTGGTTTTCTGAAAAGATCAACAAAATTGATAGACCACTAGCAAGACTAATAAAGAAGAAAAGAGAGAAGAATCAAATAGATGCAATAAAAATTGATAAAGGGGATATCACCACCGATCCCAGAGAAATACAAACTACCGTCAGAGAATACTATAAACACCTCTACGCAAATAAACTAGAAAATCTAGAAGAAATGGATAAATTCCTCGACACATACACCCTCCCAAGACTAAACCAGGAAGAAGTTGAATCTCTGAATAGACCAATAACAGGCTCTGAAATTGAGGCAATAATTAATAGCTTACCAACCAAAAAAAGTCCAGGACCAGATGGATTCACAGCCGAATTCTACCAGAGGTACAAGGAGGAGCTGGTACCATTCCTTCTGAAACTATTCCAATCAATAGACAAAGAGGGAATCTTCCCTAACTCATTTTATGAGGCCAGCATCATCCTGATACCATAGCCTGACAGAGACACAACCAAAAAAGATAATTTTAGACCAATATCCCTGATGAACATCCATGCAAAAATCCCAATAAAATACTGGCAAACCAAACCCAGCAGCACATCAAAAAGCTTATCCACCATGATCAAGTGGGCTTCATCCCTGGGATGCAAGCCTGGTTCAACATACGCAAATCAATAAACATAATCCAGCATATAAACAGAACCAATGACAAAAACTACATGATTATCTCAATAGATGCAGAAAAGGCCTTTGACAAAATTCAACAACCCTTCATGCTAAAAACTCTCAATAAATTAGGTATTGATGGGACGTATCTCAATATAATAAGGGCTATCTATGACAAACCCACAGCCAATATCATACTGAATGGGCAAAAACTGCAAGCATTTCCTTTGAAAACGGGCACAAGACAGGGATGCCCTCTCTCACCACTCCCATTCAACATAGTGTTGGAAGTTCTGGCCAGGGAAATCAGGCAGGAGAAGGAAACAAAAGGTATTCAATTAGAAAAAGAGGAAGTCAAATTGTCCCTGTTTGCAGATGACATGATTGTATATCTAGAAAACCCCATTGTCTCAGCCCAAAATCTCCTTAAGCTGATAAGCAACTTCAACAAAGTCTCAGGAGACAAAATCATTGTGCAAAAATCACAAGCATTTTTATATGCCAATAACAGACAAACAGCCAAATCATGAGTGAACTCCCATTCACAATTGCTTCAAAGAGAATAAAATACCTAGGAATCCAACTTACAAGGGATGTGAAGGACCTCTTCAAGGAGAACTACAAACTACTGCTCAGTGAAATAAAAGAGGATTCAAACAAATGGAAGAACATTCCATGCTCATGCATAGGAAGAATCAATTGATATTGTGAAAATGGCCATACTGCCTAAGGTAATTTATAGATTCAGTGCCATCCCCATCAAGCTACCAATGACTTTCTTCACAGAATTGGAGAAAACTACTTTAAAGTTCATATGGAACCAAAAAAGAGCCTGCATTGCCAAGTCAATCCTAAGCCAAAAGAACAAAGCTGGAGGAATCACGCTACCTGACTTCAAACTATACTACAAGGCTATGGTAACCAAAACAGCATGGTACGGGTACCAAAACAGAGATATAGACCAATGGAACAGAACAGAGCACACAGAAATAATGCCGTGTATCTACAACCATCTGATCTTTGACAAACCTGACAAAAACAAGCCATGGGGAAAGGGTTCCCTATTTAATAAATGGTGCTGGGAAAACTGGCTAGCCATATGTAGAAAGCTGAAACTGGATCCCTTCCTTACACCTTATACAAAAATTAACCCAAGATGGATTAAAGACTTAAATGTTAGACCTGAAACCATAAAAACCCTAGAAGAAAACCTAGGCAATATCATTCAGGACATAGGCATGGGCAAGGACTTCATGTCTAAAACACCAAAAGCAATGGTAACAAAAGCCAAAATTGACAAATGGGATCTAATTAAACTAAAGAGCTTCTGTACAGCAAAAGAAACTACCATCAGAGTGAACAGGCAACCTATAGAATGGGAGAAAATTTTTGCAACCTACTCATCTGACAAAGGGCTAATATCCAGAATCTACAGTGAACTCAAACAAATTTACAAGAAAAAAACAACCCCATCAACAAGTGCATGAAGGATATGAACAGACACTTCTCAAAAGAAGACATTTATGCAGCCAAAAGACACATGAAAAAATGCTCATCATCACTGGCCATCAGAGAAATGCAAATCAAAACCACAATGAGATACCATCTCACACCAGTTAGAATGGCCATCATTAAAAAGTCAGGAAACAACAGGTGCTGGAGAGGATGTGGAGAAATAGGAACACTTTTACACTGTTGGTGGGACTGTAAACTAGTTCAACCATTGTGGAAGTCAGTGTGGCGATTCCTCAGGGATCTAGAACTAGAAATACCATTTGACCCAGTCATCCCATTACTGGGTATATACCCAAAGGATTATAAAACATGCTGCTATAAAGACACATGCACACGTATGTTTATTGTAGCACTATTCACAATAGCAAAGAGTTGGAACCAACCCAAATGTCCAACAACGATAGACTGGATTAAGAAAATGTGTCACATATACACCGAGGAATACTATGCAGTCATAAAAGTGGATGTGTTCCTGTCCTTTGTAGGGACATGGATGAAGCTGGAAACCATCAGTCTCAGTAAACTATGACAAGGACAAAAAACAAAACACTGCATGTTCTCACTCATAGGTGGGAACTGAACAATGAGAACACATGGACACAGGAAGGGGAACATCACACACTGGGGCCTGTTGTGGGGGGAGGGGAGTGGGGAAGGATAGCATTAGGAGATGTACCTAATGTTAAATGACGAAGTTCATGGGTGCAGCACACCAACATGGCACATGTATACATATGTAACAAACCTGCACGTTGTGCACATGTACCCTAAAACTTAAAGTATAATAAAAAAAAGAATTACCATAAATTATTGTTAACTGTAAAAAAAAGAACTTTTTAATGTAGATTAATAAATGTTATAAATAAATGTATATAACTTGATTATGGCAGTTTGAGCTATTGTCACAATATCATGAACATGAAGACAATTCTGAGTGACTCCAAGCAAATTCCTGTCAGCATTTCCCTCCAGCAGCACCATTAGGAAGAGTGTAGTGGTTATGCTGCAAACAGCATCTATTCTCCCCAGGAAAGGTTCCTTCCCATGTCATGCTGATTTGTGTCTTAAGTTCTAAAGTCAGAGTGTCATGCCAAAAACCCATATAGAATGGCTTTGAGAATCCTTCAATTACTCATAAATAACTGTACATCTCTTAAAATGTCCGGAGCTAGCCCTGGCCTTGTCATGGGAAGACATGCCCTATATCTTTACACAGCTGTGCCTGGGAGGTACTTGAGGGACTTGATGATTTGTGACTTGCTTTCTTCCTTAATTTTTTGTGAGTCTTAATTTTATGAGATGAAAGCAGACTACAAGCCAAGAAAACTAATGAGACTGGCATAAAGCTTCCCCTGTAACCCCTCCCCATTTGCTGGTCATTCTGACAGATGGCCCTGGGAAGCCCACAGCCACCAAGACTCTAGTATTCTGTGAGGTTTAATAGATAGAAGTTATACACACGTGTTCATTTTTCCTAACAATGTTCTTAGATTAGAAACATGCTAGGTTACCTTCTCCTTTCTCCTACCTTGGATTTGAATACCTGGGAAAACATGTTTTCTTTTTCATTTCAATGATAACTCTCATGAATTCTTTGTATTTGTGTTTCCCAAAGTGTGACAGTAGACTGCTGCTGGTAGACCAGATGAATGTGGGTGGTGCACAGCTGAACATTTTTTGATATTGATAGTTATATTTTTGTTTTAATGTATATTAGAAAAAATTTAACAAACGTACCTATCCTAATACTTCATGGATATAAATGCTTAGAATTAGTCAAAATGATGATATTCAAGATATTTAGGTGAAATGAAGAGATTTAGTAATAAAGTTGATATATACATTTGGCAAAAATGGTGAAAGTGGTTGCCTGCAGACTTGCAAATGGGAAAGTGTGTGCTCAATGAACAGAGCCATGAGACACAGAGTTTCTTAAATGGCAAAGGATGTGGAAACTTTTGGAGACAGTTCTATAAAACAAGAGACAGCTCAGCATGCTCCATACAGAAAGATTTTCTTCTCAGGCCCTCGAGTTTCCCTCACTGGTAAGTACAGCTGCTGGTGATACTGAGACAGGGTAGGGATTATTTTATTGTTATCGTGCAGTTCTGTCTCATAAAGAAATGGTAGGAATCATTCAAGTCTTTCACCTTTCGAGTTAGAGAAGCACATAATAATAACTGAATTCCATCAGTCAGTCAGTCAACAATCACTTCAAAGCACCTCTGAGTGTTAGGCACTGGGCCAGGTGCTGGGATTAGAGGGGTGAGAAGGCCATACATTGCAAGAGTGTAAGCCTGGAAGTGACTTATATTAGCATCCCTGAAAGATCATTCTGGATGTCCCTATGACTGGACAGGCAGCAAAACTGAAATGGACCAGGGAAGAGCTGATTGCAATAAGAGATGATGGCAGCTTGAACCGGGATAGTGATAGTGGCAATGGGGAGGAACAGGCAGATTCAAAAGGTATTTCAGGATAGATCCAATAGGCTCTGGTGACTGGTTGGACATCATGGGTGAGAGAAAGAGATGAATCACCAGAATGCTAGATTTCTGGTTTCAGAAGCCCCACGGAAGGTGATACCAGGTCCTCAGAATTCGCACAACATATTGCTGGGGATCACAGGCTTACACTCTAGAAGTATTGCAGTTTGTGGCTGGCATGTCAGTCCCTCCTCAAGGGTGCAAGTTGTGCCTTATCCTTTTGGTGTGAGGTCAAGCATGCAAAAGGCCTTTGATCAATGTTGACCGAAAGACTAGTCGAGAACTTAAGGTGTATGAACACATGGGAAATTAACTCATGATGTAGAGCAGTCCCTCTGCCTTATTTTAAATTTTATTTTAAAACAGTCATATTGAGGCTGAGTGTGGTGGCTCACACCTGTAAACCTAGCACTTTGGGAAGCTGAGGTGGGTGGATCACCTGAGGTCAGGAGTTCGAGACCAACATGGCCAACGTGGTGAAACCCCCATCTCTACTAAAAATACAAAAATTAGCTGGGCATAGTGGTGTGTGCCTGTAATCCCAGCTACTTGGGAGGCGGAGGCAGGAGAATCGCTTGAACCCAGGAGGCAGAGGTTGTAGGGAGCTTAGATCGCACCATTGCACTCCAGCCTGGGCAACAAGAGCAAGACTCTGTCTAAAAAAAGAAAAAAAAAAGAAAATATTGAGACCAGACTCCTATAACTCTGCCACTCCCAAGATCTGCTCATAAACACAGCATAGCCCTACCTTGCTGCCTCAGAGACATAAGGAAAGGCAGAGCTGAGATCAGATGAGCAGCTCGAGGTACATTTAAGGATGGTAGAGGGAGACTAAAGCCAGTAATCACACACACACACACACATGCTATTAAAAGAAATATGATACACATATATGTATGTATAGGTATAGATATAAATAGATATGTAGGTATTGCTATATCTATAGCTTTAGTATATATATATATACACACACAATCTTTATACAAATATATATGTGTATATATATCTCTAAAGCTTTAGATAGACACATACAAGTATGCATATATATAGATATATATAGATACCTATAGCTATATGTGTGTATCTAAAGCTATATCTATATATATCTAGACATCTATAGGTATAAATACATATATAGATATCTATATATCTATAGATATAGACAGATATAAATACATAAATAGATATCTATACATATTTACATTTATAGATATCTATGTATTTATGTCTGTATTTATATCTGTATATCTATATATATATCTAGACATCTATAGCTATAAATACAGATAGATATAAATACATATCTGTATGCATACAAAGACATCTATAGATATAAATACAGATAGATATAAATACATATATAGATATCTATAAATGTGGATATGTAGATACAGAAAGTCAGCACTTTCGGCTGGCTCTGTGTGGGAATCGTTGGCGTCTCTCTGAGTGGCCCCCTATGAGGTGTCTTCAAGGGATTTTTAGGGAGTGGACAAGCTCAGGTGAGAGTGGAGCTCTAGAAAGAAAACAGGTTTGTGAAGAAGACCCCCTTTGGGGATTCCCAGAAATGAAGGGACACTGAAGATCTACTTGTATGTGGGTTGAGTCTTGTGAAGTAGGATTTCACTGGTTCAGAACAACATCTAGAGCTGAAGATCAGAGCTGGGAAATTGGCCAGCTCCAGGTATTAGAAATCCAATAGGCTGGAAAGGGCATACCTATAATGACAGCTCTGGATGAAGTGTTGTAGGGTGAGAAGAAAAAAAATGATCAGCTTCCCTTAATGCACCTTTTCTCCATTGCAATTTTTAGAGATTCTACACTTCTGTGGCTAGCTGTATATATATTCTTTCTCCTCAAGTCTTTCGGCACCCTGAATATGAATGAAGATGCTTCACCAACCAGTTCAGATCCACATTCATTTAATATTGGGATGTTTGTATTCTTGCTTTTGTTTCTGAAAAGCTCATACTATCACCTCTGGCCACATAGTATAACTCATACTGTTTTCCCAACACCCAACTAAGACTCTAAGGGGTTTATACCTGAATAATTTGCTCAGGGCCAGGTAAGTGCTACACAGCAGATTCAGCCTGAGCCTATCTGACTGTCAAGTTTATTAATTTCCTGCTATGCCCACCTGCCATCTGTCTTTTCTGACTTTTTTACTATGAAAAATCTTCTGGACAAGTTCAGAGAGTTGATAGCTCTCCTGGGCCCCTGCCCCTTGAAACCTCTAGGTGTCTATGAATATGTTTCAATCTAGTGGATTTCAGCACAGGCATGTCTGACTGAGTTCCTGAACCTTCCACTGAATACCTTGATGTCTTCTCTTCCAAACAACTCTTAAAGCATTACATTTTTTACCTTTACCTGAGGGGCTTACACTAGTCCAAGGAACCAGAGAAATATTAAAGAGTATGCATTTGATAGAACTTAGAGTCGTAAGGCAGAAACCTTGCCAGAAACAAATCTGTGATGCCCAGGGAGGGTTTCCACCCTCTGCTGTGATGCTGAGACAGGACAAAAGTGGGGCTATGCTAGGCGGACAGCGATCAGGTGTGGGCCATTGAGCCCGGGCCATACCATGTCAGGCCCACTCAGGTAGTCCATATCCTGCTCCTTCCTAATTTCCACTTTGTATTTTTAATTTAATTTTTATTTTTCATTTCCATAGGTTTTTAGGGAACAGGTGGTGTTTGGTTACATGAATTAGGTTTTTAGTGGTGATTTCTGAGATTTTGGTGCACCTGTCACCCAAGCAGTATACACTGTACCCCATGTGTAGTCTTTTATCCCTTGCCCCACCTCCCACCTTCCCTTCTGAGTCCCCAAAGTCCACTGTATTATTCTTATGCCTTTGCATCCTCATAGCTTAGCTCCCACTTATAAGTCAGAAGATGTGATGTTTGGTTTTTCATTCTTGAGTTACTTCACTTAGAATAATGGTCTCTAATTCCATCCAGGTTGCTGTGAATGCCATTTCCAAGAGATACATGTGCAGGTGTGTTACAAGGGTATATTGTGTGATGCTGAGGTTTGGGTTTCTATTGATCCCATCACCCAATTAGTAAACATGGTACCTGATGAGAAGTTTTTCAACCCTTGCCCGCCTCCCTCCTATCCCCCTTTTGGAGTCCCCAGTGTACCATCTTCATGTCCATACTTAATGTTTAGCTCCCACTTACTAGTGACAGCATGCCATATTTGGTTTTCTGTTTCTGTCTTAATTTGCTTAGAATAATGGCCTCCAGCTGCATCCAGGTTGCTGCAAAGGAAGTGATTTAATTTCTTTTTTATGGCTGAATAGCATTCTGTGGTGTTTATGTACCACATTTACTTTATCCAATCCACCACTGATGGGCACCTAGATTGATTGCTATTCTTTGCTATTGCCCAATTTCCACATTTTGTGTGTCTTGTGTTCACCTGCTCCTGCATATCATAGGCTCCTGTCTTACTAACTCACTCCTGTAACTCACAGTACCTGGCAGAGTGCTGTGAGAAAGTCAGTTCTAAGTCAATATTTGTTAAATGTATGAAATAACCCATGTATATGTCTCAGGCATAGATATGCCATCAGGCATTATTTCTACAATTAATTAGGTCCATTCTCTGGCTTTATTGGCCATTATACTTGTGTCACTTGCCCCAAGGCAAAAGTGTATGCACAAAATTAATAAGCCAAAACAATGATGGTTTTCAAAATAGTACAGATGAAAGTATTGAAACATGGAAAATAGATTTCGTAGGCAGATGATTTGAAACAATGCAGTTTGATTTCATTGGCATCAAATGGAAATATTTAATAATAGAAGTATTAGCTATGTTGCTTCTCATGGATAACAGTCTTCCTTTTAGCATGCCAGTTGTATTGGAACCATGTCATGCCCATGTTTTGAGTATCTTGTCTATAATGTATTTTGCAACACCATATATATGATATCATGTAATACTTTGCAAATCTCCTTTGTAACTGGGTCTATAATGTGGAAAATACATTAAATAAAATATGCAAGATATATAATCCATGCACACATATATATAATTAGAAATTGCAAAAAGTCTATTAAGGAGAAAATTAAGGTGCTTTGAGAGTCACAGGCGGATTTAATTTAACCTGCTAGACAAGGGAAGCCCTTTCATGGAGAAATGGAGGTGGCTGAATGGAATTTAGCTGAGTTAATATTGGTACAAGGAGCTTCCATGAGGAGGTATCATGAGGGAAAGTCTCAAAGAAGAGAAGAATTTGGCATTTTCAAAGAAAAGAAAGAAGGTGCATATGGTTAAAGGATCCAATGAACTTGGAGGCATCCAGGCCATGTGAGTTCCTATCACACCCAGAGAAAAACTAGGATCTGTGAAAGCATGTTAAGCAGGTGGGTGACCCCATCAAATTTCATTCATGAAAGGTCCTTCTTGCTGTAGTTTAGAGAAGGAAAATTGAAGAAGAGAGGGAGGTTTAGTACCCAGCTTAGAAGGAGGCTGTTGTGGCGGAGCTTGCAGTGAGCCGAGACTGCGCCACTGTACTCCAGCCTGGGTGACAGAGCGAGACTCAGTCTCAAAAAAAAAGGCTGCTGTGGTGGTTCCCAGGGCAGTGAGGTAGTGTTGAATTATAGGAGTGACAGCAATGGTGGATTCCAGATATGTTATATTTAGGGGCTAGAATATGTAGACCTGGATGGACTATGGCAGGTAAGGGGCATAATCAAGAAAACATCCTGTTTCTGGCTTGAGCAGATGAGTGGTGGAGGGACCATTAACCGAGCCTCGGATGCCTATATTCTCACTTCAGGAATCTGTGATTGAGCACCTTCTTTTCCTGGGAGTTTTCATGTTAAATGTTGATCATGCTGTCCTGTAATTATAAAGACTAATACTTACTCCAGAAAATTCTGTATTTGCAGTATTCATCTTCTAACATTTGCCCTTACTTTGACCACTGTTAAGACACAAAGTTGTTGAGGTGAATGGAAAACTGCTGTGGATGTGTTCCCTTAAGCAGCTAAATTAAATGGGACATGTTGTTGTGAGGGCTTATTTTTTTTAAGAGTCTGGGTCTTGCTTTGTTGCCCTGGCTTGGGTGCAGTGGCACAATCATGGGACCATAGTCTCGAGCTGCTGGGCTCAGCAATCCTCCCACCTCAGCCTCCAGAGCAGTTATGACTACAGGTGTTCACTACCATGCCCAGCTAAGTGGTCGTTGCGTGTGCGTGATGGCCTCAGCAAATGCTGGGGGGAAATGTCTTTACTTGGAGAAATAACTTATATTGGTTTAGTCTTTGGAGAAGTAGCTGATATTGGTTTAGTCATCAGTGTCACTTGAAGACAGAGGCAGCCTCTTTTTTGTCAGAATTCTGTACAGGCTAATGCATCCAGCCATGGAGAAATCCGTTTCAAAATTCTGATCAGTTGTCAGAGGACCATTCATGTCCTAGGACTTGGCCATCATCATTCTCCTATGAGCTACAGAGCAGGCTGTCCTCTGACTTTGCATTTGTTTAAATATATGTTACAAAAAACAAATGGAGGATCCTTTCTAAAACAGTCGATCCAATGAGGAAGTTATGGGAGGAAAAGGAATAGAAACGCCAACATACGTGAATGCTTCTGGCCTTAGCTCAGGTGTCCTCTCCTGGTCAGTGTGCACAGTCTGGATTCAAACTCCCTCCATTCCTCACAGACATTGTGATGAGACAAGATTGACTTAACCTCCATGAACCTCAGTTTCTTCTTTTGCATATGCTGGCATTGTGTGCCGAGTATCTAATGGGGCTGCTGGCCCAGAGCAGACTACAGCGGGTTCTCCAGAGAAACAAAACCACTAGGATGTGTGTATGTGTGTGCAAGATTGACTGATTTTGAGGAGTTGGCTTAGATTATTATGAAAACTGGCAATCAAAATCTGCCGAATGGTCACAAGGCTTGAGAGGTAGGGAAGAGTTGCACTTCAGTCCAGAGGTGTTCTGCTGGCAGAATTCCCTCTTTTTCAGGGAGGTCAGTCTTTTTCTTAAGTCCTTTGATTGGATGAGGCTCATCTACATTATGCAGGGTGATCTGCCTTAATCAAAGTCTATAGGTATAAATTTTAATCTTGTCTAAAAAACACCTTGACAAGAACACCCAGACCTTTCTACCCACATATCTGGGTACTGTGGCCTAGCCAAATTAACATACAAAATTAACCATCACACAGATTATCTAAAAATGCCTTTGCAGACATGCCTGGCTGTCTTTTGCTGAGTTCAGTGGCCCTCCCAGGTCCTCTGGGGAAGACTCTGGGGTAGAGACTTCATGCTCCATAGCACTTGACTCCCATGGTTTTGTCTTTTCTTGGCTCTGAACTTCTCTGCACTTAGAATAATGTATGGTACAAGGTAGCATTTCCATATATGTTTATTTAATAAAGGACCACATAAATTATGTAGGATCCATTTAAACAAGCAAAAGACAGAAATTTCAATAAGCTATGTATTTATTTATTCAGTATGAATTTAAAGCAATGGATAAATTTAGATATAAGCTTCAGGAAAGACTTTTAACATATTTTAAAATGAAGCCCGTTAAACTAAGGCTATCCATTTTTTTCCAAAATGGTATTTTCTGTATTAAACTTTAGGGTATTTCTCTGGCTTAGCCAGGCTGTAAGTCCCTGCTTTGTCCCAGTTTCCTCTCCAGGGAAACAGGACAGTGTGGTAGAAGGAAGAGAGTATATTGCAGTCACTCTGTGATTCCAGAATCAAGAGCCGGCTTAGGCACAGGGGTACGCGAACTGGAAGACACAGCCGAGGGAGAACAGCACTTCAGCGATATTGGTAATTACAGCAAGACCCTGCAGGACTCCTTACATCACAGTCTCCACATGGCCACTCGACCTCAGGAAGCCTGATGGTTCCCAAACCAGAAAATATGCTTATTCCAATCAGCCCCCAAGAGTGATATTGCTAAAAGAACAAGAAGTCGAAAGAATTTGAGGTTCTCTGCAGATTTGCCTCTTGTCTTCTCATTTCCTTGTGCTCAGACAGGACCTAGGTAGCCTTAGGGATGCAGACACTGCGTGATGTTTCCAGCAGGTGCACCACTGAGTCCGTCTCCTCCCTGTGTGCTTCCTATTTCCTTGTTCAAAGCTTCTCCTGCCTGCCCTTGCTTCAGGCCTGAGGTTGAGATGACAGGGCTTACTGTCACAGAAGCCAAGACAAATGGATGGGCAGGGGAGGAAGAGAAATAGCAACAGAGGGTGTTCCCTGCTGGAGTGAGACTTCCAGCAAGGTTGGGGTTATGACAGCAGCAGGGAGAACAGAACTGTACGGGCCAAATGTGGAGACTGCCAGACTCTGCCATTGCTGGCGCCCTCTCCTAGGCATGGTCACCACAGTGGAGGGATGACAAACTGCTACTTTTTTTTTTTTTTTCGAGATGGAGTCTCGCTTTGTTGCCCAGGCTGGAGTGCAGTGGTGTGATCTCAGCTCCCCGCAAGCTCCGCCTCCCGGGTTCAAGCGATTCTCCTACCTCAGCCTCCCGATTAGCTGGGACTCCAGTCACCTGCCACCACACCTGGCTAATTATTTTTATTTTTAGTGGAGATGGGGTTTCACCATGTTAGCCAGCATGGTCTTCATCTCCTGACCTCATGATCCGCCCACCTCGGCCTCCCAAAGTGCTGGCATTACAGGTATGAGCCACCATGCCTGGCACCAACTGCTACTTTTTAATGTGGAGGCTCAGGACTTCCTGAGCAGCTCTGCTGAAAAGCAATCTGAGATGGGCTTCAAGGGCATACATGTCTTCTGGATAAACAGGGCTGCCTCCTGGAATCAGAAACCCCTCACCTTACTGGGGATGCTATGTGTTAGAGGCTTCATTTCCCAGTTGTTCCATTAAATGGTCACTCTGATGCTATTACTAATGCAATGATAAAACAGTGATTTTATCCCGTGCCTGTGATGTATAAGTACTGTGAATGCATACTTTATTTCCACTGCCTCCAGCAATTCTACAAAGTAGGCATTATTGGCCTCATATTGCAGACATGGCAACTGAGGCCAGCGAGTTGAAATAACTTGCCAGGTCTTTCTGTTGCCAAAGTCTGTGCTCTCCATGCAACATTTTCTCAATAAAGATGATTTTCCTTTCTCTTTTAAGGAATGATGAGCCTAGGGAGAAAATGCTGTCCTGGAAACTCAGAAGAAAGGACAGTGAATGAGAGGGTCCTAGGCAGATGGCCAGCCATTCAAGGGCAAGCCAAGGTGGGAACTGTATATGCAGGCAGAATATCCAGGGTGCCTGAGGGAACGGAGCCAGAAAGAATGCAGCCAGAGGGAATGGAACAGCACTACTTGTTCTGAAGCCCAAAGCCAGCAGATTTCTGGGAATTTGCTAGACAGCAAGGCCAAGAAGAAAGCATTGCCAAGACCTGAGGAGTTAGGGTCACCAGGAACTCATGGAAAGCTGGCCTCTGAGAGTGGCAGCTGAGGGAACAGCAGAGCTTCCTGTTCCTCCCAGTGCCTGGAAGGGAGGAGAAAGAGCAGAGGAGCCCTGGCCACCCCAGATATTCTAGTAGGAGACAGCCATAGAGGTGTCGGGTAGCAGTAACCATTTCTAAACCCTACAGGCCTATGAAATGAGAGTTCTTTATAGACCTACTTGCTTCCACTTGATTCCAAGAGCAGAACAGGACAGCCCATCATGAACCAGTGAGGCTTGGTGGCTTCAGAAGTCCATGTAAAGAAAGATGCTTTAAAACAGGGTTGTTTTTAGTCGCACCTCATGGCCCACCTCATTCCAGGTGCATTTAGAATGTTTCTACATGCTCTACTAGGCTTTGCGTTGGTTCTCCAGCCAGTATGGTTGCTCTAAGCTGCCACACCTCCCCTGCCCCTACTACACATTTAAGGGACCTAAGGGATGTCAGAAATCTCTCAGGATGCCTGGTCCTGGTTCTGGTTCTGGACTTCTTGTGCCATCCTGCTTTCCTTTCACTGTCATCTTGCTCTGAATCTTGCTTCTCTCTGTCTCCTGATGCCAACTTTATCTCATTCTTGCTGTACTTGACCTTGACCCTGCTCTTCTGTCTCAGAGTTAGTTTTATCTGCATATATGTGAATAACCCATTTCTCTTTTACGTAAAAAAATCAGCGGTGGGTTTAGGACTAGTGGGGTGGCTCCCCCATGTCATTGAGAACCCAAGTTCCTGTATTTCTGATCTACACAGCCTCTCAAAGACAAATCATAGATCAAGATGGCAACTAGAGCTCAAACCAGCATGGACAGAGAGCAAGATGGGAGAGAAAAGGCAGAATGACAAAATGGTGGCCCTCCTTGCTGAATGAGCTCTCTCTAAGCATCCTGTGCCCCACACATCACAGCCACTTTTATCTCATAGGCCAGGACCTAGTCACATGGCCACACCTAGCAGCAAGTGGTGCTGGGGAGCACAGTCTTCATTCTGGGAAGCAATACCTAGAAATCAAGATTCTGCCATTAAAGAAGAAGGGAGGAAGGGTACTTCTCTTCCCTCTTTCTGTTCCTTCTTCAGTGACCTAGGCTCACCGTTAATCATGGTTTGGGCGTTTCTTCTGGGTTCAGTATCTCACACTGCCAAGTATGGATGAAAACTAACACACATCTAACCTTAACTTAGTACCAACATCATAGCCATTCTTTGAGCTTCTCTGTCTTCTTCTGCACACTGTTACTCACCACTGTTTGCCCAAGCCCATAGCATTGATCTAGACACCTGCCTTGTTGTGATTAAGCTCACGCAAAGCACTACAGCAGCTGAAGGCAAACAGTTTCTGTCCTGAATCCTTTCTCTCTCTTTTTGGCTTAATGAACCAATTTGACAGATAGATTTAGAATAGGAAAGTAGAGTTCCTGGGGCATATAAAAAGTAAACAATCTTTACTTCAACTTTAGAAATTCTTTCAGGCAATAAAATAATAAGTAAATACACAAAATGAAAGAGCTCAAAAGCTACAGCCTCAAGGTACCCTAGTTTAGTGATTTGCAATCTAAGTAGAGGAATCCATTTAAAAAAATCTCAGGCTGATTTCCAATATGTAAAAGATATAAAATGGTGTTTTAGTTCCATAAATTTACTTATACATCATAATATATACTTACTTATACACACTACCAATTAAATAAAATGAAGCTATATTAATAAGTTTAACTATTTGAAACCCGGATTTACAGATGTAGTCTTACAACAATGTTAATACCCAGTTTATTTCTGTGTGCATTTTTTTGTTTGATTTCATAATATCATGGATATCTGGATATAGACAGATAAGTAGTTCTTTTTTTTTTTACTATACTTTAGGTTTTAGGGTACATGTGCACGATGTGCAGGTTTGTTACATATGTATCCATGTGCCGTGTTGGTTTGCTGCACCCATTAACTCATCATTTAGCATTAGGTATATCTCCTAATGCTGTCCCTCCCCCCTCCCCCCACCCCACAACAGTCCCCGGAGTATGATGTTCCCCTTCCTGTATCCATGAGTTCTCATTGTTCAATTCCCACCTATGAGTGAGAACATGCGGTGTTTGGTTTTTTGTCCTTGCGATAGTTTACTGAGAATGATGTTTTCCAGTTTCATCCATGTCCCTACAAAGGACATGAACTCATCATTTTTTAGGGCTGCATAGTATTCCATGGTGTATATGTGACACATTTTCTTAATCCAGTCTATCGTTGTTGGACATTTGGGTTGGTTCCAAGTCTTTGCTATTGTGAATAGTGCCGCAACAAACATGCGTGTGCATGTGTCTTTATAGCAGCATGATTTATAATCCTTTGGGTATATACCCAGTAATGGGATGGTTGGGTCAAATGGTATTTCTAGTTCTAGATCCCTGAGGAACTGCCACACTGACTTCCACAATGGTTGAACTAGTTTACAGTCCCACCAACAGTGTAAAAGTGTTCCTATTTCTCCACATCCTCTCCAGCACCTGTTGTTTCCCGACTTTTTAATGATGGCCATTCTAACTGGTGTGAGATGGTATCTCATTGTGGTTTTGATTTGCATTTCTCTGATGGCCAGTGATGATGAGCATTTTTTCATGTGTCTTTTGGCTGCATAAATGTCTTCTTTTGAGAAGTGTCTGTTCATATCCTTTGCCCACTTTTTGATGGGGTGGCTTGTTTTTCTCTTGTAAATTTGTTTGAGTTCATTGTAGATTCTGGATATTAGCCCTTTGTCAGATGAGTAGGTTGCAAAAATTTTCTCCCATTCTGTAGGTTGCCTGTTCACTCTGATGATAGTTTCTTTTGCTGTGCAGAAGCTCTTTAGTTTAATTAGATCCCATTTGTCAATTTTGGCTTTTGTTGCCATTGCTTTTGGTGTTTTAGACATGAAGTCCTTGCCCATGCCTATGTCCCGAGTGGTATTGCCTAGGCTTTCTTCTAGGGTTTTTATGGTTTTAGGTCTAACATGTAAGTCTTTAAGCCATCTTGAATTAATTTTTGTATAAGGTGTAAGGAAGGGATCCAGTTTCAGCTTTCTACATATGGCTAGCCAGTTTTCCCAGCACCATTTATTAAATAGGGAATCCTTTCCCCATTGCTTGTTTTTGTCTGGTTTGTCAAAGATCAGATAATTGTAGATAGGCAGCATTATTTCTGAGGGCTCTGTTCTGTTCCATTGATCTATGTCTCTGTTGTGGTACCAGTATCATGCTGTTTTGGTTACCATAGCCTTGTAGTATAGTTTGAAGTCAGGTAGCATGATGCCTCCAGCTTTGTTCTTTTGGCTTAGAATTGACTTGGAAATGCGGGCTCTTTTTTGGTTCCATATGAACTTTAAAGTAGTTTTTTCCAATTCTATGAAGAAAGTCATTGGTAGTTTGATGGGGATGGCATTGAATCTATAAATTACCTTGGGCAGTATGGCCATTTTCATGATATTGATTCTTCCAACCCATGAGCATGGAATGTTCTTCCATTTCTTTGTATCCTCTTTTATTTCATTGAGCAGTGGTTTGTAGTTCTCCTTGAAGAGGTCTTTCACATCCCTTGTAAGTTGGATTCCTAGGTATTTTATTCTTTTTGAAGCAATTGTGAATGGGAGTTCACTCATGATTTGGCTCTCTGTTTGTCTGTGATTGGTGTACAAGAATGCTTGTGATTTTCGTACATTGATTTTGTATCCTGAGACTTTGCTGAAGTTGCTAATCAGCTTAAGGAGATTTTGGGCTGAGACAATGGGGTTTTCTAGATATACAATCATGTCATTTGCAAACAGGGACAATTTGACTTCCTCTTTTCCAAATTGAATACCCTTTATTTCCTTCTCCTGCCTGATTGCCCTGGCCAGAACTTCCAGCACTATGTTGAATAGGAGTGGTGAGAGAGGGCATCCCTGTCTTGTGCCAGTTTCCAAAGAGAATGCTTCCAGTTTTTGCCCATTCAGTATGATATTGGCTGTGGGTTTGTCGTAGATAGCTCTTATTATTTCGAGATACATCCCATCAATACCTAATTTATTGAGAGTTTTTAGCATGAAGGGTTGTTGAATTTTGTCAAGGGCCTTTTCTGCATCTATTGAGATAATCATGTGGCTTTTGTCTTTGATTCTGTTTATATGCTGGATTACATTTATTCATTTGTGTATGTTGAACTAGCCTTGCATCCCAAGGATGAAGCCCACTTGATCATGGTGTATAAGCTTTTTGATGTGCTGCTGGATTCGGTTTGCCAGTATTTTATTGAGGATTTTTGCATCAATGTTCGTCAAGGATATTGGTCTAAAATTCTCTTTTTTGGTTGTGTCTCTGCCAGGCTTTGGTATCAGGACGATGCTGGCTTCATAAAATGTGTTAGGGAGGATTCCCTCTTTTTCTATCGATTGGAATAGTTTCAGAAGGAATGGTACCAGTTCCTCCTTGTACTTCTGGTAGAATTCGGCTGTGAATCCATCAGGTCCTGGACTCTTTTTGGTTGGTAAGCTATTGATTATTGCAACAATTTCAGAACCTGTTATTGGTCTATTCAGAGATTCAACTTCTTCCTGGTTTAGTCTGGGGAAGGTGTATTTGTCGAGGAATTTATCCATTTCTTCTAGATTTTCTAGTTTATTTGCGTAGAGGTGTTTGTAGTATTCTCTGATGGTAGATTGTATTTCTGTGGGATCGGTGGTGATATCCCCTTTTTCGTTTTTTATTGCATCTATTTGATTCTTCTCTCTTTTCTTCTTTATTAGTCTTGCTAGTGGTCTATCAATTTTGTTGATCTTTTCAAAAAGCCAGCTCCTGGATTCATTAATTTTTTGAAGGGTTTTTTGTGTCCCTATTTCCTTCAGTTCTGCTTGGATTTTAGTTATTTCTTGCATTCTGCTAGCTTTTGAATGTTTTTGCTCTTGCTTTTCTAGTTCTTTTAATTGTGATGTTAGGGTGTCAATTTTGGATCTTTCCTGCTTTCTCTTGTGGGCATTTAGTGCTATAAATTTCCCTCTACATACTGCTTTGAATGTGTCCCAGAGATTCTGGTATGTTGTGTCTTTGTTCTTGTTGGTTTCAAAGAACATCTTTATTTCTGCCTTCGTTTGATTATTTATCCAGTAGTCATTCAGGAGCAGGTTGTTCAGTTTCCATGTAGTTGAGCAGTTTTGAGTGAGTTTCTTAATCCTGAGTTCTAGTTTGATTGCACTGTGGTCTGAGAGACAGTTTGTTATAATTTCTGTTCTTTGACATTTGCTGAGGAGAGCTTTACTTCCAACTATGTGGTCAATTTTGGAATAGGTGTGGTGTGGTGCTGAAAAAAATGTATATTCTGTTGATTTGGGGTGGAGAGTTCTGTAGATGTCTATTAGGTCCACTTCGTGCAGAGCTGAGTTCAATTCCTGGATATCCTTGTTAACTTTCTGTCTTGTTGATCTGTCTAATGTTGACAGTGGGGTGTTGAAATCTCCCATTATTGTTGTGTGGGAGTTTAAGTCCCTTTGTAGGTCACTCAGGACTTGCTTTATGAATCTGGGTGCTCCTGTGTTGGGTGCATATACATTTAGGATAGTTAGCTCTTCTTGTTGAATTGATCCCTTTACCATTATGTAATGGCCTTCTTTGTCTCTTTTGATCTTTGTTGGTTTCAAGTCTATTTTATCAGAGACTAGGATTGCAACCCCTGCCTTTTTTTGTTTTCCAGTTGCTTGATAGATCTTCCTCCATCCCTTTATTTTGAGTCTATGTGTGTCTCTGCACGTGAGATGGGTTTCCTGAATACAGCACACTGATGGGTCCTGACTCCTTATCCAGTTTGCCAGTCTGTGTCTTTTGATTGGAGCATTTAGCCCATTTACATTAAACGTTAATATTGTTATGTGTGAATCTGATCCTGTCATTATGATGTTAGTTTGTTATTTTGCTCGTTAGTTGCTATAGTTTCTTCCTAGCCTCGATGGTTTTTACAATTTGGCGTGTTTTTGCAGTGGCTGGTACCGGTTGTTCCTTTCCATGTTTAGTGCTTCCTTCAGCCACCTCTGCTGACACTCAGCCAAACAGGGTCTGGAGTGGACTTCTAGCAAACTCCAACAGACCTGCAGCTGAGGGTCCTGTCTGGTAGAAGGAAAACTAACAAACAGAAAGGACATCCACACCAAAAACCCATCTGTACATCACCATCATCAAAGACCAAAAGTAGATAAAACCACAAAGATGGGGAAAAAACAGAGCAGAAAAACTGGAAACTCTAAAAAGCAGAGCACCTCTCCTCCTCCAAAGGAATGCAGTTCCCCACCAGCAATGGAACAAAGCTGGATGGAGAATGACTTTGACTAATTGAGAGAAGAAGGCTTCAGACGATCAAACTACTCCGAGCTACGAGAGGAAATTCAAAACAATAGCAAAGAAGTTAAAAACTTTGAAAAAAAATTAGACGAATGGATAACTAGAATAACCAATGGAGAGAAGTGCTTAAAGGAGCTGATGGAGCTGAAGGCCAAGTTTCGAAAACTACGCGAAGATTGCAGAAGCCTTGGGAGCCGATGCGATCAACTGGAAGAAAGGGTATCAGTGATGGAAGATGAAATGAATGAAATGAAGTGAGAAGGGAAGTTTAGAGAAAAAAGAATAAAAAGAAATGAACAAAGCCTCCAAGAAATTTGGGACTATGTGAAAAGACCAAATCTATGTCTGATTGGTGTACCTGAAAATGACGGGGAGAATGGAACCAAGTTGGAAAACACTCTGCAAGATATTATCCAGGAGAACTTCCCCAATCTAGCAAGGCAGGCCAACATTCAGATTCAGGAAATACAGAGAACGCCACAAAGATACTCCTCGAGAAGAGCAACTCCAAGACACATAATTGTCAGATTCAGCAAAGTTGAAATGAAGGAAAAAATGTTAAGGGTGGCCAGAGAGAAAGGTCGGGTTACCCACAAAGGGAAGCCCATCAGACTAACAGCTGATCTCTTGGCAGAAACTCCACAAGCCAGAAGAGAGTGGGGGCCGATATTCAACATTATTAAAGAAAAGAATTTTCAACCCAGAATTTCATGTCCAGCCAAACTAAGCTTCATAAGTGAAGGAGAAGTAAAATACTTTACAGACAAGCAAACACTGAGTGATTTTGTCACCACCAGGCCTGCGCTAAAAAATAAGTAGTTCTTTTTATGGTTTATCTCACAGCTTCAGTCGTGTTCTTCAATCTAGTGTAGATGACAAGGGCAGCTTTCTTCTGAATCCACCTAGTACAGAGTGGTAAATGACCCTGGCAGCTCCAGATAACTGACTAGTGGCTTCAAAATATTAAAATTCAATACATGATGTGTTTAAATGTGCACGTTGTTTTTTATTTCAACATTATAAATAGTTAAGTATATTAAAATGGAATTAAATCCAATAGGCACAGAACCCCTGGAATACTGAAGTCCATGGAGACATCTCCAAGTGTAATATCTTAGGTTTTTGTCTCACCTAAGTTGCCTGTGGTCGTTAATTTTATGTGAACTTGACCGGGCCCCAGGGTGCCCAAGTTAAACATGATTTCTGAATGTGCCTGTGAGGGAGTTCCTGAGTCAGATTACCATTTGAATAGGTGGACTTAGTGAAGCAGATCATTCTCCCCGCTTGTGGATGGACATCATCCAATCCATCGAGGGCCTGGATAGAGCAAGAGGTAGAGGAAGGAAGGATTGGCCACCTTTTACCCTGCCTCATAGAGTAAGCTAGAACATCTCATGTCATCTTTTCCTGCCCTTGGATTGGGATTTATGCCATTGGCTTCCCTGGTTCTCAGGCCTTAGGACTGGAACTGAATTACCCCACTGACTTCCTGGGGTTCCAGCTTGCAGACAGCAGATCATGGGAGTTCTCGGCCCCCATAATTGCATGCGTCTACGTATACACACACACATTCTCTCTCTCCCCTATTGGTTCAGTTTCTCTGGAAAACCACACCATACCTGCATCCCACTCCTCTTCCTTCACTGCCCTGCCAGCTCCCCTCAAGGAGTGTCTGGTCCACACTTACTGAGGGAGGAATTATACTCCCTTCTTGCATTTCCTGCCGACACTGTTGCTATTTGCTGCAGGCTGCCTTTCTATTTTTCAGCCTATACAGCTTCTCTCTGGTTACCCCATGTCCCCCTCCTCACACCTTTCTCTGTTGTGTCTTTAGTGAGGGAGGTCTGGGTGAGACAAGCAGGACATGGGGTTAACAGAGCGAATCACGTTTTTGCACTTCCATTATTACTCTCGCGTCAATCCTGGAGAAGTAAGAACCTTAACAGTACCTTGCTTCTGTGATGTGCAGGAGAAGCAAGTGTGCAGAGTGGTCTCTGCTGGAAGAAGGAAACCTTTTATTCCCGTGGAAGGAAAGAGATCATGGAAGTGTCTTACAAAGTGCAGCACCCAGATTTTAGGAGCCCAAGCTGTGCATATGCTGTGCTGGTTCGGAAGAGAAGGAGTCTTATTCCTGTCTGAAACCTTCCCCCAAGATCAGAACATGTGTCTTCATCCAGCAGCAACATACTGGAAAGAGGGAACCTCTGTTGTTTTCTGTGGCATCTCACCAACTATGGGAAGTGGTCTGCTGTGGAAAAGAGAACCTGGGACTTCAGAATGGGGCTTGGATTCCAGCCCAGGCTTCACCACTCATTAGCTTTGTGAGCCTGAGTTAGTTTCATAACCTCTCTGTGCCTTGGTTTCCTGATATGTAAAATGGAGGGACGATGGCTGCCTGCCTCTACCACACATCATCACTGTGCAACTAAATGGAATCAGCATCTGCAAAAGTTCTTTGTGCCTGTGGAGGTTGCACATTGTCATTTTAGGCAGCTCAGGCATATCTGAGAGCCAGTGAGCAGCTTATTAATTTAAAACATAAAGGATGCTTAATTTCTCACTTCTGTTCTCATCCTGTCTGGTTCATATTCTAAACACAGCTCCTGTTGTATTTGGTCCCAGCACCAGTGGCACTAAAATCTATTGATGTACCATAAGCATTAAATTTATTCATAAGCATAACTCCATTTTCATAAGGAGGAGGAAACATAGATCTCTCTTAGGGCATTTTGTATACTTGATGTTTAGGAGGATATTTTTAAGGAGGCAGTTTTTTGGGTTTGCTTTCCTGTGAAACTGTGATGATTTAAGATTCTTATTTAATTAAATGTGTATTTTGCCATTTCTACCCATATAAGCAAAATTATGAGTGATTTGTAAACATTTCCAGAATTCCCAAGATCAAAATCTTAAAAGGCTCCTTTGGTATAATTTATTTGAATTTTTTCCCTGTGCTAAATAAATCTTAAGAAATAAGCAAAATTTTTAATGTGAAACAGTTTACACAATTTACAAAATAATGGTTTTAAGTTTCTTTGACTCCCTTCTTTCATATTATTTTCCTGCAGACATCCAGACATTCAGCAGAACATCCCCTGGGATCTCGGGATGAGAACAATTACCCCCATTAGCATTCTGAGGATGTCATGGAGCAGTGGGAAGAACCTGGGCCCTGTACATGGGACACTTGGACCCACACCAGAGTCCACTGCTCCCTGGACAGTCATCCCTCCACTGTGCCTCAGTTTCCTCACATGTACAATGAGGACACCAAGCCTTACACTCTTCCTGTCCTTCCTATTCCTGCCACCACTGTGGTCTATGGTAGTTTCTATCTCTCTGGAAAGGTCTCACATGTCGAGTCATTTTATAATGAGGCTCAAAGGCTGGTGACCTGGGAAACTTGTCCCAGTTACATACATTTTGTTTGATCCATGTACATGTTTTGAATCAGGAAAGTTTACATAAAAATTTAATTGGGATCTTTTATTGAGAAACTAGAGGATTTGCAATGCTGGCCTTACATTACAGTTCTTGTCTGGGCTTGAGTTACCTCTGGCACTTCATTGGGTCAGAAGGTCTGGGCTCTCCTGCTCCCCAACATACCCTGGTCTTTCGCACTCATCTCACCTGTCCAGACCGTGTGCCCAGGGGAGTTTGGTGATATTTTATCAGAGTCCATTCTATTTGCTTTTCCTAGTGGGGCAAGGCAGTTAGTGGAGGTGTCTCTAAGAATGAGAGATGACCTCAACTTTTAGTGGATCTGTTTAATTAAGCACAAGTTAAGAAGATGCCTGCCTTCCAAAGTTGCATTTTGTTCTTGCTGGTTCCTCATAGAACAGTGCTGTGAGGAATCTCAGAGTTCTAATTGGCTTATGTGATTACATCTGGAAGTAATTAGGTTGGGTCTAAAAAATATGGCTGCAAGGTGAGTGAGAGTTAAGTTATGAATTTGTTCAGGTTTGTTGCAGGCCCCTGTCCTCCACCTGAGAGCTCCAGGGAGCAAGGGCCAAGTGGAGAGCCAGACAGAGTACTGCAAAGACAAGTGAGAGAAGCTTTGATCAGGGTTGAGACATGACCCTGAGTTACACTTCAGGCTCACCTTTCACAGAGGCGACAGTAACATTCCAAGAACATCTCCCTCACAGGCATGGATTCTGGGACCAGCAGGGTCATGGCAGGGCCATGCCAGAGGAGGGGAGCCCTAGGGGGCCCTGCATTCCCCTCTGCAAGGGAGCCAGATCCTGCACAAGGGCTGGGTGCCACAGGCTAGCCCAGTGGCATGGCCTGGTAAGCCCCTTAGCCAGGACAGCCAGGCAGGTTGTCATCATCTACTGTTCCTCCCTCAGCCCTCAGTGTGTATCTGCAGCAGGGACTTCTGTGCATGCTTGCGTCGGCAATTGATTTTATTTTGTACTCTGTGTCTTTTAAAACATTATTATGATAATACTGTTGATAAAACTGAACAACACCTATAACCTAACATCATATCTATTTTGAAATTCAGTAAATAAGAAAGTTTATTTCACAAACCACTGCTAACTGCAGTCCAGTTTCTATAACACTCCCCACTTCACTGAAATCACTCTTCCTAGTGGTTTTAGTAACTCTAGTGAACACATTTTGGTCCTCATATTGCTTGACCTCTTTTGGCATTGGGCAAAGGTGGCCATGCCCTCCTTGAAGAATTCTTGCCACATCCCCCACGCCCTCCTGATTTCCTCCTACTCTGTCTACTGGCCTCACAGGTAAGCAGGTGGCTAGGTCCTAGACTCCCTTCTTCCTTCTGTCCTCCTCTCCTTGGATAATTGTATCCACTCCCATCTCTATGCTGGTGACTACTGCATTTTTATCTTCTGCCCAGCTTTCTCCTCTGAGTCTCCGACCTGTGTTTCCTCTTGGCTATTCCACATTTCTGCTTTGATATTTTAGTAATGGCTGTTGGTGCCTCATCCAGAACCCCTTCACTGCCAGGTATGCCTATCACCCAGTTCTGTGAGTGTGGGGCAGCTGTGAGCCCTTAGCAGCCCTTTCAACCAGTCTTCCTCCACCAAACAGGATCTACCTCCTTCAAGCCTCTACCCAATTTGGAGGCAAGATCTCTGCCAATGACCAGCTGATGTAGGATACAAAAAGCCCAGCCCTCTTAATTCAGGTGGGATAACTCTGTGCTGTAATCCATGCTCCAGAGCGCCCCATGGGGTCAGACTGAAGCCGACTGCAGACCAGACCACGGCCAAGACTGCAGCCTTGCTCAGCGGGTTCTCCTCCTGTTTTTCTCACTGCTCCCCACCTGAGGGAATTCCTTTCAACACAATCTCCATCTCAGGCTCTGCTTATTGAATCTGATCTAAGTCAGAGGTCATTGTCACAGCTTGAAATTACTGTATCTCAAACGTAATGTCTCCCAACCCCTCACGGTGTCTTACTAATGTACACAAAGCATACATGCAGTCAGTTAAAGTTTGTGTGGATTACAAGTTACGGATTGCCATGTATCATGGCTGAGTCAGGTTTCTTGTAAAGAGCTGGCCAGAGTTGCTGGGCAGGGCCAGGGGTTACCTTCTTCTCCAGGTGAGAAAACTGAAATTCTGAGAGGATACATACAAAGATCACACTCTAATGGGTTCTTGAACTCCATATGCAATTCCCCTCATTGACATAATTACAGAGATCTAATTTCTGTCTTTTGGATTTCTGGGATTTCTGATCTCTGTCTTTTTGAATTTACTATTTAAAGCCACTTAAAAAATATTGGATACTTACGCATAGAATGTAACATTTTAAAATTTGAAGAGAACTTTGCATTAAGCAAAGCCAAATGCAAGTCTCCTGCACTTCCACTTCCTTGCACATCCAGGAATGAAGCAAACATTACTAATCAAACAAGGCACCTTTCCCAGTGCGTCTAGACATGCCCTCAGAATTCTTCTTAATACAGTTCTCCAAATGACCACTACAAAACGATGAGTGTATGGTTAGATACATCACTGGATAGAGATAGAAACTGGAACTCTCCATAACCCTTGATCAGGTTCAATCCCTTTACTGAACACATGAGCAGACTGAGTTCTCATTAGGTAAGGGCTTGCTCAGGATAAGGCAGCCTGTTAGTAGACAAGTCAATTCTCAAACCCAGCCCAGCTGACCACTGATTCTGTGTTCTTTTGAACATCTAATTACTCATATTTGTATCTCGGTTTGTTTTGCTTGAATACCTAGCACCAACAGAAGTTTTTCTGAAAAAGATACATAAGGGAACTTTGAACGATTTCCTAAATTCATTTAATCAGGTAGATTTCCTGGAAAAGAGCTGAGAGTCTAAAAGAAATAAATAATTTACTTCTTTTTTTTTTTTTTTTTTTTTTGTCTGAAGGTGAGCAGTATTAGACAGGGAACTGACTTACTCCGGAAATTCCAGTTGTACCTAAGATGCCTAATAAGGCCAGACTGTGAGTTTTTGGAGAAAGAATCAATTTGGTTTTCAGTTTAACAGGTTAAATGTATATTTTTAATGTGGAGCCTTTCCCTCTTTTCACTATTTAGCCTAATGAGTAATCAGCATGTTGAAAGTTTTATTCATTTGTCTTTTGTTAATTTGTGACTGGGTGTTACTGTGCATTTTCATTGTGAACAGGCAGAAATGAACTAATTTCTCATGCAAAATGAGAGAATTGAGACCTCTATGAACTTTAAACTAGAAGTTTTCTCTTTGCCTTATGAAATGTATCAATTATAGTCCAGCAAGATGTACATGAATTAGTGTTGCCTGTCCCTCTTTTGGAGGCACCTCCTTCTTTGGCTGCCATATTACTGCATTATCTTGGTCTCTGTCTCAACACACTTGACAGATTTCTTGGTTTCATCAGTGCTTTTGTATTCTTTTGCTCCCTAACTATTGGTAATTTTCACTGCTTATCTTCAACACCTTCTCTTTGCTCTTTTACCATCAGAAATTGACTCACAGTTTCAGCTTCCACTTTTAAAGGATGATGTCATGACATAAATTGAGTGCTTGTCTCTCTCTCCAGAGCTCCATCCCGTCTGCTTTCCTGTCTCCCACTAAACATGTTCACTTTGCTTTCAGTGAGTGAGACTAAATGCATGATTTGCTACCCTAGTCTTCATTCTGACTTTCTTCTTCCTCTCCACAGTGTGTTCCCCTTATCATATGGGTTATGCAGACCAAAGACATGAGTGGTCTTTGGGTCCCTCATTTCCTGTATTCTGCCATCCCAGGCTTCACATCCTCTCAAATGTTTTGTCACCATGTCACTCATGCCCACATCACCCTTCCTGCTTCCACTGCCACCTCCCTGGTCCAGACTTTGCCAGCATTGGCCCTTGTCCCCTTCCTCTCACAGCTTCTACCTTTCCCATAGGCTCAGTAATTATAGCAATCCAGGGACTCCAAAAGGAGGTCACTCCCATAGGCAGTGCTTCTAACATTATGGACAACCAAATCAATAAACTAGTCACAAAAAATAAGCATGAGAAAAATACTGGAAAGAAATGATCCCAAATGATAATACACATCACCTATCTAACAGCCCATACCAGAAATCCCGATTCCATCCCCAGCTTCTCACTACGATGAGCTCCAACATTCTATATGGCAGACTACTTAAAAACCTCTTATTCATTACTTCCTCTTCATTTCCCTTACCTGGTCTTCCCTGATGCTCTCAGCTTTTGTAACCATCATTGTTACCAAAAGTTTTAACTAATGCCTCTCCTCTGATACTGCTAGCAACCTTCTAATCCATTCTCTTGTGTCAGAGGTTTCTCTTTTTAAAGTAGATTGATAGTTTCATTGCCCATCATTGCCAATGAATTTGTCTTCTTGTCCCATTTACTTTAAAAAATGTTCCTTCTTTGGGGTGGCATGCAAGACCCCTTAGGACCAATCACAAACTTAACCTGCTCCCCAGCCTTTCCTCACTATTTCTTTCTCCAACTACTGAACCAACCACTCATACCTTCTCAAACACACCACGTTCAGTTATGTATCTGCACCTTTGTACAAGGTGTCTTCTCTCCGTACAGTATTCTGCTCCATTCTCCTGCTAGTGAACTCCTGCACATCCTTCCTGGCCTAGCACAAGCAGCGATGCTTCTGTAAACTTCACCCACCTCCCTGATTGCCCACCTCTGCTGCCTCCTTACTTGCCTATTGACATGCCTGTCTCTTGTACCTCGGACTTTGTTCTGTGGCTATGTTTTTACCATTGTCTACTCCCTTAGGCTATGAACTGTGATTTATTTTATGTCCCCAACACCTGGCAGAGAGCCGGGCATAAAATAGGAGCTTAAAGTCCTGGGTGAATGAATAAATGAAAGAATGAATGAATGTTCCAGGAATAAGGGAACCAATTCAATCCCCCCCCTTTTTTCGTTAGACAACACATAAAATGTTTTTTTTTTTAAGTGTGAATTACCATTAGCACAATACCATTACCATTAGCATTGTAAGTCATTCAAATTAATGAGAGATACTGATACTCTACTTTGGAAAGAAAACTTTTTGGGCATTCAAATGGACTTAGTGAACAAAATTAGTATCTCTGCAAGATGATAAGGATATATGTTTTGAATTGACATCTTTTAGGATTGTTTTTAAGTTCCTTCTGTATTTAAATCTACATTTTTAAAAATAATTTCAAATTTTATTTTATGTTCATGGGATACAAGCACTGGATTGTTACATGGGTGTATTGCATGATGCTGAGATTTGTGATACAGATAATCCCCATCACTCAGATAGTGAGCATAGTACCCATAGATAGTTTTTCAGCCCAAAACTCCTCTCTCTTCCATGTC
Source organism: Nomascus leucogenys (assembly GCF_006542625.1). Classification (NCBI taxonomy): domain Eukaryota; kingdom Metazoa; phylum Chordata; class Mammalia; order Primates; family Hylobatidae; genus Nomascus; species Nomascus leucogenys. The sequence continues at coordinate 111,472,828 of NC_044384.1, read as the reverse complement.
TAGTACTCCACAGTGTCTGTTATTCCTGTCTTTATGCTCATGTGTGCTCAATGTTCACCTCCCACTTACAAGTGACAACATGTGGTATTTGGTTTTCTGTTCTTGCATTAAGAATTAATATGTGTTTAATACCAATTTATTCTTACCTATTATTACTTCTAGATGTGTGACCGAGTCAACAAATAGTTGCAGCTGTTTAAATTACTTGATTGTATTTATTTCTAGAAATAGAATTTGTACATTATTACTTACACCTTTTGAGTTTTGTGGCTTGGTGTTTTCTTTGGTCCAACGCCCTGGCTGTTTGACAAGTCTTACCAGACAGTGCTTAAATTTCGAGTGAAGATGAACATTAAAGACAGGAACAGACAAGTGACCAACCTGTGTGAAGTAGCACATGTTATTTTGGGCCTGCTAAACTGTCTATGGGCTGAGGAGGGCTGTACTAAGAAATCATAAGGTTTTCCTTGAGCTCAAACATATGGGTACAGAATATCAGTTGGTATATGCACCCAGGAAGAACTGTAAGTGTAGCAAATGGCAGACTTTATATGTAAGGCATATAATCACTTTTCTTGCCCCCCCCCCGATTTTTCTAATTTATAATTTTGATATTTGTATCTTGTATTAACACTGTTTGCACGGTGTTCCTCTGCAACACTACTGTAGCCAACACGTTGATATCAAGTGCTAACATGAACAAGCTTCAGTTCTGGAAGCTGTGCAAGTGAAGGGATTCCACCAGGCCCCCGGGTGCTCATCATTCCAGTATGGGGTATATTAATGTATAAGCATACTCTAGAAAGCAAGCAGAGTAAAGTGTGGAAACCCCTCTTCTCTACCTCCAAAGATCTTTTAGGGATTAATTCTGCCAAATGCCTCACACATACTAGCATTCCATAAAGATAATTCCCATTCCTTTTTATAAAAGCATGACTAAGGCAAGGAAGCCTTTACCTCCCTTTGCTCTGGTAAGGGAGATGTCAAAGAAATGTAATATTGTAAGATGCTTTTAAAAAACATTCTGTGGGATTTTTTGATAGTTTTATTTTTGTACACGAATTTAGGAAAGATGGTTCACTATACAGTAATAAGAGAATTTCCAGTTAGGAGGATCAGCTGTAGATAGACATCAGAGGGATAGCTGGCTTAGCAGCTGGAGGGCATCACCAGTGAGACTTGGCATCTCTCCACAAACTGACATTTACCTTTACAAATGTTCTCTTCTAGATGGATAAATCAAATATTAATAGAATTAAAGTAGGAGTTCACATACAATGCATGATGCATTAAATGTCAGAAAATGTGTGGTGATCTGAGCTGTAGAGATCCATCCTCTGAGCCTGTGTTCATCCTAGGTGAGTGACAGAATGAAGTCTGGAACATTTCTATCTTGTTTACAACAACCAAGAGCATGATGACAGTTTCATTTCTCTTGGGAGATAGTTTTTTTGCTCAAGGTCAGATCTACATCAGTATGCCCAACAACAGGAAGAAAATTCTCTAGGACAAAAATATCTATTTCTGTGGGCACCATGTGATATAGGTTTTGACCAACTCTGGAGGAGTGCTTGTACTCAGCCAAAGGCTTGAACTTTGGAAATTTATTTGTATATGTTATTAGTATGTGAAGGAGGAATGAAACAGCTTTAAATTCTGACATATTGTACTTATCTTTTGTTCAGAAATAAGAATCCTATCCCTTAGTGGCACTGAAGATGTGAGAACCACTTGTCATCATATATGTCTGAATATTATTTTAGCTTTCCTATGGTGCTTAGTTTCAGGTAGATTAAAAGCAGACACAAAGCAGAAAGTTTTGCCTTATGCATGATCCAAATTTACAGATGCAAAGGAAGAATTGATCAAATGTTCAGTTGTTTTGCCTACATGTTTTTTACAGTGTTAGAAGCCTAAACAATTGTTAGGAAGTTTTACTTTTCATTTGTCCAGTGCTCATGCTTTATCATAATCTCTTGCCCATTGGTTGAACTTGTATTTGAGAAGAAAGGACATGCACACCCAGCCACATGATTCAGGCCAATCCTCCTGTACTAGGGACAAAGGTGGCCATTCCTGTCCTCCTCTTTAAGGAGTTCATTGTCCTGTCAAAAGCACATAAGGAAAGTATTAAAATTCAGTGTGATATGGGCTATAATCGAGTTAAGTACAAAGCAGTAGCTATGCATGGCAGAACTAGAGACTTGGTAGAGAAGATGACATTTGAAATATGAGTCTTGGAGGAAAAAGAAATTTGTCAGTAAGGCAGGGAGGGAATGGCACAGCATGTGGAGGAAAGGACACAGGCATGCACAGGGATGGAGCACTCTTCACAGCTCAAGGGATCAGCACACAGGAGTCATCATCAAATGGCTCTGAGTATTCACGGAGGCATTGTTTTTGACATTTGTTTTGAGGCAGATCTCTCTGCTCTGGTCATTGAAGGCAGCTTGGAATAGTCTAGTGTGCAATGCAGGTCGGGGATGTGGAGGGTTCAAGCTAAGGCAATGGCAGAGCAGGAGCAGGGAAGGTGCCATTAAGGGTATTTTAATGCAGAATGGGTAGGATTTGGTGCAAGATTAAAGCCCGAAGTAAAAGAGAGGGAAAAGTAGAGAATGACTCTTAGGATTCCAGAGGGATCTTTGGATAGAATTTATGCTCTTTAGGAAAAAATACAGGAGTAGAAATAATACATGTATTATTAGATATTTTGAGTATTTTAGACGTTTTGAGTTTGGTTCTACATAAGATCGTGACCTGGAAAAGAGACTGGCAGTTACAGATCCTAGGCAAAAATTCCAGGCAGTGACAATTCCTATGAGAAAATGTGAGACTGAAGACATGAGAACCACTGGCACATTAACAGTAGTTTATGACAAACATATGGATTACACTCCTCGATGGGGGAACATAGAACAGGAAGCAAGAGGTCTAAGGAAAAAACTCTGGGAAAGAAAGAATGAAACATGAATTAATCTGAAGAGAAAGCCAGGTGGCTCTGAGGGAGTCACTGGTGTCAGGAGAACAGAGTGGTCACAAGTGCAGATGTCAAGAAGGCCATGTGGAATGCGGACTTTAAAAAAATCTGTATTTGACAATACGTGACTTCAGCTCTCTGATGTGTCAGTCAGGGTTCCATCAAGAAAACAGAAACCATCGAAATATTTCATACAGAGAGTTTTTGATTTGGGAAATTGCTTACAAGAGTATTAGAAGAGTTGGAAAAGCAACAGGAAAAACATAATGTTACCCAGAGATCAGTAACCATGCAGGCTGCCCCAGACTTAGGGTTGGAAGAGGAGGAAAGAGTGTTTAAGTAGGATCCCACAAGCCTGCACTCGCTCGATGGCATCACTGCTGCTGCCACTCTTGCTACTGATGGGGCCCCCACTGCAAGAAGGAACCAAGCCACATTCACCCACAGTCTCCTGCCTCTGCTGGAACACAAAGCTGAAAAATGACGTCTCCCTTCCACCTCCAGTCTCACACAAATGCCTTCCATTGGCAGAGCCTAACCAACAATAGCAGGCAGAAGAATCTAGGAAAGGTGGTTTCCAAGCTTCCAGCCCCCTGTGCTACACAGAGGAGACTATGGAAATGGAAGTGGAAGAAAGAGGCTTGGTCCCAACAGTCAATATCTCAGAGAAGGAACTAAGGCAACTGTTTTTATATCCTAGATACTGTTCTTTCTCCCTTTTCAAAATGATAATATGTAGTGTGTGCCTGTTTTCACAGGACATAACAGGGTGTCATGGGTTTATCAGTGATTCATGGATTTTGTGACTTTTTTGATGATTAATAAAGATTTAGGGCACAGTTTTCTCTAAGATTAATGTGGCCTATGTGAGACTAAACACAAAGAAGAAATGGGCTACACATAAGAAAGTGGGTGGTGGAGGAAATAGGGTACTCGCTCTTGTCAAGGACATGCGGAACCTGACTTTATGGAAAAGGAAGCTTCCTCTGCTTGTATATGAAACATTCTCTGTCAGCCTCTTTTATTCTCGTCCCTCACATCTCCATTTTTCTTGGGCTACTGCTCAAATGAAGTCATTCATAGCTCATAAATGAAGGATCCTGGCCTGTCATATGCACTGTGGCTGATTTGAGAAGATGGGAAATAAGATTGACCTTTCTACTTAACAGAGTTGTGAAGATAGTGATTGTCAAATGGTGTTTTGTGGAGGAGCCTGCCCTGAGCTACCATAAGATTAGGGAAGCAGAGATAGCTGGAGATGATTGGGTGGTGGGAGGTGCAGGAAGGGGATGGTGCTGGAGGGCAGGTGCAGAGAGAGATGGGACAGTCAGCAACTTCAGGTAGGGATATCTACTTCATGTGTTTCCACTGGATCTGATGAGCCTACAGACTTGGAATTGTCCCCTCTAGGCTAGATGCTTTTTGTGGGGTTTTTTTTACATGTCCCTGGCCAAAGTCTGGGCTTATGATGAAGCACTGGTATGCTGTGGTATAATACGAGTGTACAGTGTGATGATCCCAGCTTTCTCGCAGCTGTTCTCTCAGTGCTCTTTTCAAGGAAATACTTGTAATGCTCTTAATATACCCTCATTGGTTATTAGAGAGCTTTCCACCTGCTCAAGGTCAGGAGTGGATGTGCCTGATTTCACTCTCTGGCTATTGGCCAAATATTCCAGATGATCCAATGGAGAGATGGGAGCCTTTTCTGAGCACCTGCTATGGAGCAGAATCTTAGCTGGTTTGAACTGAAATAATTCCAGACATTTATGGGGCTGCTTTTACTTTTTGGTGCCTGCTGCACAACTCTGGTACATTTTCCCATTTATTTCTGCAACAAGCATTTCAGGATGCTGCTGATATCCCTTCTTTGCCAAAAGAAAGAAACCAAGGTTTAGAAGACTGAGCAGCTCATAGCTGTGAAGAACAGAGCTGGAGCCCTCAGTCTCTCGTAACATCTATGCTGACTGAGCTACTCGCTGAACCTGAGGCTGGTGAGGTTCCTGTAGCCTTATCAGACAGTGCTCATGTGGGATGAGTGGGGCATGGCGAGTGCTCCAACTGTCCAGGTTCTGGATTAAAATGGTCCCCTCCATTTATAGCTGGTAAACACAAAGCATATTGTTGTGTGTCATTAACATTTGGAGGGAATGTTTATATTTGATTTTCTTTACTCATAAATCTGTGGTATCAAGGGCTCTGTTAGCCTTGACAGATTTCTTTTTTATAACACCGACAGGGGGCAGCAAAATGATTCTGTCTGAAAGTACCTAGTGGGAGAGTGATATTACCCATGACAAACTAAACGTGAAGTATACTTTTAAATTATCATGAACACTGTTAATATTGTTTTTTTTTTGTTTTTTTGTTTTTTTTCTTTTTTTTTTTATTATACTTTAGGGTTTTAGGGTACATGTGCACAATGTGCAGGTTTGTTACATATGTATCCATGTGCCATGTTGATTTCCTGCACCCATTAACTCGTCATTTAGCATTAGGTGTATCTCCTAATGCTGTCCCTCCCCCCTCCCCCCACCCCACAACAGTCCCCGGAGTGTGATGTTCCCCTTCCTGTGTCCATGAGTTCTCATTGTTCAATTCCCACCTATGAGTGAGAACATGCGGTGTTTGGTTTTTTGTCCTTGCGATAGTTTACTGAGAATGATGTTTTCCAGTTTCATCCATGTCCCTACAAAGGACATGAACTCATCATTTTTTATGGCTGCATAGTATTCCATGGTGTATATGTGCCACATTTTCTTAATCCAGTCTATCGTTGTTGGACATTTGGGTTGGTTCCAAGTCTTTGCTATTGTGAATAGTGCCGCAATAAACATACGTGTGCATGTGTCTTTATAGCAGCATGATTTATAGTCCTTTGGGTATATACCCAGTAATGGGATGGCTGGGTCAAATGGTATTTCTAGTTCGAGATCCCTGAGGAATCGCCACACTGACTTCCACAATGGTTGAACTAGTTTACAGTCCCACCAACAGTGTAAAAGTGTTCCTATTTCTCCACATCCTCTCCAGCACCTGTTGTTTCCTGATTTTTTAATGATGGCCATTCTAACTGGTGTGAGATGGTATCTCACTGTGGTTTTGATTTGCATTTCTCTGATGGCCAGTGATGATGAGCATTTCTTCATGTGTTTTCTGGCTGCATAAATGTCTTCTTTTGAGAAGTGTCTGTTCATGTCCTCTGCCCACTTTTTGATGGGGTTGTTTGTTTTTTTCTTGTAAATTTGTTTGAGTTCATTATAGATTCTGGATATTAGCCCTTTGTCAGATGAGTAGGTTGCAAAAATTTTTTCCCATTCTGTAGGTTGCCTGTTCATTCTGATGATAGTTTCTTTTGCTGTGCAGAAGCTCTTTAGTTTAATGAGATCCCATTTGTCGATTTTGGCGTTTGTTGCCATTGCTTTTGGTGTTTTAGACATGCAGTCCTTGCCCACGCCTATGTCCTGAATGGTATTGCCTAGGTTTTCTTGTAGGATTTTAATGGTTTTAGATCTAACATTTAAGTCTTTAATCCATCTTGAATTAATTTTTGTATAAGGTGTAAGGAAGGGATCCAGTTGCAGCTTTCTACATATGGCTAGCCAGTTTTCCCAGCACCATTTATTAAATAGGGAATCCTTTCCCCATTTCTTGTTTTTGTCAGGTTTGTCAAAGATCAGATAGTTGTAGCTATGCGGCATCATTTCTGAGGGCTCTGTTCTGTTCCATTGATCTATGTCTCTGTTGTGGTACCAGTACCATGCTGTTTTGGTTACTGTAGCCTTGTAGTATAGTTTAAAGTCAGGTAGCGTGATGCCTCCAGCTTTGTTCTTTTGGCTTAGGATTGACTTGGCGATGCGGGCTCTTTTTTGGTTCCATATGAACTTTAAAGTAGTTTTTTCCAATTCTGTGAAGAAAGTCATTGGTAGCTTGATGGGGATGGCATTGAATCTATAAATTACCTTGGGCAGTATGGCCATTTTCACGATATTGATTCTTCCAACCCATGAGCATGGAATGTTCTTCCATTTGTTTGTATCCTCTTTTATTTCATTGAGCAGTGGTTTGTAGTTCTCCTTGAAGAGGTCCTTCACATCCCTTGTAAGTTGGATTCCTAGGTATTTTATTCTCTTTGAAGCAATTGTGAATGGGAGTTCACTCATGATTTGGCTCTCTGTTTGTCTGTTATTGGTGTACAAGAATGCTTGTGATTTTTGTACATTAATTTTGTATCCTGAGACTTCGCTGAAGTTGCTAATCAGCTTAAGGAGATTTTGGGCTGAGACAATGGGGGTTTCTAGATATACAATCATGTCATCTGCAAACAGGGACAATTTGACTTCCTCTTTTCCTAATTGAATACCTTTTATTTCCTTCTCCTGCCTGATTGCTCTGGCCAGAACTTCCAGCACTATGTTGAACAGGAGCGGTGAGAGAGGGCATCCCTGTCTTGTGCCAGTTTTCAGAGGGAATGCTTCCAGTTTTTGCCCATTCAGTATGATATTGGCTGTGGGTTTGTCGTAGATAGCTCTTATTATTTTGAGATACGTCCCATCAATACCTACTTTATTGAGAGTTTTTAGCATGAAGGGTTGTTGAATTTTGTCAAAGGCCTTTTCTGCATCTATTGAGATAATCATGTGGTTTTTGTCTTTGGTTCTGTTTAAATGTTGGATTACATTTATTGATTTGCGTATGTTGAACCAGCCTTGCATCCCAGGGATGAAGCCCACTTGATTATGGTGGATAAGCTTTTTGATGTGCTGCTGGATTCGGTTTGCCAGTATTTTATTGAGGATTTTTGCATCAATGTTCATCAAGGATATTGGTCTGAAATTCTCTTTTTTGGTTATGTCTCTGCCAGGTTTTGGTATCAGGACGATGCTGGCTTCATAAAGTGTGTTAGGGAGGATTCCCTCTTTTTCTATCGATTGGAATAGTTTCAGAAGGAATGGTACCAGTTCCTCCTTGTACCTCTGGTAGAATTCGGCTGTGAATCCATCAGGTCCTGGACTCTTTTTGGTTGGTAAGCTATTGATTATTGCCACAATTTCAGAACCTGTTACTGGTCTATTCAGAGATTCAACTTCTTCCTGGTTTAGTCTTGGGAGGGTGTATTTGTCGAGGAATTTATCCATTTCTTCTAGATTTTCTAGTTTATTTGCATAGAGGTGTTTGTAGTATTCTCTGATGGTAGATTGTATTTCTGTGGGATCGGTGGTGATATCCCCTTTTTCGTTTTTTATTGCATCTATTTGATTCTTCTCTCTTTTCTTCTTTATTAGTCTTGCTAGCGGTCCATCAATTTTGTTGATCTTTTCAAAAAACCAGCTCCTGGATTCATTAATTTTTTGAAGGGTTTTTTGTGTCTCTATTTCCTTCAGTTCTGCTCTGATTTTAGTTATTTCTAGCCTTCTGCTAGCTTTTGAATGTGTTTGCTCTTGCTTTTCTAGTTCTTTTAATTGTGATGTTAGGGTGTCAATTTTGGATCTTTCCTGCTTTCTCTTGTGGGCATTTAGTGCTATAAATTTCCCTCTACACACTGCTTTGAATGTGTCCCAGAGATTCTGGTATGTTGTGTCTTTGTTCTCGTTGGTTTCAAAGAACATCTTTATTTCTGCCTTCATTTCATTATGTACCCAATAGTCATTCAGGAGCAGGTTGTTCAGTTTCCATGTAGTAGAGCGGTTTTGAGTGAGTTTCTTAATCCTGAGTTCTAGTTTGATTGCACTGTGGTCTGAGAGACAGTTTGTTATAATTTCTATTCTTTTACATTTGCTGAGGAGAGCTTTACTTCCAACTATGTGGTCAATTTTGGAATAGGTGTGGTGTGGTGCTGAAAAAAATGTATATTCTGTTGACTTGGGGTGGAGAGTTCTGTAGATGTCTATTAGGTCCACTTTATGTAGAGCTGAGTTCAATTCCTGGATATCCTTGTTAACTTTCTGTCTCGTTGATCTGTCTAATGCTGACAGTGGGGTGTTAAAATCTCCCATTATTATTGTGTGGGAGTTTAAGTCCCTTTGTAGGTCACTCAGGACTTGCTTTATGAATCTGGGTGCTCCTGTGTTGGGTGCATATATATTTAGGATAGTTAGCTCTTCTTGATGAATTGATCCCTTTACCATTATGTAATGGCCTTCTTTGTCTCTTTTGATCTTTGTTGGTTTAAAGTCTATTTTATCAGAGACTAGGATTGCAACCCCTGCCTTTTTTTGTTTTCCAGTTGCTTGATAGATCTTCCTCCATCCCTTTATTTTGAGTCTATGTGTGTCTCTGCACGTGAGATGGGTTTCCTGAATACAGCACACTGATGGGTCCTGACTCCTTATCCAGTTTGCCAGTCTGTGTCTTTTGATTGGAGCATTTAGCCCATTTACATTTAACGTTAATATTGTTATGTGTGAATCTGATCCTGTCATTATGATGTTAGTTGGTTATTTTGCTCGTTAGTTGCTATAGTTTCTTCCTAGTCTCGATGGTCTTTACAATTTGGCATGTTTTTGCAGTGGCTGGTACCTGTTGTTCCTTTCCATGTTTAGTGCTTCCTTCAGGAGCTCTTTTAGGGCAGGCCTGGTGGTGACAAAATCACTCAGCGTTTGCTTGTCTGTAAAGTGTTTTATTTCTCCTTCACTTATGAAGCTTAGTTTGGCGGGATAGGAGATTCTGGGTTGAAAATTCTTTTCTTTAAGAATGTTGAATATCAGCCCCCACTCTCTTCTGGCTTGTAGAGTTTCTGCTGAGAGATCAGCTGTTAGTCTGATGGGCTTCCCTTTGTGGGTAACCCGACCTTTCTCTCTGGCTGCCCTTAACATTTTTTCTTTCATTTCAACTTTGGTGAATCTGACAATAATGTGTCTTGGAGTTGCCCTTCTCGAGGAGTATCTTTGTGGCGTTCTCTGTATTTCCTGAATCTGAATGCTGGCCTGCCTTGCTAGATTGGGGAAGTTCTCCTGGATAATATCTTGCAGAGTGTTTTCCAACTTGGTTCCATTCTCCCCATCATTTTCAGGTACACCAATCAGACGTAGGTTTGGTCTTTTCACATAGTCCCAAATTTCTTGGAGGCTTTGTTCATTTCTTTTTATCCTTTTTTCTCTAAACTTCCCTTCTCTCTTCATTTCATTCATTTCATCTTCCATCAGCGATACCCTTTCTTCCAGTTGATCACATCTGCTACTGAGGCTTCTGCAATCTTCGCGTAGTTCTCGAAACTTGGCTTTCAGCTCCATCGGCTCCTTGAAGCCCTTCTCTCCATTGGTTATTCTAGTTATCCATTCTTCTAATTTTTTTTCAAAGTTTTTAACTTCTTTGCTGTTGTTTTGAATTTCCTCTCGTAGCTCAGAGTAGTTTGATCGTCTGAAGCCTTCTTCTCTCAACTCATCAAAGTCATCCTCCATCCAGCTTTGTTCCGTTGCTGGTGAGGAACTGCGTTCCTTTGGCGGAGGAGAGGTGCTCTGCTTTTTAGAGTTTCCAGTTTTTTTGGTCTGTTTTTTCCCCATCTTTGTGGTTTTATCTACTTTTTGTCTTTGATGATGGTGATGTACAGATGGGTTTTTGGTGTGGATGTCCTTTCTGTTTGTTAGTTTTCCTTCTACCAGACAGGACCCTCAGCTGCAGGTCTGTTGGAGTTTACTAGAGGTGCACTCCAGACCCTGTTTGGCTGGGTGTCAGCAGTGGTGGCTGCAGAACAGCGGATTTTCGTGAGACCACAAATTCAGCTGTCTGATAGTTCCTCTGAAAGTTTTGTCTCAGAGAAATACCGGGTTGAATGAGGTGTCAGTCTGTCCCTACTGGGGGGGTGCCTCCCAGTTAGGCTGCTCAGGGGTGAGGGACCCACTTTAGGAGGCAGTCTGACCGTTCTCAGATCTCCAGCTGCGTGCTGGGAGAACCACTACTCTCTTCAAAGCTGTCAGTCAGACAGGGACATTTAAGTCTGTGGAAGTTCTTGCAGAGTTTTTGTTTGTCTGTGCCCTGCCCCCAGAGGTGGAGCCTACAGAGGCAGGCAGGCCTCCTTGAGCTGTGGTGGGCTCCACCCAGTTCGAGGTTCCTGGCTGCTTTGTTTACCTAAGCAAGCCTGGGCAATGGCGGGCGCCCCTCCCCCAGCCTCGCTGCCGCCTCGCAGCTTGATCTCAGACTGCTGTGCTAGCAATTAGCGAGACTCCGTGGGCATAGGACCCTCCGAGCCAGGTGCGGGACACAATCTCCTAGTGTGCCGTTTTCCAGGCCCGTTGGAAAAGCACAGTTAGGGTGGGACTGACCCGATATTCCAGGTGCCGTCTGCTTCCCCTTTCTTTGACTAGGAAAGGGAACTCCCTGACCCCTTGCGCTTCCCGAGTGAGTCAATGCCTCGCCCTGCTTCGGCTCGCACACAGTGCGCTTCACCGACTGTCCTGCACCCACTGTTAGGCACTCCCTAGTGAGATGAAACCAGTACCTCAAGCAGAAATGCAGAAATCGCCCGTCTTCTGTGTCGCTGGGGCTGGGAGCTGGAGACCGGAGCTGTTCCTATTCGGCCATCTTGGCTCCACCCCGAACACTGTTAATATTGTTATACTCTAAGGTGGGTTTGCCCTTTGGAGCCCAGCTCTTAAAAGCATTTATAATATTGCTGTAAGAAGTATTCCATGAGGTATTGGGGGAACCCGCCCCTAATATTTCAACGTAGGTTCTATTTTCCCTAAGTGTAGGCTGGTCTGAGAAATAAGGAGAAAGAGTACAAAGAGAGAAATTTTACAGCTGGGCCACGGAGGGTGACATCACATATTGGTAGGTCCATGATGCCTACCTGAGCTGCAAAACCAGCAAGTTTTATTAAGGATTTCAAAAGGGGAGGGGGTGTACGAACAGGGAGTAGGTCACAAAGATCACATGCTTCAAAGGGCAAAAGGGAAAACAAAGATCACATGCTTCTGAGGAAACAGAGCAAGGACAAAGCAAAGATCACAAGGCAAAGAGCAAAATTAGAATTACTGATGAGGGTCTATGTTCAGCTGTGCACGTATTGTCTTGATAAACATCCTAAACAACAGAAAACAGGATTTGAGAGCAGAGAACCAGTCTGACCTCAAATTTACCAGAGTGTGGTTTTTCCCCACCCTAGTAAACCTGAGGGTACTGCAGGAGACCAGGGCGTATTTCAGTCCTTATCTCAACCGCATAAGATAGACACTCCCAGAGTGGCCGTTTATAGACCTCTCCCCAGGAACACAATTCTTTTCCTAGGTCTTAATATTATATTCCTTGCTAGGAAAAGGATTTAGTGATATCTCTCCTACTTGCATGTCCGTTTGTAGGCTCTCTGCAAGAAGAAAAATATGGCTCTATTTTGCCCAACCTTGCAGGCAGTCAGACCTTATGGTTGTCTCCCTTGTTCCCTAAAATCGCTGTTATTCTGTTCTTTTTCAAGGTGCACTGATTTCATATTGTTCAAACACACATTTTACAATCAGATTTTATGTTGCTCAAACACACATTTTACAATCAATTTGTACAGTTAACCCAATCATCACAGGGTCCTGAGGTGACATACATCCTCAGCTTACAAAGATAACAGGATTAAGAGATTAAAGTAAGACAGGTGTAAGAAATTATAAGAGTATTATTAGAGAAGTGATAAATGTCCATGAAATTTTCACAATTTGTTTGTTCTGCCATGGCTCTAGCCGGTCCCTCCATTCAGGGTCCCTGACTTACTGCAACAATGAGGGATCTGCTTCCTCACTTCATATTCACTGTTCAGTCTGCAAGAGTCTGGCTCCTGCTGAGCTTCCACCACTGAAATTGCCTTTCTCAGGGTTACTGCTGACCCCCATGCAGCCAAATCCAGTGGATATATCTCTGTCCTCACAGCAAATAGTCATCCACTCTTCCCTTCTTGAAGCATCCTCCTTGCTCCTCCTCAGTCCTTCTGTCTGGCTTCCCCTCTTCAGCCTTTTTGCCTGAGTTTAAATGTTTGGGGTTTTCTTGGCTTGTTCTTAGGCCCTCTTTTCCCCCTGGCTGCCCTGTCCCTCTAGGGTGGCTCATCCATTCCCCTATGTGTGAAGACATTTATGATGATGACTTCCAAGCTCACTTAGCTGGCCCAGCCCTTCCTCTGAGCTGCTAAAACCCACATCCAGGTGTCCTCTTGGCATTGCTCTTCAGATGCCTCACAGATTTCACTAAAACTTGTTCCTGCCCACCCTAGTCTTCTCTCTTTCCATGAACAGCTTCACTCCCCACCTGGTTACACAAGTCAGAATCTGGTTCGCACTCTCTCCTGGCCCTCAACAGGTGCAACAGGGATCAGCCCACTTCCCTGCACTCTTCAATGACTCCTGCCCAGCCCAAACCTCAGTCACTCTCACCAAGATGACTGCAGTGCTCCCCATGCTTCACACATACAAGGTCCTCTAAAAGTGGGCTTTACCTGACAGTGGCTGATAGTTCCCTGCTCACATCCTCCATAACTTCCCCCTTGCACTTAGAAAAAAATCTTGTGCTCCTCCTGTCTCCCCCGAATACTAAGCTCTTTTTCTTTGCTACTTGTTCTGTCTGGGATGCTGTGTCTTCCATTGGATTAGCTCCTTCTCATCTTCATGTTTTAACTGAAATGCCACTTCCCCAGAGAAGCCCTCTCGCCACCAATCTAAAGTAGGTCCTAATGTTATTTTCAGTCTGAGTATCCTACTTATTCTTATGAGAATGCCTCATAATTTATAGTTACTTTGTTTTAATTATTTATCATCTGAATCCCTACCTTAATGCACATTTTATGAAGAGAGGGGCTATGTCTTTTTTAAAAAAAAATCCTTAGCACCTGTAATAATAGGTGCCTAATAAGCGTGAATTGAGAGAATGATTGACATTCTAAGCAAAGCCCATGGCTATCAAGGGGTGGCAAGATGGGCAGGGTCAAGAGGACACCTGGATGGGGGTTTCTGCAGCTCAGAGGAGGGGCGGGACCAGCTAAGTGAGTCTGGAAGTCAGTTTCACAAACATCTTCACATACGGGAATGGATGAGTCACCCTAGGGGGACAGGGCAGGAAGAGGGGAAAAGAGGGCCAAGCTCACAGCTATAGATCAAAATTACCCTCTCTTTGGTAACTGAGTTGAAGGATAGCAAACAAGTGATGTACATGCCATCACTTCCTGCTACGCCCATGGCAGACACTGGTACCTCATCATGACACCCAACTCCACTGAGCCTGTGTGTGTCCTCTCAACACTGAATGCTTCACCCTCTAATAACCTGTCAGAGCTGGCGTGGTGATAGACCAAGAGACCATGAAATGTTAATAGGCTTTTAAGATGCCTGTTGTAAGACCAGGAGGAGACTAGACCAGATGTAAGAAGATATTGCTAAAGATGAGACTAAGCGTGTTCAACATCTTTAGGGAAATGCAAATAAAAGCCACAGTGAGCTAACACTTCACACCTCCTGTTACCCAATGCTCAAGCAACAAATAAGTCTTGAGCATTATTGCCCAGATGCTATTGCAGAAACTTTCTTGGCATTATAGCCAAATATGTTCAACTGTTATAGATACTTGGATCACTGAATTTCTTGCAAATCCAATGGAAAGGCTAGTATTTGCTTTTGTAGCTTCGCACATTTAAAACCTCTAGCAACCCTGTGAAGTAGAAATTATAAGTGCTACTCAGAAAAACAGAGGCCCCAAAAGGTTGGGGAACTTTTTGGTAAGTGATGAGCCCAGCTATGAACACTAGCTTCTGACGTTAAACCCATCATTCTTTCCCATGTAGCTGACCATTTGAAGTCCTGGTCCTTCCCAAGATATTTCAAAGCAGGTAGCCTGTCTTGCATCATTCTTGGTTGATCTGTAATTAACCATTATAAGTCATACTATACAATTCTGCCCAATGACTTCTTCCATGAGATACTACAGGGCAATATAATCTAATAAGTGAGAGATGGTCTGAAGAATGGCACCCCATTCCTCCACTGAGCCTGAAAAACACCTCATTTGCTTGGGATAAACTCTAGAGGGCTTGGTACAGTTATTACTAGACACCAGTGAGCTTTAAAATGCCATTGGAATTTGCAGTCCTATGTATCAGTAAACAAAACTCATAAAGCTCAAGATATCTTATGGATAGAGTTCACAGAGCTTCATGACCCCCACATAATTTTCTTTCTGGATGTTTTATCCCATTTAATTTAGTATCTCTGAAATATCGATATAAGCCAGTCAATTTGAGGCTGTTGTTATACTGTTGAGAGATGTCAGAGCTGTCAATGACTTAGCACATCTTCTGCCTTCAATCTAAGGGGCTGAATAACATCTTCCTTCCTTGGAAATATCACCTCTGTTCTGTCTCCCTGTTAACATTTTATTCAGCCAAGTGTATGTATGTATTTTACCCTATAGAATTATTAGCTGCTCTGACATAGTTTTCCCTTACAATTCTGGATTCACCCTCCCTTTATTATACAATAATCAAGCAACAAATAAGTACTGGGCACTTCCGTGCAGAGCAGTGAGCCCTGCTCTTGTGTTAGAAGATATGTAAGCCAGCTAAAGGTGCCCAAGAGCTAAAGCTGCAAAGATTCTGGATTGTCATGAACAGATGTTTATGATATATTATTAAGTAAAAAAAGAAGTTGTAAAAACATGCATAGATTTCCAAATCCAGTAGCAGGGTAAGATGAGCTGGTGAGATGCTTTCTTTTACTAAAACCAAACAAAAATACTAATAAAATGTAGGGTTTAATATAAGAAAGGGAAAATATTTGCAAATTATGCATCTGATAAGGGACTTGTATCTAGAATATATAAAAAACCCTTACAACACAACAGTAAAGGACAAATAATCTAATTTAGAAATGGGCCACCTGGTCCTGGTGGCTCATGCCTGTAATCCCAGTGCTTTGGGAAGCTGAGGTAGGAAGATTACTTGAAGCTAGGAATTTGAGACCAGCCTTGGCAACAAAGCAAGACCCTGTCTCTACAAAAAAATTATTTAAAAAATTAGCCAGGCGTGACATGCCTGTAGTTCCAGCTACTTGGGAAGCTGAGGTGGCAGGATCACTTGAGCCCAGGAGTCCAAGCCTGCAGTGAGCTATGATGCCACCACTGCATTCCAGCATGGATGACAGAGCAAAACCCTGTCTCTACAAGAAAGAAAAAAAGGAAAGAAACAGAGAGAAAGAAAGGGAGAGAGGGAGAGGGGAGGGGAGGAAGGGAAGGAAGAGAAAGAAGGGAAAGAAGGGAAAGAAAGAAAGAAGGAAATGGGCCAAAAATTTGAATAAACTTTTCTCCAAGGTGATGTACAAATGGCCAATAAACACATGAAAACATGTTCAATCTCATCAGTCATTAGGGAAGTGCGAGTCAAAAGCATGAGATACCACCTCACACCCCCTAAGATGGCTGTAATTTTTTAAAATGCAGACAATTACAAGTATTGGGGAGGATGTGGAGAAATTCGAACCCTCACATGTTGCTGGTGGGAATGTAAAATGGTACAGCCATTTAGAAAACAGTCTGGCAGTTTCTCAAAAAGTTAAAAAAAGTGTTAACTATGTGACCTACCAATTCTACTCCTATAATTGAAAATACATGTCCACACAAAAACTTGTACATTAATGTTTATATCAGCACTCATCATAATCAAAAACTAGAAACAATGTAAATGTTTATGGTGGATGAATGGATAAATAAAATATGGTATATCCATAAATTGAATATTACTTAGCAGTAAAAAGGAATGAAATGCTGATGCATGCTACAACATGGATAAACGTTGAACACATTATGCAAAGTGAAAGAAGCCAGATGCAGAAGGCCACATATGATATTATTTCATTTATATAAAATGTTCAGAATAGGCAAACTCATAGAAACAGAAAGTAGATTAGTGGTTGGCAGAGGCTGAGGGCAGGGGAGAATGCTTCATGAATATTGAATTTCTTTTTGATGCGATGAAAATGTTATGGAGTTAGACAGTAGTGGTGGTTGCACAACCTTTTGAATATACTAAAAACCACTGAATTGTATATACTTAAGAGGAGTGAAGTTACTATGTGAATTATATCTTAATTTTTTCAAAGTCTGGGGAGGGGAGTAAGAAAGGAAAATTCCTAGAGGGTATGTCTTAGTCTGTTTGGCTGCTATAACAAAATATCATAGACTGGGTGGCTAATAAAAGAAATGTATTTCTCACAGTTTTGGAGACTGGGAGGTCCAAGATCAAGATGTCAGCTGATATGGTATTTGTCCACTTCCTGGTTCGTAGATAATGTCTTCTGTGTCCTCACATCGTGGAAGGGCAAGGTGGCTCCCTGGAGTCCCATTCATGAAGATTTTACTCTTATCACCTAATCACCTCCCAATGGCCCCACCTCCTAAAACCATCACACTAGGGGTTAGTTTTCAACACAAGAATTTTCACAATCATTCAGACGACAGCAGGGTAAAAGTGAAAGAAGAAATTTAAAACCAGAGTGGTCTGCCTAATCCAGTGGGAAACAGGGCTCTAGGTTCTGATGGCTAGAGTCTGCAATGCTAATTTCTGCATGGGGCAGGAGATGTGGCCTTGAGCCTTTGCAAGACAAGCAGCTGAAAATGAGATGCCTGCTTACAGTTTGGTCTTGAAGGGCTGTACTCTTGGTGAAAGAGACCCCAGAAAAATTTTGCCTACTGGCTTAGGGTATCTACAAAAAAAAGTTTTTTTACCTGGACCCTTGGGTGAGAGAAATGAAGTCTCCCATAAGAAATCAAAACCTCAAAACCCCAAGCCTCCACCACAAGCTATTGAAAACTAAAATTGTATAAGTCATGTAGCAGTGGATTCCCCAAGATGAGAAACAGATGTGAAGCTGTTCCAGAATTGAGGACTTCTTGGTGATGACTCATGAATGATTTGCACAGAGAAGGTGCACTTACATAAAAAGCAGTCTTGACTGCAGATTGTCTTAATCAAAATGACAAACCATGAAAGCAAAGGACCTACCTGGATCGAGTTAAAAGATGCAACCAATAGACGGATTTGTGCCACCTCTAAGAACTGAATATAAGAATCAGGAAGGGGGTATAAAAGAAGTATATTTAAAATTATTTTTAGAAGAAAATATAGGAACCAAGGAATGAATGGCACCAAGGAGAAAAGGACAGGCAGGCTTAAACGGAAACAAATCATTAGAACTTCTGGAAATATAAAAATCAGTAAAATTTCAATTAAAATCCAGGAAGAGGTTATAAAAGAAGTATATTCAAAATAATTTTTAAAAGAAGGTATAGGAACCAAGAAATGAATGGCACATGAGTGGAACAGGCATATTTAAATGGAAACAAATCATTAGAACTTCTGGAAATACGAAACTCCATACAATTTCAAAAGGATTAAATAGTAGAGAAAATGCAGATGAACAAAGAATTATTAAAATGGAAACTAGAACTGAAGTACTTATCCAGAACGTATCTCAGAAATACAAAGAGATGAAACAAAGAGATTAGGAGACGTGGAAGAACAGAAAAGCTTTGAGATATAATTGGAATTCCAGGAGGAGAAAATAGAGCAGGAGACAACATTCAAAAATGTTGTCTAGAGAATTCTTTAGAATTAATGAAGGTTTAAAAAATGACGAAGAGACCCAAGCAAAATGAACGCAAACAAATCCACACTTAGTCACTTCATAGTGAAATTGAAGAACACTAAAGACAAATTAAAAATTCTTAAAACTAACCAGTGAGAGAAGTTAGAGTCTTCTACAATTACACTGACAGTAGAAATTGAACAAAGAGAACACATGGACACAGGAAGGGGAACATCACACTCCGGGGACTGTTGTGGGGTGGGGGAAGGGGGAAGGGATAGTATTAGGAGATACACCTAATGCTAAATGACGAGTTAATGGGTGCAGCACACCAACGTGGCACATGGATACATATGTAACAAACCTGCACATTGTGCACATGTATGCTAAAACTTAAAGTACAATAATAATAAATAAAAGAAAAAAAAAACAAAAAAACTAAGTTACCTAAAATAATATTTGTCATTAAGGACAACGTAATGTAAAGATTTGTACTTAATCAAGATATACATTTATTACATTAAGGCAGGGGAAGATAAAATTGATAAAATCACTGAAATAGTTAATATTATGCTACAGCATGTTACCATTCTTTTAAATTAAAAACAAATGTTTTTATTTCTCCCAAAGAATTCTCAGGGGAGAACTGTACCTATAATAAAAACTGAAACAGCTTTCAGTAGAAGTATGCAAAAAAAAAAAAAAAAAGACACTGACAGACTTCCCATTGCAACAATTGATACCAAAAAAAAAAAAATTATTCAAAATGAGCTGTCAACTTGGAATTCTGCAGACTTCTAAACTGTCATTGAAAAGTAAGGGTTAAATAGAGGCTGCTAGAGTTTACCTTGATGAAAGAATTACCAGAAGAACTGAAGCAATAAAGAAAATTAACAGAGGGAAAATCAGATGCAAGAAGCAATAATGGGCAACAAAATTGATAAATGTGTATAAATCTATACAAAAATCAATTTAAAATAGCAAGAGTTCTGCTATTGATGATTGCTGAGTAAGCTTCTATTGGACCAACACTCCTGCAAATAAAAAATACACTTTCTGGAGGAAGTACATATTGCCTTAGAACACCCCATTTGCAACCAGATGCATGAGATGCTGGAGAAGCATTGATACTTAGATGAAGGAAATGACACTAGTTGAGTTTCCTATCTTTAGGACTTTCAGTCTCAGGGCAAGCCCTAGTCTTCTTCATGTGGGGTGGCTAAAACCTCAACCAAACAATATTAAGCATAATTTTTGCAATTACAAACCAACATTAAATCAGTAGCCCTGTAGAACACCAGAGGAAATTAAAGTTTGTATTGTTGATGATGAGACATCTGTTAACTTTATACATTAGTCCAAATATGCATGTTAATATGTTAAAGCTAACCACTGAAAGAAATGAAACATAAAATGCCTGATCATAATGAAAAAACACAGAGAGTGAAGAAAACCAATCAATCTGATAGAAAGTAGGAAGAAACAGAAAAGGCATGGTAAATAGAAAATAAAACATAGCGTAGTAGAAAAAAGTCCAAATCTATTAGTAATTTCAATATAAATGTATTTATCTTGCTCTCAGCGAATCTTTATTTTTGCATAAGATAAAATAATCATGGAGTACAGAAAGCAGTCAGCTACACATTTGTCTCAGGTGAGCCAAGGGATGATTTTTAATTCTGTCCTTTGTCCCGTGCCTGTGAAGATAAGATGTTAATTTACACTGTCAGGGTAAAATTGAATGGAAGTAAAGGGCCTTCCTTGTGAGCAAATTGCAAGGGAGGTATGTAGCCTTTTATCTTGTAGCTGTCTATTTAGGAATAAAGGGAGGCAGGTTTGCATGGCCTAGTTCCCAGCTTGTCTTTTCCCTTTGGTTTAGTGGGTTTGGGGTCCGGGGACTTTATGTTCCTTTTACAACACGTATTGCCCCACATGGTCTCCCTCACAAATTTCTCACAAGGAAATTCCTTGTGAGTCACTAAATCTTTCAGGATACATATCCCCCTATAAACTAGTCCTAAAACTTAGTTCTGTTGACTCTCATCTGACAATGTCAATTACCAGCGTGTTGTCACAGGTACGGGACAATGACAAGACCAGAAATCATCCTCCTGACTACCCTGAGATGGATGCAGAATTGACTTTTCCCTCTGCGCCCTCTTTTCACATGTGAAATGTAGATTTGTGAATGCTAATCAGAGCCTCACGAGAATGTAACCATTTACATTACTGCCTATCCCCACTTCCTGTTTTCTCTCTGGCTCACACTTTCTCCTTTAAATACTGAAGTTCCCAAACCCTCTTTGGAAAAAGCTCAGGTCACAGATGCTCCCATGACTTGTGTTTTTCCCAGAAGTGTCCTCAACCTTGGCTAAATAAACCTCTATCCATTGAGACCTGCCTCAGTCACTTTTTGGTTAGCATCTTGTTATCAGTCAGTAGAGAATAAACATTCTTTTCAAACACATATGGGGCTTTACACAAATTGGCTAACTATGAAGCTATAATGAAAGTCTCAATGAATACCAAAGAATTTATTTGAGATGCTCTGATCAAAATGTTAAAAAAAAGTTAATAACAAAAGCCACATATTTGGAAAATCTTAAACCTGTGAATTATAAAATATGTAAGACTGAATGACAATAAAAATTTTCTTATTTAAAACCTGCAAGGTACAATAAAAATGATGTGTTGAGAGAGTTTTATAGCCTTAAATGCATAGATTAGGAAAGAGTAAATGTTAAAAGTGAGTTTACTTTAAAAAATTTTACTTGTTAAAAGTTAGAGAAAAGAATAAACTCAAACCAGTAGAAAGAAGAAATAATAAAGATAAGACTGGACTTTATTGCAATGGAGAACTAATAAACCATGTAGACAACCATCAACCTAACTAAAAGCTAGTTATCCTTAAAATTAATGAAATAAGTAGACCTCTGAACTTACTGAACAAGGGACAAATAAACAATATTCTGAAAGAAAAGAGGGACATAATGACAGAGGTAGCAGAGATTTATAATCATGAGAGAAATTTGTGAACCACTTTATATCAACACACTTGAAAACCTAAACAAAAATAGACCATTTTTTAGGTTTCATAATTAAAACAGTATAAATAATACCATCCTTTTAATTTAAAAATATGGGGACAGGGGAAGGAGAGAGAGGGAACAAGGGGGCAGGGGAGAGAAAGAAAGGTAATTCTCATGGTCTTCCTTCTTGCTTACCTGTGTCCTGATTCATTTACTCTCATGCCTTGTGAGTCAGCCAAGGGTGACTCCTACATATGCAGCCATTTTTTACCAGTTAGATCACAGCTTTGGATAATTTTCCCCTAACCAGCCATGAAGGGCCCTGGAACAAGAGAAGAGAGGGGACATATGGGAACCTGGATAGGCAGAGATGGAACCGCAACATGTCCGTTGACAGGGCCTGTGAAGGAATCCCAAAGGTGGTGGATGAGGGCTTTAACTGCAGCATGCCCACATGAAATGGTTTTCTGTTAGGCCCGGAGCTGGGTTCCTCTTCCATCACCTTCTACTACCCTTAAGCCATTGGTAATAAACGTCCATCACCCACCACACCTTAGAGTCTGCTGCTTCAATGAACTGAAAAGAAGGGATTTGTCCATGCTTGAGGAAAGTTGGGGTGGAGAAAGTCTACCTAGTCACATAGACCATGCCTCAAACAATCTATTCAATAAAAGGTTAACATTAATGTTGAAAATAATCTTCATCAGTGAATAAATATTTTATCATGCCTTAAAAAGTCTTGTCTAACATTTAAAAAGTCAGAATAGGAGGAAGAGATAGCTTGCAAAGGAATTGGAAAAGGGCTGAGAAAACAAGAGTAACACGAGGGAGGGAAGAGAATATTTCAAGAATGTAAGAATAATCAGGTAAGACAAGGCCTAGAAAGTCCCTTTGGATCTTGCAACATGAAGGTCTGTGGGGGATCTCAAGCAGAGATTTTGTTTTCTTTAAGAAAAAGAACAAAAGGCCCACTGGAGTGGACCCAGGAGTGAGTGGAAATAAAGAACACATATTGACCACCAGGGATGATGCTTTCAGGAATTTTAACTAGAAGAGGTTAGGACTATTAGAGAGTATAGTGTTGAGGAAAGTTTGTACTTACTGTTTTCCTTTTTTTTTTTTTAAGTAGAAACTATATTAGTTTCCTGAGGCTGCTGTAACAAATTATCACAAATAGGTGGCTTAAAACAATAAGAATTTATTGTCTCCCTCTTCTGGAGGTCAAAAGTTTACAATCAAGGCATTGGCAGGGCCACACTCCCTCCCAAGTCTCTTGGGGGAGAATCTGCCCATGCCTCTTTCCTAGCTTTTGGTGGCTGCTGGCAAACCTTGGTGTTACTTGGATTGTAGCCACAGCACTCCAATCTTTGCCTTTGTCTTCACATTGTTTTCTCTGTGTGTCTCTTTAAGGACAGTTGTCATTGGATTTAGAACTCACTCAGATAATGCAGGATAACTACATCTCCAAATTCTTAATTTATAAGACCCCTTTTCTAAATAAGGTAATAGTTACAGATTCCAGTGATTTAGGGCATGGACATATCATTTAAGAGAGCCAACCTTCAACCCACTACAGGGGCTAATTGACTATGTTTATAAACTGATAGGGTGGTCTAGGCCTTCTCAAGCAAGACATAAAGCCCAATGTCCATGAAAGAAAAGCCTGACAGATTTAACTACAGAAAAATTAAGCATTTCTAAACAAGAATAATACCATAAACATAAAAAGACAAGGGCAGAACAGAAGAAAATGTTTGCCACATACATCACAAATATATCCAGTATTAACTGCATAATCACAACTGGGTACAGAAAAATAGTAATAGTAGTAAAGAGTAGTAAATAGTAGTAAAAATAAAAATAGTAGTAAAGATAAAAAGTAAAAAAAGTAATAAAGTAAAATAGTAGTAAAACAATAGTAGTAGTAAATGGTAGCAAAATACTATCAAGTATTATCATAGTAAAATGCTGTAGTAAAATATAGTATAGATGCCCCTTGATTTACAGTGGGATTGCGTCCTAGTAAACCCATCATAAGTTGAAACTATCATAAGTTGAAAATGCATTTAATACACCTAAACTACTGGACATTACAGCTTAGCCCAGCCAACTTAAACATGCCCAGAACACTTACATTAGCCTGCAGCTGGGCAAAGTCATCTGACAACATAGTAAAACATAGTCCACCATAGAATATCTCCCTCATGACCTCATGGCTAACTGGGAGCTGTGGCTCACTGCTGCTATGCTCAGCGTCATGATAGAGTATTGTATCACTTTCCGGTGCTTTTTAATGAATCCATATAGTTTCTGCATCATCAGAAAGTTGAAAAATCATAAGTTGAACCAATATAAGTGGGGGACCGTGTTTTACTATTATAATGATAGTGTGCAACAGCAGGAAAATAGTAAAAGTCTAATAATATAGGAGTACTAAAATAGTAAAAATTATAGTCTAGCAATCTAGTATAGTAAAATAGTAGTAAAAATAATAATTTTTCTACTGTTCTTTGGGGACCCCCATTTTCATAGCAGGAAAAACAACTCAAACCTGCTGATTCAGAGTAATTTTTTTTTCATTTTTTTCCCCAGGTTACTCAACCTGTTTGCAGTGTATTTTTCTTCTCACTGAGCACAGAGAGGAGTGTGTGCGCCATCATGTTTTGCATTAATGTGGCTGGCTGTGTGCCCAGTGACCAGGAGTTTTTTAGAACAGAATTGTTCTTTTATCCAACTATGAATCACCAGTGCCTCAATCTGCCCATCACCCATAGAATCCTTATTGACTCATACAGATTTGAAAGCTTTTAAAAATCCTTGAGTACTTCAGTTTCCAGGGATGTTAAATAAAGCCAGGACTGCATTTATCATATTCCCAGCTGGGCTGTGTGAGGATTAATGTTTTATCATAAGTGATCTCCTGCTCTTTTAAAAAGGCATTAATTAAGTTAAAGGTTTTATTTTTCAAGTATATGCTTATTAGTTTTTTAATAACTTGCATCTCAATGTAGTCTCTGAAATGTAAGTAATAAGGTTTTCATGCTTATAGAAAATCTGACATACAGGAGTACACAAAACTAATCCACGATTAATGTTCTTCTCTGGACATAATGTTGAGCAGTTGATCTTTCTGAGTTCTCTTGTTCTCCAGGAAGGTCCTACATGGTAGCTTGGCCTAAGGGAGGGACAGGGTGCGTGCTTTGGGGAGATACCCCCGACCTGATGTTGTGTTTCTCTCCTCCTCCCATTTCCCCTACCTTGGTTTCCCAGTGAGCTGAAGCAGAAGCTGGATGAGGAAGGCAGCAAGTGCAGCATCCTCTCGAAGCACCAGCAGTTTGTGGAGCACTGCTGCATGCGCTGCTGCTCACCCTTCACCTTCCTCGTCAACACCAAGCGCCAGTGTGGAGATTGCAAGTTCAATGTCTGCAAGAGCTGCTGCTCCTACCAGAAGCACGAAAAGGCCTGGGTCTGCTGCGTCTGCCAGCAAGCAAGGTGAGTGGCTGGTGCATTCCCAGGGTCTACACTGGTGATTTAGAGAGATTCACCTGCCACTTCCTGCAGTCAGGTAGGACCAGCTATGATTGGTAGATCAACACAGAGTATTGACCAAAGTAAAACAGCTTGCTGAAGAGAGATGCATGGATAAGGAAACCTGTTGATCTTTATAGGGAGGATGAGAGAGGGCCCCCCAGGAGCACCTGGGTGTGAATAGAAAGGGCTTTCTTGGGATTGAAGATTCAGCTCCTACGTATGTTATTCATCTTTTTGGAATTTCTCATCTGGTCTCATCCTTTCGTTCGTTCATTGCATAAGCATGTGTTGGATTCTTAGGAATTATGCTGGGTGCAGGAAACATGATGGTGAATTAGGCCAGTTATGAGTGACTCAGAAGCATAGCGGATGGTGTGATACGTGAGTGCTGGGCCTTCGTATGTGGAGATACATGCCCTGACTAATTTGTCTATTGGCTATGAGGGCACTGAGCAAGGAGAGACTGGCCCTAGGGCTTGGAGAAAGCTTCATAGAGGACAAGAAATAAAAGCAAGATTGTGAAAGACAAAAAAGAGTCAATGCTGTGAAAGGGGAGATGAAGACAACCTTGTGAAGGAAATAACAAGAATGACATTTCACATTCTCCCTCAGCGACCAGCAGAGCACTGCTTTGATCTGTTGAGTATTTGGAAACTGATGAGTTTGATAAACCCGTGTTTGGTATTTGTCTGTGCTCATCCTAGCATTTATAGTGTGCATTGTGATTCGTATTTGCTGCATGCTTCTGAAATGCCTGTTAATGAGTGAAGCAGAGATGAGCAGGTCCTGGGAGCAAACACTCAGAAGCCCCTGCCTCCCATACCTTTTCCTTCTTTCCTCCTTTCTCCTCTCCCTGCCCTGTTTACTCGCTTGCATCCTTTAATGCATCAAGACCTAGAATTTTCCCATAGAGCTAGTTAATGGGGACAGCTGCCAAGTTTCCTTGGGGTCTCCAAGGAATCAGGCTCTGGGCTACAAAATATATATATTCATATTCATTCCAGAGACACAAACTGAAACAAAAAGTGGTATGTTAAGGCTGGGTGCTGTGCAGGTCCTGTGCCTGACTTGGTCAGAGCAAGGAGCCCATCTGGGTCTCCACGTGGCAGCTTGAAAGGAGGAAGAAAAGCCCTGCAACAACAAAGGGAAGGAGGAAACTGGGATTATAGATGAGTGTACATCTGGTAGTGATCAACAGAGAAAGGTTCATCCATGCCTTCTATTTCTCAGTCAAGGTGGGGTAAGCCAAATTCATCATGTAACACATTTAAGGATTACGTGACTTGAATATTGTGGCACTGAGAACAAGACAGTTGGATGTTGGAAGAAATAAGAGTAGATCTAAATAGGCATTACAGGAGTTTGAGATGCAGACATTCGAGCCAAGTTCCTATAACTAATTATGAATCTGTTTTCTTTCAATCTTCCCACAGATTGGGAGTTTCGTGCGGCTTGGGACAGGTCAGAGGGTAACTGAGTTAAGGATATTGGATGGTGAAGAATGTAAAGACCGAATCTGGATAGTAAGGAAAAAAAGAAAGGGGCTATGTATGGATGGGGAGGAAATGAAGGGGTCAGCCAACCAGAAGTAGTATCTGGTAAAGTCAAAGAACTGTCACAGTGGGAGTACTTGATAAAGAAAATTGGAAAAAATGAAAATGCTATATAGAGAAAAAGATGAATTTGTGATTTCTAAAGTAGATCAGTTGAGTAGTGACCAAGGGAAGAGGAGACAATGCCTAGAAGAAGAAGTTAAGGGACCAAAATACCAGTGCCCATATGATTGGAAAAAACCAGGATAGTGGCCACAGTATGGAGGTGAAGAATGAGCCAGGTGACAAGTTTTTCTTAAATGAGAAGGAACTAGAAGGTCAGAATGTGAGAGACATAAGGAGTTGGAGAAGATGAATTGACTGCATGTTATGATTCTGCACCTACCAAGTTGGGCAAGTCCCGTGTGGCATTTGACTCAAACATCTGCCATGGCTGCATGCGCTACACTGATGTTTGTTACCCACTGGTGGTAAACACCGCCAGGAGAGGGACACTTTCTTCTTCAACTCCATTCGTAGCACCAGAGCCTGGCACATAGAAAGCACATGAATCTTTGTGACTCAAATAGGACAGGACAATATTTATAGCAGCCAGATGCATAGTACAGAATGAGGCTTTAGGAATTTTAGAGGAAAGAACTCAGAGAGTGTTAGATGTCCTAAAGGGGTTTCGTGGAAAAAGAGGGCATCCTAGATGGAACTCAGTTGGAGAGGAGGAATCAGGAGACACTCTCAGACAAGGTGTGGCATGAGCAAACAAAACAGAGTCCCTCAAGGTGTGTGGAGGGTCTGAAGCAGACCACTATTGCAGCGGGATGATGGCAAGTGATTGGGTCAGTTCGTGTGAAGAATTGGCGTTTGATCTTTAAGGGATGGCGAAATCATTGGAATGTCAAACCCTAGCCGTTATTAAAGTATACTATACTGTGCTTCAGCATATTCCCCCACAAATAAAAAGAAGTATCAGTACCTACATGATTTGATTTCTTTCAATATTTACTTATTCCTCTTCTCCCCGGGTAAGAAAAGTCACCAAATTTACTAAACAGTTAGTAGCAATAGAGTGCAGTCACAGCCTCTCAACCCCACATTCACCATGAGTTGTATGCAGGCATCTATTATTAGTTACAATTAAATGACACATTGCATTAATCAAATACCAGTAGTGCTGAGTAGTTGCTGCACCACCTCAGAATCACATCACCTATAAATGGAAGAACCTTGCCTTGCAAAAGCAAGATCTTCTGATGCCAACCATTTGCTATTTCTCTTATACAATGTTGTCTCAATAATTTGTCAGATATTGGAAAAATAAGTTGTAAAAAGGCAGCAATGGCTGCCAAGACTATATTTTAAATTTTCATTTCATATTTCTAGCAACTTAATGAGGAGGCAGGAGGCTTAGGTAGTCCCATTTCACTTAATCTTGCAACATGTCCGTGTTAACATTGCATGACAGCTCCCGAGTCTCAGAAGCTGAGCATTAGAAAATAAAGAACCATTCATAGAAGGATACCTGGAAAGACATGCAACAGCCAGTGTACCCTTGTTCCATTTTTTTTTTTAAGAAAGTGGAGGGTTACTGAGGAGTCTTCCACATTCAATGTGTCTAGCTCAAACAGAACACACCCACACTTGTTTAATCAAAGCTGGCAGAAAGGGGATGCTGAGGAGAAGTTGGAAATGTTGTTGCTTTAATCTTGTATTATGTCTTGAGATTATTATTGGCTGAAACCCAAAGGGATGGAGAAATTTGGTTCATTCCCTATTTTTCTGTATTGCTCAATTCAATCACAGGAACCTGTCTAGGAAAGAAATCCATGAAATATGTGACATGTTTTTGCTTCCTGAAATGTCTCTAAGGCCCTGTTTGACAGAGAAGCATGTCTTTCAAAGTACCACAGATGTATGGCCTGTGAGCAGACAGTCTTTAATGTTGTACCTGGATCACATTCTTGTTTTTTGAAGTATGCCTTAGAAGAGTTAATTTTATTTATATAGCAACAAACTGTAACCCTTCAACATTACACAAGTGCTAGAGCCAAATTCGTCATGTAACACATTTAAGGATTACGTGACTTGAATATTGTGGCAGTATGGACACTCAGGGCTGCTTGTCCACTTTGTCCAGTAACTCCTCTGTCCTTCATTCAATCTGAAACTCCCTTCTTGGTTAGAACTGATTTACTTTAGATACTACTCTTTGGGACATTCTTCTAGAATTTTCATCTTCAAGCAAGTGGGTTTTTAAAACATTGTATGTCAGATTCTATGAAGAGCACATTTTGTGTTTGTATATGAAATCTCAATAGTTGATAGTAGATCTGTGAGGTTACACAGATTATCACTTTTGTGAGGCCACTTTCAGACTCATATTCACTCCCCACTGCCCATGAGGTGCATTCCTTTCCTTATTTAAATAAAACCATTTTTGCTACATTGGTTTAATTTCTAGCTATTTATCCAGTGGCTACCATATGTGTATGTTTTTTGAGACACTATGGGCTATGAATAATTATAATAATAAAAATTCTTGTCCACAAAAATTAGGAGTAGGAATTAAAGGTAGACATTCATCCTACAATATGAATAGCCTCAGAAGTAATAACTGTATCAAATACCTGGGGCTGTCTATTGTACAGCTCTAAATGAGAGAGTCGGATTAGAAACATGGCATTCATCAGGAGAGGACCCAGACAGTGTCAAGTCTCTAAGAAAAAGGTGGTAACCTATAACTTTAACTTTCTTCTTTTCATCTCAGTGAAAAACAATCCATATTTCCTACCTTTCTGTTTGGTTATTTAGTTCAGTGAAAGCATTTTGAGAATTTTAAAGTTGTAATTATAATCATTTGGTTCTTTGTTAGTCATTTTGCTTCATATATTTTGCATTAAAATGTATTTCTGTTATCAGTGTTAGTCTAAAATTTTTAGCTTTGGGAGATTAAAAAATTAAATGTATTATAGAATGAATGATGAATTACTTATTTTGGAAGTTATATAGAAAATGGGATACTACTGAATCATCCCTTTGTCATTTTTTCATTTTATATATAGATTTATCTTCTTGATAATTTATTGTATGCATTCATTCAAACATTATGAATAAAGACATACAGTACTTGTATTTAAGGTCTTCTTCAGGAAGCAAAACTTTTCAGAGTGAGCCCAGACCATACATATCAGTCATAATCATTTTGGGCCTAATTGGTTTGGGAACAACATTCCTACTTTCCTTGGAAAGAAATTCGCTTTCTAGCTCTTTGCTTCATTATAAAAATTGTTCACTCTAATTTTTGTCATTTTGTATGTCACAGGCATATCTCATTTTATTGTACTTTACTGTGCTTCACAGATATTACAGTTTTTACAAATTGAAGGTTTGTGGCAACCCTGCATTAAGCAAGTCTGTCGAGGCCACTTTTTCCGATAGCATAGGCTCACTTCATGTCTCTGTGTCACATTTTGGTAATTCTCACAATACTTCAGACTTTTCCATTATATAGCAAATTTTCTCATTATTATTGTTACGGTCATCTGTAATCAGTGATCTTTGATGTTACTATTATAATTGTTTGGGGGCACAACAAACCACACCCATATAAGACAGCACAAACTTAATCTATCAGTATTGTGTGTGTTCTGACTGCTCTACTGACTGGTGGTTCTCACATCTCTCTCCCTCTCCTCAGGCCTCCTTATTCCCTGAGACACAACAATATTAAATTCAGTCAACTAATGGCCCTATAATGGCCTCTAAGTGTTCAAAAAAAAAAAGGGAAAAGTTACACATCTCTCACTTTAAATCAAAGTTAGAAATGATTAGTGAGGAAGGCATGTTGAGAACCAAGATAGGCCAAAAGCTAGGTATCTTGAGCCAGACAATTAGCCAGGTTGTGAATGCAAAGGAAAAGCTCTTGAAGGAAGTTAAAAGTGCTACTCCAGTGAACACATGAATGATAAAATGGAACAGCCTTATTGATGATGAGGAGAAAGTTTGTGAGGTCTGGATAGAAGGTCAAACCTGCCACAACATTCCCTTAAGCCAAAGACATATTCAGAGCAAGGCCCTAACTCTTCTATTCTGTGAAGACAGACAGAGTTGAGGAAGCTGCAGTGGAAAAGTTTGAAGCTAGTAGAGGTTGGTTCATGAGGTTTAAGGAAAGAAGCCATCTCTATAACATAAAAGTGCAAAGCGAAGCAGCAAGTGCTGATGGAGGAGCTGCTGGTTATCCAGAAGATCTAGCTAAGATCATTGATGAAGGTGGCTACACTAAACAATAGATTTCATCAATGTTGACAAAATAGCCTTTTGCTGGAAGAAGAGGCCATCTACAACTTTCATAACTAAAAAGAAGTCAATACCTGGCTTCAAAGAACAGGCTGTCTTGTTAGGAGCTGATGTAGCTGGTGACTTCCAGTTGAAGCCAATGCTCATTTTAGCACTCCAAATATCCTAGGTCCCCTAAAAAGTATGCTAAATTTACTCTGCCTGTGCTCTATAAATAAAACAACAAAGCCTGAATGATAGCACGTATGTTTACAGCATGGTTTACTGAATATTTTAAGCCCACTGTCGAGACCTACTGCTCAGAAAAAAAAAAGATTCCTTTCAAAATATTATTGCTCATTGGCAATGCATCTGATCAGCCGGGAGCTCTGATGAAAATATACAAGGAGATGAATGTTGTTTTCATGCCTGCTAACATAACATCCACTCTGCAGCCCAGGATCAAGCAGTAATTTTGACTTTTAAGTCTTATTTCAGAAATACATTTCGTAACGCTATAACAGCCACAGATAGTGATTTTTCTAATAGATCTTGGCAAAGTAAATGTCATTAAGAGCATTTGTGATTTGTGAAAAGAGGTAAAAATATTAACAGGCATTTGGAAAAAGTTGATTCCAGCCCACACTGATGACTTTGAGGGATTCAGGACTTCAGTGGAGGAAGTAGCTGCAGATGTGATAGAAATAGCAAGAGAACTAGAATTAGAAGTGGAGCCTGACAATGTACTGAATTGCCACAATCTCATGAGAAAACTTGAACAGGTGAAGAGTTGCTTCTTACGAATGAGCAAAGAAAATGGTTTTTTGAAATGGAATCTACTCCTGGTGAAGATACTACGAACATTGTTGAAATGACAAAAAAAGATTTAGAATATTTCATAAACTTAGTTGATAAAGCAGCAGCCAGGGTTTGAGATGATTGACTTCAACTTTGAAAAATTTTTACTGTAAGTAAAATGCTATCAAATAGCATCACATGCTACAGAGAAATCCTTCATGAAAGGAAGATCATTCAACATGGCAGACTTCGTAATTGTCTTAAGAAACTGCCAAAGCCACCCCAAGCCTCAGCATCCACCACCCTGATCAGTTAGCAACCATCGACATCAAGACCCTCAACCGACAAAAAGATTACAACTTACTGAAGGCTCAGATTATTTTTAGTGTTTCTTTAGTGATAATGTATTTTTAATTAGCTATGTACATTTTTGAGGCACAATGCTGTTGCACAGTTAAAAGACTACAGAATGTCGTAAACATAAATTCTATGTGCACAACATTTAATAGACTACAGTATAGTCTATCTGACTTTTATATGCACTGGGAAACAAGAAATTTGTGCAACTCACTTTTTTTGTGATGTTCACTTTATTGTGGTGGTCTGGGATTGAACCCACAATATGCCCAAGGTGTGCCTATATTACCTTTAACACAGAACAATTTGGAAAATTGTTTTCAGTGAATGGGAGAAAAATTATTCTTGGAACTGAAATCAAAACACAGCTCATTAAGCTTGTGGCATTTGCTTTGGTTTTTCTAGGAAAACTTAAGGCTTCATTTCTTTTTCCTTGGAATTGAATATTATTTACTTCTATCTAGTCACTTATTACTTAGTATTCACACAGCCCACATACTTCATAAATTGCATCTTGTCCTTTTGGAATAAACTCCACAGTATGTTTTATTTATTTATTTATTTATTTATTTATTTATTTATTTATTTATTTTTATTGATATATCTTAGTTGTATGTATTTTGAGGGTATGTGTGACATTTTGATACCTGTATATAATGTGTCGTGATCAAATCAGGGTAACTGGAATATCCATCACCTGAAACATTTATCTTTATGTTGAAAATGTTTACAATTCTTCTCTTCTAGCTATTTTGAAATATACAATTGTTGTTAACTATAATTTCCCTACTATACTATTGAATACTATAACATTTTTCTTCCATTTAGCTGTATTTTTGTACTCCTTACCCAACTTCTCTTCATCCCTTCCTCCTCACTTCCTTTCCCAGCCCCTGGTAACCACCAAAATTCTACTCTCTACCTCCATGAGGTCCACTTTTTTAGTGCCCACATATGAATGAGAACATGTAATATTTGTCTTTCTGTGCCTGGCTTATTTCACTTAATATAATGACCTCCAGTTTCATCCATGTTGCTGCTGGTGACAGGGTTTTATTCCGCAGTATGCTTTAGAGATACTCCAATGTATTTGTAATATCCTTTGAAAAATACATTAAACAATTATCACCATGGGCTAAGAATATGCACAAGTTAACAAATATGTAGGGAAATATTGAACCTCATTAGAAATCAAGGGAATACCGGTTTATGCTTCAAGTGATTTTTTAAATTAAATTAGTGGCACTCTTTTCCATTGCTGGGGAAGTATAAATGGGCACAACCTTTTACCATCATGTATCAAGAGCCTTTAGCATATCCAAGCACTCTTTTTCCCAGTAATTTCATGTTTGAAAACCAACAACTGATGATGTAAGAGAATTTTTTAAATGCTGTACAAAATGAGTTATACTGAATTATTTGTAATATAAAAAATATTCATAATCTAAATGCTGAACAATAAAATGGTAGAAGTAAGTTTGGACACATTCAACTTGACACAATATGATAAAGCCTTTAAAATAATGTACATGTTTTGTTAGTATGGGTAAACTCTTATATTAAAATGTTAGATTGAAAACTGCAATGCAAAATGTACGTATAATCACTATGTAATAAGGAAAACATAGAAAAATATAAAAGGAAATATACAATCAATGATGTTAGGAGTAATCATTCTTTAGGAGCTAGGCTTATGGATTATTTTCTTCTTACCTCTATTTTCCATTTAGTTTCCAAGTTTTCCACATTTTGCATGCATGCTTTTATAACCAGGAATAAATAAAAGAAGCATAAAGAAATATAGGACTTGCTCCCTTCTCTCTTCCCCATTCCAAAATCCTCTCCTTTATCAGCCCAGTATTGCCCTGCCCCCCGTCCCTGCCCCACTTTAAGCCACAGGGCTGATACCACCTGGCTTCCCAGGGATAATGGAGCCATTGAAGGGGACATGTATTTTGAAGTTCCAATTAATGGGCAGTTTTGGTTAAGATACCACCCTGTCTAAATCAGATCTCTGTAGAGACTGTAACCACAGAGCTCAGTCTGAATCATTCACCCTAAGTGACCATGAGGTGGATAGGAATTCTTTAAAATTTAAATTGCCACCAGTGAAAGCTAAACGTATTTTCCATTCACTAGTTCTTTAATATCAATAGATTAAAGAACAAATAAATGTATCAAGAGGACTTGCTATGGGTATGGGATTGAATTTGTCTTTTCAGATGAGTTGTTTCATTTAATCCTTACAAGAACTCTGTGAAGGGCAGGTGATAAACCACGTGTAGGGCCAGGGAAGTCTGAAACTTGGAATGATTATGTGGTTGTCTCAAAGTCACCTTGTTAGTTCCAAGTTCAGGAGTCTCCTTACAATATCCTCAGGAAAACAGCCTGAGCCTCTGGGTCCCCTGCCTTCAACTGCTCAACAGGCCTCCTTACTCAACCAGGCCCTGCACCCTAGTTTAAGTCTTTAGAGCAATGGCCAGCCTGTGCTCCCTCACCTCAAAAGAATGGGGGTGATTTCTGCTTCCTCTTGAAGGCACTTGTGTCTACAAGGTACTTAACTGCACACTTGGATTTCCTGTGCAGCTGTAGTGGTGAGAACAGACCTGAACAGGGGAGTAACCATCAGGGAACACAGCCCTAACACAGCATAGTGGCCTCAAAGCCCATGGATATAGCATTGGCACTCCTGCAAACTGCTTTGTCACTCTGGCTGCCTTGCAGTCCATCTTACCCAAGGCCTTTCAGCTCTAACATTTATCCTATCTGGACCACAGAGGATGAGTTGGTGGTATCCGTTGAATGATTGAATCCTTAGAGGTCTATGTTCTTAGTGAAAGTATATACCATGACCTTGCACATGAGGGGCATGAATTAAATCTTTAAGTTATTTTGGAAACTCATTGGCCTCTCAATTCATCTTTTAATAGGATTTAAAAGAGGAAGAAAAATGAAGCTTTACATTGGTATACAAAGTTTGACAGGCTTTTTATTAAATCTGTAATGTCCACAATATCTGAGCATTTAGGATACGTTTATAGCCTGATCACCATAGGTTTTTATTAACATGAGTTTGTTTGCATAAGGGACTATGATGGTTAATTTTATGTGTCAACTTGGCTAGGTCATATCACCTAGGTATTGAGTCAAACGCTAGTCTGGATGTTGCTGTGAAAATACTTTTTAGATAAATTAATTTAAATCAATAGACTTTGAGTAAAGCAAATTGCCCTTCACAATGTGGGTGAGCCTTATCCAATCCACTAAAGGCCTTAAGAGAAAAAAGACTGACTTTCCCAAAGATGAGGGAATTCTTCCAGCAGTCTGCCTTCAAACTCAAGCTGCAACATCCACTCTTCCCTGGGTCTCCAGCCTCCCATCCACCCTACAAAGTGTGGACTTGCCAGTCTCCACAATCTCATAAGCCTATTCCTTAAAATAAATGTCTCTCTCTGACACTTTAGCTAGATGTTAGCTAGGATGAAGGGGGAGTGGATGCCTTGGCAACCATCATCGTCTGCCACAAGGCATATTTTCAAATTACTGGGGATTTTAGCAACTGACAAAACATCACACTGGCTAATAGCATAGTTCTTATTAACTGACTATAGATTCATGGACAAAGGTACACTACTGAGAGGCCACATTTTTTGGCCTTGGAGCAATTAGGGTACTTAAGAAATCATGGGTTCTTAAGCTCTGTTTTCTTTTAACAGTCACCAGCCTAGCAGATGTCATCACTGACTTTGCTTATTTACATGGTAGGGAAAAAATGACAAATTTTTAACTGCTTTAAACTCTGGTATTTAAGTTTGTACCCAGTCTTGAGGCCTTTAGGCATTTCCTTAGCACCACCTTTTTAGCATATAACCAATCAAGTACATACCCACCAATCACACCAGTGTTTGATATATTTTAGTGGCATTATGATGAAAACTACTCCAGAAAATATAATAAGCTGCAGTATTAGATATGCTACAAATGTGCTTTAAGGTTTTCAGGAAAAAATAAAATGGGAAAGATTATCTTTTGTTCAAGTGCCAGTATAAAAAGGCTATCAAATAGAAAACAAACTTCCATCATAGGTAATGCTCCTCATTTAGCCCCTAATTGATGACACCTTTAAATTAAGAGAGAAAAATCAATAGACAATGCTCTTTAAAATTGAGGCAACAGTTGAACAGCTTGTCACCAATTGTGGGGGGAGAAAAGCCAAAAACATAAAAAGCACCTGTGACTCAGATGTTTGATGACTTCTGGAGGAAGAATATGCCCATCCCTCTGGTTTGCTTCTCATCACTCAGCCATACCATACCAAGGACATGAAGACGCCTTATAACAGATAATCCCCATTTTAATCATGTTTCATCTGTTACTGTTTTCAAATGTTTTGGTTGAGGAGGTACATCCAGGCCAAACAAACCTTGTTAGAATGCCTTTTACTAAGGAGCATAGCTCCTCTACTCTGGCCAGTCTTGGACCAGGATCTAGACAGCAAGGGTAAGCTGAGAGCCCCACAATAGATTCCAATTTTAACATGAGCTGGAGTTTTCTTTAACTAGATAATACAGAAATAAGAGAATTAATTGAGAATGACTAAATCCATGGCATGAACTAAACCATATATGATTATTAGCATTCACATAAACATCATTGTAATTCAACAAATATTAAATAGTGTGCAGAGGGGTTTTGATGTTAATATCTAATTCCTCCCCACTAAGGAAGTGGTAAAAGCTTTGCCAGGAGGTGTGAGAGGCATCCCTGGCTCTTTAGCGAGTTCGTGTGGTTCTTTGAAGATCACCAGCTTGCTTTGGGAATCATGCCTGGGCGTTCTTTCTGTTCCTTGGGATGTAATTAAACATGAAGCTAGTTAGGGCAAGGGGGTACTTCCCTTGCCACCACCACACATATCTTGTGATTCAATTGCCTCCTAGCAGTGTTTATTCTACAGCTTCCAATTTCACTATCAGTTTTCCTGATTGAGAACATGGGAGAACTTATGAGGTTGGTTTTCAGCTAAGTACTTGCTGACTTTAGACCTTTGGCCTCAAGCTGGAGGCCTGCATCCCACTTCTTGACAACCCTAAGCACAGCAAGTATACTCTTAGAGTGTCTTCTCAGAGTCTTTCCCATACCACAGCTTCTCTGGCTTATGATTTTCTTTTCTGGATAAACATGGCTGTTTCCCAGCTACTGTAGGGGCAAGCTTCAATTAGAGAGAATTTTATTTAACAACCACTATGTGCTAGGCACTGCTCTAAGAGCATTATAAATATTAACTCTTTAAATATTCATAATTATACCAGGAGGTAGATAGTATTATTTTCTCCATTATATTTATAGAGAAACTTAGGCACAAAGAAGCTAAATAACTTAGGTTAATTAATAGATTAGATTTCACTAAACAGCTTTAGTTTAATAGATGGAATTGGATTAACTGAAAAACCATAGCACATTATAAAATGAAGCAGGTTGGGCACCTTCCTGAAGTTGTCAGTCTGTGGTGTGTGTTGGAATTACAGACTCTGGATTTAAATACTTGAATTGAAATCCACCATTCACTATGCAAAGGGTAGGGGTAGCAATGCCCATTCCTTGGAGTTGTTGTGAGGATTAAATCAAGGAAATTTGCTTCAGTACCTGACATTTATGTGTTTAGTGAGTATCAGTTACTATTATTAATTACTGCTGTTATTGATGTGATAGTGTTGCCGGCTTCTCTAGGATCCCTAAAGAACAGCCCTTTAGCAACTATGGACTACACTGGAATGAACCTCAACACCCCCCACCACCTTCCACACCTTCTCTTCCTTCCTCCCTTCACCCTCATGCTTGGTTCCCTATCTACTGGATTCTGGTAAGCTCCAGATTCACAAAAAGAACCTCAATTAAGATTTTGGAGAAGCCTAAACAGTCCTATGTCAAAGGCTGCTAAGAGCCAGGATGTTCTTCACATTTTCCCTCAGCCTGACTCATCAAAGCAGGCTTGTTACTGGGATTGCATTTTGGAACTAAGGCAGCTGGTGTTTCAAAGGGGCTAAAGTTAAAAAGAAGGAGAATTGAAAAATATCTCTTTTCTAACACATCAGAGCCCTTGAATGAATTAGAACAGCAATTAGAAGCTAATGTTAATCTAGACAACCTCCTTATATCATAAGATAGGAGAATGATGCTGACCTATAAGAACAGGCAGCATATGCCTTGGTAACTCCCAGCAAGTCCTGCTCAGAGGCCCCAGTGGCTCCTCACAGACCATCCCTGTCCAGAACTCATACTTTCTCTGGCATAGTGGTGTACACATGGAATGATGGAGCCTAAAATATGTTATCAAAAAGGTAATGATCTGCACTAGAAACTTGTGTTTTGGGAAGGCCAGAATTTTCCTCTGCTAGCAACGTCTTCCAGAGGAAGTGATGGGGCTTTGCTTTGTTTTGGGATTCTTTTCCATCCTGTATCCATGTATTAAGTTCATGTGCTCTGCATCAGACAGATTAATGGGTTTGAATGCTGGATTAGCCACTTACTTGCTGGGTGATCCTGGACAAGTTATTTAACCCTTCTGAGTTTGGAAGTAACAATACTTTCCTCAAAAGATTATTGTAGAGGAAAAGAGGGATACAGCACATAAATCACTTAGCAATGCCTTAGCTGCAATGACTCAGAGCTATTACTATGTTGTTTTCATTTTGAAGTTGTTCTATGGGCATTTCCTTTACTTTATAAAATACTTAGCACAATATCATTGCTTATGATTATGAAGCCATTTTCTCAATGTGCAGTACTTCTTTTTCAGCACAGCAAACAATTTCTAGAATTAATTCCCATAATTTTTTTTCCCAGCATTGACCTAAGGCAGTTAAAGATACCACCACTTGGGAATTGGTGAGTGAGGAGACTTAGGTACCTTCTGAAAGACTTCATAGGATCATACAGTGAATGTTTTAGGATATTAAGACTCAAGTCATCATTTAATAAACTTAAGTGTGTATTACTTTAAGTTTTGAAGTCCCTAGAAACTAAAAAATATGTGTAGAAGACTATAGCTTCAAGACAAACATCAAATGAAAACTATTTGTACTGTATCTCAATAGGCATTTCATTTTTTTTCTGCTCCAAAGTTTTAATCATCAAGCTAAGTTAATATTATGTAGCTAACATTTTTTAACTTGACTACATGAATGTCTTCTTTAATGTGCAATTTTTAAAAGTTTGCTGTGTAATAATGAAGTTATACCAAGAGAATTAAGAATGAGATTACAAATACTTATGGCTCCTTCACTCAGATTATGAACTAAAACATGATCTATCCTAAGGAAGCCCCTGAATCCTCTTTTTTAATTGCATTTTTCCCTTCCCCCAGAGATAATCACCATTTTGAACATGGTACTTGGGTTGTATTCACTAATGGTTTCATGCTTTTAATATGACTATACGGATTCTTTTTTTTCTTTTTTTAATTATACTTTAAGTTCTGGGATACATGTGCAGAACATGCAAGTTTGTTACATAGCTATATATGTGACATGGTGGTTTGCTGCACCCATCAACCCATCATCTACATTAGGTATTTCTCCTAATGCTATCCCTCCCCTAGCCCCCCATCCCCCAACAGGCCCCAGTGTGTGATGTTCCCCTCCCTGTGTCCATGTGTTCTCATTGTTCAACTCCCACTTATGAGTGAGAACATGTAGTATTTGGTTTTCTGTTCTGTGTTAGTTTGCTGAGAATAATGATTTCCAATTTCACCCATGTCCCTGCAGAGGACATGAACTCATCCTTTTTTATGGCTACATAGTATTCCATGGTGTATATGTGCCACATTTTCTTTATCCAGTCTATTATTGATAGGTATTTTGTTTGGTTCCAAGTCTTTGCTATTGTGAATAGTGCTGCAATGAACTTACGTGTGCATGTGTCTTTATAGTAGAATGATTTCTAATCATTTGGGTATATACCCAGTAATGGGATTGCTGGATCAAATGGTATTTCTGGTTCTAGATCCTTAAGGAATTGCCACACTGTCCTCCACAATAATTGAACTAATTTACACTCCCACCAACAGTGTAAAAACGTTCCTGTTTCTCCACACCCTATCCAGCATCTGTTGTTTCCTGACTTTTTAATGGTTGCCATTCTTACTGGCATGAGATGGTATCTCGTTGTGATTTTGATTTGCATTTCTCTAATGGCCATTGATGATGAGCTTTTTTTCATATGTTTGTTGGCTGCATAAATGTCTTTTATTGTTTCTTTGATTGGT
Source organism: Nomascus leucogenys (assembly GCF_006542625.1). NCBI lineage: Eukaryota > Metazoa > Chordata > Mammalia > Primates > Hylobatidae > Nomascus > Nomascus leucogenys. The sequence continues at coordinate 111,432,512 of NC_044384.1, read as the reverse complement.
GATCTGTCTTTTCTTTTTTTTTTAATTTTATCATTATTATACTTTAAGTTTTATGGTACATGTGCACAATGTGCAGGTTTGTTACATATGTATACATGTGCCATGTTGGTGTGCTGCACCCATTAATTCATCATTTAGCATTAGGTATATGTCCTAATGCTATCCTTCCCCCCCTCCCCCTACCCCACAACAGTCCCCGGTGTGTGATGTTCCCATTCCTGTGTCCATGTGTTCTCATTGTTCAATTCTCACCTATGAGTGAGAACATGCAGTGTTTGGTTTTTTGTCCTTGTGACAGTTTGCTGAGAATGATGGTTTCCAGTTTCATCCATGTCCCTACAAAGGACATGAACTCATCATTTTTTATGGCTGCATAGTATTCCATGGTGTATATGTGACACGTTTTCTTAATCCAGTCTATTGTTGTTGGACATTTAGGTTGGTTCCAAGTCTTTGCTATTGTGAATAGTGCTGCAATAAACATATGTGTGCATGTGTCTTTATAGCAGCATGATTTATAATCCTTTGGGTATATACCCAGTAATGGGATGGCTGAGTCAAATGGTATTTCTAGTTCTAGATCCCTGAGGAATCGCCACACTGTCTTCCACAATGGTTGAAATAGTTTGCAGTCCCACCAACAGTGTAAAAGTGTTCCTATTTCTCCACATCCTCTCCAGCACCTGTTGTTTCCCGACTTTTTAATGATCACCATTCTAACTGGTGTGAGATGGTATCTCATTGTGGTTTTGATTTGCATTTCTCTGATAGCCAGTGATGATGAGCATTTTTTCATGTGTTTTTTGGCTGCATAAATGTCTTCTTTTGAGAAGTGTCTGTTCATATCCTTTGCTGACTTTTTGATGGGGTGGTCTGTTTTTTTCTTGTAAATTTGTTTGAGTTCATTGTAGATTCTGGATATTAGCCCTTTGTCAGATGAGTAGGTTGCAAAAATTTTCTCCCATTCTGTAGGTTGCCTGTTCACTCTGATGGTAGTTTCTTTTGCTGTGCAGAAGCTCTTTAGTTTAATTAGATCCCATTTGTCAATTTTGGCTTTTGTTGCCATTGCTTTTGGTGTTTTAGACATGAAGTCCTTGCCCATGTCTATGTCCTGAATGGTATTGCCTAGGTTTTCTTCTAGGGTTTTTATGGTTTTAGTTCTAACATTTAAGTCTTTAATCCATCTTGAATTAATTTTTGTATAAGGTGTAAGGAAGGGATACAGTTTCAGCTTTCTACATATGGCTAGCCAATTTTCCCAGCACCATTTATTAAATAGGGAATCCTTTCCCCATTTCTTGTTTTTGTCAGGTTTGTCAAAGATCAGATGGTTGTACATATGCGGCATTATTTCTGAGGGCTCTGTTCTGTTCCATTGGTCTATATCTCTGTTTTGGTAGCAGTACCATGCTGTTTTGGTTACTGTAGCCTCGTATAGTTTGAAGTCAGGTAGCATGATGTCTCCAGCTTTGTTCTTTTGGCTTAGGATTGACTTGGCAATGCGGGCTCTTTTTTGGTTCCATATGAACTTTAAAGTAACTTTAAAGAAACTTTAAATTCCAATTCTGTGAAGAAAGTCATTGGTAGCTTGATGGGGATAGCATTGAATCTATAATTTACCTTGGGCCATATGGCCATTTTCACGATATTGATTCTTCCTACCCATGGGCATGGAATGTTCTTCCATTTGTTTGTATCCTCTTTTATTTCCTTGAGCAGTGGTTTGTAGCTCTCCTTGAAGAGGTCCTTCACATACCTTGTAAGTTGGATTCCTAGATATTTTATTCTCTTTGAAGCAATTTTGAATGGGAGTTCACTCATGATTTGGCTCTCTGTTTGTCTGTGATTGGTGTATAAGAATGCTTGTGATTTTTGTACACTGATTTTGTATCCTGAGACTTTGCTGAAGTTGCTTATCAGCTTGAGGAGATTTTGGGCTGAGACAATGGGGTTTTCTAGATATACAATCATGTCATCTGCAAACAGGGACAATTTGACTTCCTCTTTTCCTAATTGAATACTGTTTATTTCCTTCTCCTGCCTGATTGCCCTGGCCAGAACTTCCAACACTATGTTGAATAGGAGTGGTGAGATAGGGCATCCCTGTCTTGTGCCCGTTTTCAAAGAGAATGCTTCCAGTTTTTGCCCATTCAGTATGATATTGGCTGTGGGTTTGTCATAGCTAGCTCTTATTATTTTGAGATACGTCCCATCAATACCTAATTTATTGAGCGTTTTTAGCATGAAGAGTTGTTGAATTTTGTCAAAGGCCTTTTCTGTATCTATTGAGATAATCATGTGGTTTTTGTCTTTGGTTCTGTTTATATGCTGGAATGCATTTATTGATTTGTGTATGTTGAACCAGCCTTGCATCCCAGGGATGAAGGCCACTTGATCATGGTGGATAAGGTTTTTGATGTTCTGCTGGATTCGGTTTGCCAGTATTTTATTGAGGATTTTTGCATCAATGTTCATCAAGGATATTGGTCTAAAATTCTCTTTTTTGGTTGTGTCTCTGCCAGGCCTTGGTATCAGGATGATGCTGGCCCCATAAAATGAGTTAGGGAGAATTCCCTCTTTTTGTATTGATTGGAATAGTTTCAGAAGGAATGATACCAGCTCCTCTTTGTACCTCTGGTAGAATTCAGCTGTGAATCCATCTGGTCCTGGACTTTTTTTGGCTGGTAAGCTATTGATTATTGCCTCAATTTCAGGATTAAGAAACTCACTCAAAATCGCTCAACTACATGGAAACTGAACAACCTGCTCCTGAATGACTACTGGGTAAATAATCAAATGAAGGCAGTAATAAAGGTGTTCTTTGAAACCAACGAGAACAAAGACACAACACACCAGAATCTCTGGGACACATTCAAAGCAGTGTGTAGAGGGAAATTTATAGCACTAAATGCCCACAAGAGAAAGCAGGAAAGATCTACAATGGACACCCTAACATCACAATTAAAACAACTAGAAAAGCAAGAGCAAACACATTCAAAAGCTAGCAGAAGGCAAGAAATAACTAAGATCAGGGCAGAACTGAAGGAAATAGAGACAGAAAACCCTTCAAAAAATTAATGAATCCAGGAGCTGGTTTTTTGAAAAGATCAACAAAACTGATAGACCGCTAGCAAGACTAATAAAGAAAAGAGAGAAGAATCAAATAGACGTGATAAATAATGATAAAGGGGATATCACCACCGATCCCACAGAAATACAAACTACCATCAAAGAATACTATAAACACCTCTACACAAATAAACTAGAAAATCTAGAAGAAATGGATAAATTCCTCAACACATACATCCTCCCAAGACTAAACCAGGAAGAAGTTGAATCTCTGAATAGACCAATAACAGGTGATCTGTCTTTTCAAAGACACTTTGTCTTTGAGTTCTTAAGCCCTTGCCTTATTGAGTTCATGTTTCTATTAGATTTTCCATAGTGCGAAATCCTCAAGAGGAATTTTCTTTTTTTTTTCTTGGATTTTCTTAACTTCCAGAATGGGTTCTTCATCTCCTTTTTAGATACTGGTCTAAGCCAGGTGTTCTGTGGTTGCCCATGAAGGGCCAGATCAACAGTCCATCCAAAAATAGTTTGCATGTTGAGATGACAACTCCAAACCCACTAAGAGGATATGAAAAAGTTCATTATTCACATGATGGGACTTTGTGAGGCAAACTGGAAGCCTCATGCCAGTCCAGATAACAAGCAAGGCAGAGAATGGGTTGGGCCCTTACAGTAACTAGGGAGTGGAATGGGATAAGGCTTTCTGTATGTGGTGTGGGGCTTGAGTGCGTGGGCTTTCTTACCACCTTGCCCAGATATAGGACAAAAGCAAGAGAAAGAAGAGAGATAGGGCTTCAAAGCTGTCAACTGCCAAACATCAAAACTTGAGTCTTTTTTTTAAATTTTTTACAAGGTGTCATTAATTTTGTCCCTCGGGGTGACCCCTGCTTTGGGAAACTCTGTGCTCTGATCATTTTGCCTGAGAACTGTGAGTTCTTCTTGGATGGCTTCAAAGAGGAGAACAAGGCAGTGATGCCTCTACTCTATTATTTTTAACCAGAAACCTTTGTCTAAATGCCTCTTTATAAATGATATTGATGAACCAAGAGAGTTCTGCCACTTTTAGTTTGTGGAGTATGTTTTGCTTGAACTCAGAATTTTTTTGTTTATTTCAAAGGAAAAACACTGACAAAAAAGGCAGCATCTGTTCTGTTGGTGGTTATTTTGCAAATAAGGCTGACATGTGTATGGTTATACTTGAATATTTTAGAGGGCCATGGTTACATCTTGGAAAACATCATGGATTTGGCTATTACATTTTCTTTTTTTTTTTTTTTTTGAGAGAGAGATTCGCTCTTGCTACCCAGGCTGGAGTGCAATGGCGCTATCTCGGCTTACTGCAACCTCCACCTCCCAGGTTCAAGCAATAATCTTGCCTCAGCCTCCCTAGTAGTTGGGATTACAGATGCCCACCACCACACCCAGCTAATTTTGTGTGTTTTTAGTAGAGACGGGGTTTCATTATGTTGGCCAGGCTTGTCTTGAACTCCTGACATCAGGCGATCCACCTGCCTCGGCCTCCCAAAGTGCTGGGATTACAGGCATGAGCCACCACGCCTGACCTAGATTTTTATATTAAAGAAGCAAAATAAAAATGTATAGGTTTTCATAATTGAATTGGATGTGCTTTCATTATAATTCAACAGGATATGCATATTGATGTTGTTATTGACATATTTGATTAAAAACCTCATTATATTATGCATTTCTAAAAAGCCCTACTTTTTGATAGAAAGAACAATTTTGTGTTCATTTTTAACTTTTATTTTATGTTCAAGAGTACATGTGAAGGTTTGTTATACAGGGAAACTTCTGTCACAGGGGTTTGTTATACAGATTATTTCATTACCCAGTTATTAAGCCCAGTACCCAATAGTTATCTTTCTGCTCCTCTCCCTCCTCCTACCCTCCACCCTCAAGTAGACCCCAGTGTCTGTTGTTGCCTTCCTCGTGTTCATGAGTTCTCATCATTTAGCTTCCACCTATAAGTGAGAACATGTGGTATTTGGTTTTCTGTTCCTTTGTTAGTTTGCTAAGGATAATAGCCTCCGTCTCCACTCATAAAAGACATGGTCTTGTTCTTTTTTATGGCTGCATCATATTCCATGGTGTATATGTGCCACATTTTCTTTATCCAGTCTGTCATTGCTGGGCATTTAAGTTGATTGCATGTCTTTGCTATTGTTAATAGTGCTGCAGTGAACATACATGTGTATGTGTCTTTATGGTAGAATGATTTATATTCCTTTGGGTATATACCCAGTAATGGGATTGCTGGGTTGAATGGTAGTTCTGTTTTTAGCTCTTTGAGGAATTGCCATACTGCTTTCCACGATGATTGAACTAATTTACACTCCCACCAACAGTGTATAAGGGTTCCCGTTTCTCTGCAACCTCACCAGCATCTGTTGGGTTGTTTTTTTGCTTGTTTGTTTGTTTTTTAACTTTTTATAATAGCCATTCTGACTGGTGTCAGATGGTATCTCATTGTGGTTTTGATTTGCATTTCTCTAATGATCAGTGACATTGAGGGATTTTTTCAGATGCTTATTGACCACATGTATGTCTTCTTTTGAGAAGTGTCTGTTCATGACCTTTGCCCACTTTGTAATGGGGCTATTTATTTTTCTCTTGTAAATTTGTTTAATTCCTTATAGATGCTGGATATTAGACTTTTTTCTGATGCACAGTTTGTAAAACTTTTCTCACATTCTGTAGATTGTCTCTTTACTCTGATAGTTTCCTTTGCTGTGCAGAAGCTCTTAAGTTGAATTAGATCCATTTGTCAATTTTTGCTTTTGTTGCAATTTCTCTTGGTGTATTTGTCATGAAATCTTTGCCTGTTCCTATGTCCAGGACGGTATTGCCTAGGTTGTCTTCCAGGGTTTTTGTAGTTTTGGATTTCACATTTAACTCTTTAATCTATCTTGAGCTGATTTTCGTATATAGCACAAGGAAGGGGTTCAGCTTCAGTCTTCTGCACATGGCTAGCCAGTTATCCCAGCACCATTTATTGATTAGGAAGTCCTTTCCCCGTTGCTTGTTTTTGTCAGCTTTGTCGAAGATCAGATGGCCATAGGTGTGCAGCCTTAGTTCTGAAAGCCCTACTTATTATTAAAATGAGAAAGACAACATTAAAAGATATTAAAAGATTAGTATAAATATTGTATCAAATATATTTCATTTTAAATAAAACATAAATTCTAGAATATGTGTAATGTGTGGGAGGACCCATACCAAATCCGTGGGCACCAAAATTTTGACTAATAATCAGATAAGGTTAACTCTGAATTCTATTAAATTGATTATAACATGACTGTGCTTTACATTTTAACGTTTCTGAAACCAGGATGCGTCTTCAAAAATATACTTGCCAGGCACCATGGAAAAAATAAATTGTAAATATAATCGCCTGTTCATTTGTTGACTTGGCCTTGTGTGAAAAATATCTATTATTGAAATTATCACTTCATTGAGTTATTTGTGCTGGTAGCACCATGTGCCATTTTTCATTTACCTTACCTTGGATAATTAGCTCTTGAGATGTCTTTATACACCAAGATGTAGCAAGTCAAAGTAAGTTACAGTGTGCCTGAAAAATCCCAAGTTACACAGGGCTATTTAGTGGAAAAGCTGTCCAATTGCCAAATCTCTTGACTAGATTAAAGAATTTGAAGGAAAAAAAGATTTAGGAGATGTTGGTGTGAAGCTTATGTACCGTGAGAGACAATCTACCTGTCCAAATTTCAGTATAAATCTAATTTTGAGGAAACATCAAACAAATACATATATATAAACTGGCTTAAATTTTTCAAAATGTTGATGTCACAAAAGACAAAGGCTGAGAAAATGTTTGGATTAAAGAAGACTAAGGAGACATGATAACTAAATAAACTGCCTGATCCTTGATCAACTCCTAAGGTAGGGGAATATAGCTACAAAGGACATTGGGACAATTGGAAATATTCGTATATGGATAGTAGGAGAATAGTATTGTATTAATTTAAAATTTCCCTGAATTGATCATTTTCCATGTTTATGTAAGAGAGTGTCCTTGTTCTTGGAAGTACACACTGACATATCCAGTAGTAAAGCAACATATTTATTATTTATTTCTTCTATGAATGCTTACTGAGTTTGACCTATACAAAAGGTCTATGCTAAAGTACTGTCAACCGCTTACTGCCCATCAACAATTTTCTGGAGAATTGTTTGTTCAAATTTTCACTTGCATCTTTGCATATAATTTTGGAAGTACAAATTGTTGGTCTTTTACTTGTAATATTCTTTTCCTCTTTTCTTCTTGAAGCATATTTGCATAGCTTACGTGACAGTTATGTTGGGGGAACAAACCAGGTGGGAATTTTGATCTCCTTGAAATTTCTTTTATAAGGAAAAACAACTGGTTCACTCTTTCAGCAAGTTCCCAGGCCTACATTAATAGTCAAGGTTAAAGAGATGAATTGATCACAATTCATGCTTATGGCAGCTTTCGTGGAAAAAGGTCTGTGCGTGGGTAGTTGTGGAGGAGTAAAGAGTGCTCTGCCAGAGACTGCAAAATTCTCAGGGAGCCCAGTGGCTAAAGCAACAACATGACAACTGTCCCAGGGGAAGGGATGCATGTGCTGGACTTCCATGAGAAGGGAGTGCAGCAGGTGAGAACAGGAGGGAGGGGCAGGCTATATAAAGTAAAGAGCAGGAAGGGGCTGACTTGAAAGCCTGGGCCAAGTTTAGGCAAGACTAACTTCTGAGGGCTGACTCTAGGCTGCAAGCAGAGAGTAGATGCGAGAAGAGTAATCTTGATTAGGTGTCAACATTCTTCACCTTATTATATGTAGTCCCGTCGGGTAGACAGTACCCCCTTTTATAGTTGTGGAAACTGAGCTCACCGAGACAGTAATTTACCCAAGGTCATATTCCAAGTAAGGGCGGGAGCAGGATCCAAACCCAGATTTTGGGCTCTAGGGTGTGCATTCTCAACAGGATTATATTCCTCTAAGGGGGCAAAAAGTGTCCTTTGGAGGGAGAAAAAAATCTTGCTCTCTTTATCTATAAAGCAGAGACATGTATACAGATGATGTTATATGAGAAAATGGATGATTAAAATACAAGTTGTTGTCTAAGGTGTTTTCAGCAGTTCATATCCCCACTCCCTTGTAATTAAGGTAAATAGTATAACTGTGGTATTAAAATTTTATCCAGGGGGTAATTAGGGGGAAAATGTCTGAAAAGGCAAAAATGCAAAACAAAGGCTTTGAAACACTGCTCTATAGCAAGACAGGCAAGGACAAGTGTCCTGAAGCCATGGAGGTCCTGGGATGCCTTGTTGAAGTTGACATTTCTGTTCCTTGAGCTGATGGTCTGTTCTCCTGACTTCATTAGCAGGGGCTCCTACCGCCCCATGAAGGTAGGTGTTGGTCTTGCTTATAAAAAGTGATAAAATGAGCTTGTGTTGAATTGAGAAGAAAATCCTCATGCTGGGGCTTAATTCCTCACCCTGTTAAAAGAGATGGGAAAGCATAGTGTGTGTGTCAAAGGAGCATTTTTCTAGAGGGGAACGCTGGATGACTGACCTTTGGTTAAATGATATTTTGAGAGTAATAACCCACAAACTTCCATGTTCCCTAAAGATGAGTAACATTAAACCCTGCATACTCATTTCTTAGGGTTTCCATAAAAAAGTACCACAAACTGGGTGGGTTAAAAAAACAGTTCTGAAGTCTGGAAACCTGAAATCAAGGTGCAGGCAGGGCCATGCTCTCTCTGAAGCCTGTAAGAGGAATCCTCCTTTGATCCTTCCCAGCTTCTGGTGGTTTGGCAACCTTTGGTGCTCCTTTGCTTGGAGCCATGTAACACTAGTCTCTGCCTTCATTATCACATAGTATCCTCCCTGTGTGTGTCTGTCTTCCTATAGCCTTTGACCATCTTCTTATAATGACACCCATATTGGACTAGGAGTCCACCCTACTCAAGTATGACCTCACATTAACTAAGTGCATCTTCAGTGACCCTATTTCCAAATAAGGTCACATTTCTAGCTACTCAGTGTTAGGACTTCAACTTACCTCTTTTGGGGAGGGGAGAAGCATAATTCAACCCACAACATGCTGTGGGATTTTCTGTGTTTTTTTAATACTTTCCACTCATCAGTGGTATTTGGTGGATGTTGATATCAGTCTTGCAGCTTGCACCCCTCAAAACTGGAGCTTCAGGATGTTATCTGGAATTGGCATTGGTGTGACTTTAGAAAGAGATGTAAACAAACAATGACAAATACACAGGAAAATGTTACATAGGCATGTGATGTGGGCATCAGTGAGAAGGTGACAGTTTTAAAACAAGAGGTAGATGCTTTAATCCTAGAAAGTATTTAATTAATCTTCCATTTTATGTCGTTACACCCAGAAGAGGCATGTGGCTCTGTTGTCCCTCATCTCAGTGCATGGACGAACCTCGTTCTACCATGTCCTGAAGGGCAGGATCTGGTCTTCTTTATCTGTGTACCCAACACAGCTTGAGCACAATGCCTGGCACACTGTAGATGCTTAGCAAATGTGGAGTTGAAGTATCAGAGCCTGGACTTTGTTTCTCAGTCCAGCAACTGTTTTAGGTGGGGCCAATACTGGAGAAATGGATGAGTGATGCTTTAGCTGTACTGATAGCTCAGATCTGCTCCTGCCATGAACTCTAGGAAAAATAGGCCTCGTTGTGATGAAGAAGGACCCCACACCTTCTGTACAACCTCCCAGAGGCCATAATGGAAGGAGAGTTGGATTTAGGGTTTCAGTGTTGCTCGTTATTTCAGAGAAATAGAGGTGGGAGAAGGAGAAGGAGACCTCTCTGATGAGCCCAGGAAGTCCTTTGCTGTGCACCACCCTCCCCACACCAACTTGTAACTTTTTACTGCCCTTGTATCAGGTGAATATGGAAGATTTTGTCTTGGGAGTTCTGATATGCACAGACTGCAAAGTTTCTGGGGTCCATTAAGACCATCCTGATATGTTAAGGGGAACCTCTCCTCAAATTGCACTTCTGGGGGACAAAGCAATCTTGAGGTTTGAAGAACACTTTTTTTTTCCTTTATTTATGTGGCACCCCCACTCCTGTTCAGAGGGTGTTAGCAACGTTTTTGCTTAAGGTAGAATTGAGGTTGTAGATGAGTACTGCTTTCAACACTTTAATAACAATTTTAGTCTATGACTTGAAACTCCTGACACAAATGAAAAGCTGTGATTCCCTTAAGGTTGTACCTCTAGTTCGAATGTATGTCAGATTACTGACTCATATATCCTGGTTGAATGTTTTTTTAATTAATGAATTGAAATCCTAAAATTTACTCAGTGGACTCTTACTACAGAGAAGTTTCTGTATTCCAAGTAATTTACAGTTAATATAGTCTGCTCACTTAGATAAGGCTGCAGGTTATGTTATAGGAGCAAATGAATTATTAAAATATAAGTTGTCTAGGGTGTTTTCAGCAGTTCACTTTCCTGCTCCCTTGTGTTTAGCACAATCCTACCAACTGTCCCTCTATACTACAATATGAGTGAAAATATGTATATGAGCGACATATTTGTGGATATATGTTTAAATTTAAAAGCTGGTATTTCTTCATGTAGAAGGCAACTTTCATGTCCTTTAGGCTTTTCTGTCCTTTTTGCTTTTCTGTAGTTTCCAAAGCTTCTACTATCAATATTTATTACATATAGAATCATGAAAACAATGACTGTTATTCATAAACCCATAATAACTTTTCAGAAAATATTTCCTATAACTAGGCCATAAATAAGCATTTGCTATTGATTGTCAGAGATTATTAAAGTTGAGAATAGTAAATAATGATTCTAACTCTAGGCGTCCCAGAAGAGAACTAGACTCACATCTGCAATTTAGAAATTACGTGAACTAAGCAAGCATTCAGGAAGAAATCCATCACTTACCTACCCATGGGTGGGTTTGAGCAAAGGCTGCATGCAGTTGTAAAGCAAGAATGAGGTCTGAGTGGGAGATAGACTCAGTGGTTTTCAGGGGCTCAACATAATTGTCTAGAGGGCATTCATAAATATCTTTTCTGAGAGTATTTTGATTATCACAATGACTGGGGTTACTACTGACCTCTGGTGCAGTGGGGCCAGGCATCCTGCAGTATGTGGGCCAGTCACAGGCCAAGAAGAGCTGTTCCCTCCAAAATACCAGGAGGGTTCTGTTGGGTGGCAACAGTAGACTTTACCGAGTGGGTTTTCTGTGAGCACAGAGGAGGCTGAGGATCTCCTGAGTCAAGCTAGGTATTGTACTCAGAATGAAGGATAGGCCTTATTTCTGCCCAGAGAGACCTAGTTAGCTTTTCCACTGGTGTGGAAGGAGCTAGTCCACATGAAAGTTAACTTCTCTTTCTGGTATGCACGAGATACCCTGAAATGAGGTTTAAGAGATGGTGGTAACGTTTTCAATGCTAACAGTTATAAGGTGCTTATCAGATGCCAGGCATTGTGAATAATCACCCATGATCCTATCACCTTAATAGAGTTATTGTCATCTCTATGTGTTATCCATATAACCTCATATTTTAAATGATAATATCTTCTTTTTACTACCATTTTACATAAATACATCAACTCCTATCCACATTTCTATACAATAGCCATAGTCACTGAGATGCATATTTAATAGTCTATCATAATATTGTATCAATGTATTAACCCATTTTCATGATTTTAAACATTGGCATTTCTTCTCTCATTTTTATTTTGCAGCTATAGACAATGTTCCCATGAATGTCTTTATACAGATCTCCTTTGCTTCTGATTATTTTCCTGAGAAAAACTCTAGGAGTAACAGTCTTGGTTCAAAGAATGTATATATTTTTGGCTCTTCTTAAATAGTACTATGTTGCATTCTCACAAAATTATACGAACTTATTCTGCCACCAGCAATAAATATCACTTTCAGCACAAACTCACCAATGTCAAGTTCTCTCATTTAAAAAATTCTAACTACTTTTCTGGGAGTAAAACAGTGTTTTGCTCTAGGTGAGTTAAATATTTCCAGGACTTTGGATGTTTTTCTCTGGTTTCCTTAAAATATCTTATTAGCTTCTTGAGATGGTTGAGGATATAGTGTCAGATTTGTGAAGCTGGAACCAGGGTTACACTGAGGATGTATTGTATATAGTTTTCTTCCAGCAAAAATTATTTAGCCCTGAAAGCCAAACAGCAATTCTATACAAAATACTGTATTCATTAATCCTTTCATCAACTTAACAGGGATATGAAATGGAATCAAACATATAAATCAAGGATATGACATTTAAGTTATGCACAAGAAAGGGGAACAGAACTCCCCAGTCTTAGCCCTCTTGGGCTACATTGATCGACTGAGCCAGAGAGGTAAACAAGAGGAAAAGGTACATCATCCCTGGCTTCAGTTCTAACCCATTTCCCTGTTTGTCATTTATATTTTAGCATGTTGTCTTTACCTGTTCCCGTGGAGAGCACTGTTCAGGCTTGTATTGACAGTTGCAGGGCGGAACATTCATATCCACCGCATGCCGTCAGAAAGGCTGTGAATTCGTCATGCTTTTCTGGACACTGGGCTTGAAAACACTGCTCTGTGTCACCAGCTACAAAACCCAGGCACAGCCCCATCTTCACCCACTCCCTTATTGTATTAAAACACAAAACACATCTAAGAAACAAAGCCTGGCTCGCCCTGTGTTTCTAAATAAGTAGTAGTATGGTCCTGTCTTTCCAAATAAATGAGTACATTGGTAGCTGGTACCCATGGGACAAAAGGATTGTAGTCTGAGAAGTGGGTTCAGTAACACTACTCCTTTGGGAGAGAAACATGTCACCACATGTTTTGGGGATGCACCTGCACATCTCTTCTCCCCCCATATCCTGGCAGTGGTTGTATATAAGCTACGCACCACCACCTACTTTTTATCTTTACTGTCATTGTATTTACTATGACTCTTCAGGTACTTTTCATGTGCTTCACAAAAATTCACAACAGATTCTAATCCAACCTACCTCAAGGCCAAATTTCACAAGATACATTTTTTTTTCTTTTTAAAGTGTGATATAATATACATAACATAGAACTTAATATTTTAACCATTGTTAAATGTACAGCTCAGTGGCATTAAGTACATTCATGTTGTGCAACCATCACTGTCCATCTACAGAAATTTTTCATCATTCCAAACTGAAGCTCTATGCCCATTAAATAGTAACTCCCTGTTCCTTTCCTCCCCCACCTCCTGGCAACTACCACTTTACTTTCTGTCTCTGAATTTGACTACTTTAGGTGCCTCATATAGGTGGAATCATACAGTAGTTTGCCTTTCGTGTCTTACAACAGTGGTCCTCAACCTTTTTGGGACCAGGGATGGGTTTTGTGGAAGACAGTTTTCCCACTTACGGTGTGCGGGGAGGGATGGTTTCAGAATGAAACTGTTGCACCTAAGATCATCAGGCTTAGGGGCTCATAAGGAGAGCACAACCTAGATCCCTCCCATGTGCAGTTCACAATCAGATTCGTGCTCCTAGGAGAATCTAATGCTGCCACTGAGCTTTTGTAGAGCCAGTCCATGGCCTGGGGGTTGGGGACCCCTGTCTTACCAAATACATTTTAAACATTTAAATTTTACCCCAGCTTATACTTAAAGTGGTTTGCAGTATCTTACCAAAAGACCTTTTACTAACATGAAAAGATACATAGAGATACATTTTTAAATAGGAGTAGAAAAATATAAACTAAGTATAATTCAAAAATGCACCCTGCTGTGAATGACACAATTTCAGACATTGGACCACACATTTATATCTGGGTCCCTTAATGCCCAAAACAGAACATAATACTTGATCAATTACATAATTCTTATAGAGAAAATAATGACTTCCAAGCAAAGCAAGTATTTCAGGGCACTTTAATTCTGAAAGATTTTTCTCCCTTTCATTCTTTGCAGGGAAACATTAATGTGGGGGACTGTATCCTCGATAATGGCCTCATAGTATTTTACAGGACTGCTCCTTAAAAAGCGTAACTCCACAAGAGCTCTAAAAAAGGCCTGAGAGTGAGGCCAAGGAAGCGTGGCTTATATTGACATTGTTTATTTATACAATCATTTAACAACAGTTCACCAAGTCACCTGTGAGCATGGATTACAAAGGCAAATGAGGTGCAATTCTTACCCTCAGTGACATTACAAATCATAACCTAGTGCTTTTGATTAAGGGTCCTCAACCTCCAGACTGATACCGGTCTGCAAGCTGTTAGGAACCAGCCTGGTTCCTAACAAATCAGCGATGGCATTAGATTCTCATAGGAGCACAAACCCTATTATGAATTGTGTGTGCGAGGGATCTAGGGTACGCGCTCCTCATGAGAATCTAATGCCTGATCCCAAAACCATCCACCCCCTTACCACCCTGGTCTATGGAAAAGTTGTCTTCCACAAAACCAGTCCCTGGTACCAGAAAGGCTGGGAACTGCTGCTTTTGATGATCAGGCTAGATTCAGGAGCAAGAAATCTAGGCTCCATGACCTTTAACATCCTTACATATCATTTTCTCCAGTCCAGCTTCTGAGAGATGTTGGGCATCTAAAAGGTGTCTTCCCCCAGCAAGGGAATTCTATGTGGTGGATTATTGTGAGCTCCATATACCTTAAAGCACAAACCAACATATACATTGATGGCTCCCCCTGCCCAGGTGAGACCTCCCACATGGAGTAAGTCATAAAAGATGTCAGGCAAAGCCAAAGCAAGATGCGTTTGCCTTTTGACATAAGAATCTGTGGTGGGGAAGAAAGCACAGGAGGAAGAGAGTCATTTTGATGTTCTCATCTGCAGTAGGAGCCATCTCCCAGCTTTTCTGACCTGACTTGTTCCCTACCATAATCTCCTGGATGCAGAAGTCCCTCAGGCCCATGGGGTAAACTAAGAATCTTGCTGGGGTTGGGGTCAGAATCTGAGCCATCAGAGAGATGGTGGGATCAGGGGACTCAGACAATTGCGTGGGGTGCACTGGTTGGTGGTTGGGAGGGATGGCAGGTCAGGAATGAAAACACGCGAGCTGAAAGTGGGAGATGTGGAAATGCAGTCCATCCTGATGGCTCTTCTCAGGAGTTTGACCATAGAGAATGGGGCAAAAGCTGGGAAAGTTGTGTGGTCAAGGAGAGGCTGACAGTTTATTTACCATGTGTGATTTTAGAACATGTGTGATGATTCAGTAGAAAGGGAGAAATTGATGACTGGGGCACGAGGGTAAACTCCAGGTGTGAGGCTTTTAGGAATCTAAGGAGCTGGGACTCACTCAGAGAAGGAGTAAGGGCCCGGCTTCTGATGGAAGGGAATATTCCCAGTATTTTCAGAGGTTTGCGAGCAGGATGCAGATGCTGGGGAGGTTGGGGTGGAGAGATGAGGTACTCTCACTTGGTGCCTCATTTTCTCACAGAGGGTAGTTTGGAAGTTTGAGAAGTCAGGACATATAAAAGAGTTGTCTCAGGAAACAAGGATTTTATTGGTCATGTATTGGTTATTTGCTTTGGGGTGTGGCATGGTGAGATCATTTCTTGCCTTTCACAGGGCACAGCACCTGCAGGGTCATGAGGGACCTGGCCAGTTCTCTGGTTGGGACACCTGAATCTGAACCTAGGAGTAGAAACTAGGGCCAGACTCTCTGCTGGACAAACACAAAGGAATCTCTGGTCAGAATGGCATGTCCATTCAAAGTCGATGGTGCTTGTTTAATGGGAAACCACCCAGTTTGGTTGTGTGATTTTTCTGCAGCTTATTCAGTGGCTCAGGGGCCGGATGCAGAAAGTAGGCCGTAGGGCTTGCCTGGGGCAAGCATCAAGATAGGTGCTTAGTGCACTAACTTTTAACCTTTATTACTGCATTATATGCATTTTATTTTTTTATTTTTTATTTATTTTTTGGAGACAGAGTCTCACTCTCTCACCCAGGCTAGAGTGCAGTGGCATGATCTTGGCTTACTGCAACCTCTACCTCCCGAGTTCAAGCAATTCTCATGTTTCAGCCTCCTGAGTAGCTGGGAATACAGGCGCACACCACCATGCCCAGCTAATTGTTTGTATTTTAGTAGAGACGGGGTTTCACCATGTTGCCCAGGCTGGTCTCGAACTCCTGACCTCAGGCAGTCCAACCACATTGGCCTCCTAAAGTGCTGTGATTACAGGCATGAGCCACCGCACCCAGCCTGCATTTTAAAAAATAAGTTTTTGCTAAATACTGTTTTACTACATCTATATATTTTTATGTGTAATATTTTTATTGTCACTCAATTCAAAATATATTCAAATTTCTTTTGTGATTTCTTCTTTAACTTGTGGGTTATTTAGAAGTGTGTTTTTAAAATTTCCAAGCATGTAGAGATGTCTCGGTTATATTTATATTATTGATTTCCAACTTAATTGAATAGATATCAGAGAACTCTTCTGTATTATTTCAATCCTGTGAAATGTTTTGAGACTTGCTTTGTGGTCCAGTATACGGCTAGTTCTTGTAAACATGGTGTGTTCTTTTTTTAAAAAAATGTATATTGTGCAGTTGTTGGATATAGTGACATAAATAGAGGGAAATACAGATATCCATCCATACGCAAGGTTTATTAATGATATTAAATTCTCCTATATTCTTTATGATCTTTTAATTTACCTGTTGCATCATTTTTGAAAAAGGTATATTAAAAATATTCATACTTTGAGTTCCAGGGCTGAGACCTGCTTTCTCATTTGGCATTTTGATAGAATGTACAAGAGAAATTAGAACTTTTTACTGAGAAAATTCTGACTGGTTACAAATTGAAGGAGAAGCTAAAATTATCCTGACTCTCACAACTACATGAGTTGGTAGGTTTTAAAAACTGAGATTGAACCTAATGTTACCAGAAGTATGAGGGTTCTGTGTTTCTGTCTTCTTGGAGGAAAGGATTCCACCAAGAGACCAATTAGTAAAGTAAGCAAAAAGTTTATTAAGGAAATAAGAGTACACTCCAAGAGAAGAGTGGGCTGGCCTGGCTGGGAGCAGCCCCAAGAGTTCTGCGTTGTGGGTTTTTATTATGTTGGACTATTCTTGCCTCTGTTTCAAGTCCCTGCCTTTGTCTTATCTAGTTTCCCAATTCTGTCTTAAGTCTCCACCTTTGTGCCCACCTAGTTCCTGCCAAGGTTTGTAGGATTCTGCCTTACTCTCAGTTGATGCGCATGCTGCGGGGCTCAGTGATCAATACGAATCCTACCTAATGACGGTGTTGCTCATTACCACCATCCCTGGAAGGTTCTTTCGCAGTCAAATCTGTATTTATTGCCTCTGTGTATCTCTTAGAAATTTCCCTTTTGCCCTTCTTATTAGCATGTAGTTATATTCTGACAGGTTAATTACAGAGTAAGTGATTACTGGGCATCTTAAGGGACGTTTCAGGACATTCCTTTCTGCAAAGGTAGTTTCCCACCTCTCTGCTCATATCTAGCAGCATGTTTTGGTTGGTCTCTCAGGCATGAGATTTTCCAGAGCTTTCGCCCCCAGGGGCTCCACCTACTGCTTATGTCTAGCTATCTGCCTACTCTAACACTAAGGACCTTTCAATTCTACTCTCTAACTGTATAGATCCGAGGTCCAAAGAAGAGCATGACAATCACTGTAGTTGATAGAAATCTGGAATTAGAACCCAATACTCTTTCCATTCTCGTACTCCTCTAGCAACTAGTAGTTTAGTCTGTAGCACATTTTAAGATTGAAATATTTCTATTTGAATATTCAGAAACTCTTTTTTTTTTTTTTTCTGAGATGGAGTCTTGCTCTGTCACCCAGGTTGGAGTGCAGTGGTGCGATCTTGGCTCACTGCAAGCTCCACCTCCCGGGTTCACACCATTCTCCTGCCTCAGCCTCCCAAGTGGCTGGGACTACAGGCGCCCACCACCACACCTGGCTAATTTTTTGTATTTTTAGTAAAGACAGGGTTCCACTGTGTTAGACAAGATGGTTTCGATCTCCTGACCTCATGATCTGCCCACCACGGCCTCCCAAAGTGCTGGGATTACAGGCGTGACAGAAACTCTTACCTATGCATTCTTATGTTAAAGAAAAACTCACAATGGAATTTGCAAAATTTTTAAGAAATAGAGAAAATTTAAATGGTACATATTAAAATTAAAATATACAGCACACCTAAATCTGTCCTCTGAGGAAATTTTATAGTATTAAATTTATGTTACTAATATAAAAGAAGAACAAAAAATGAACTAAGCCTCTAACTTAGTAACTTCAAAAAGTAACAGTAAAATAAGCCCAAGGAAAGCAGAAAAAATGAAATCATAAAAGATGAAAGCAGAAATTAATTAATTTAAGCAGAAAAGCTCAAGAGAATGAGAAGACAGGACCACAAACTGGGAGAAAATATTTACAAAACATACATCTGATAGAGGAGCTATCCAAAATATACAAAGAACTCTTAAAACTCAACCATAAGAAAACAACCTAATTTAAAAGAGCAAAGACCTTAACAAACACCTTACCAAAGAAGATATGTAGATGTCAAATAAGCATATGAAAATATATTTCACATCATATGTTATCAGGAAAACTGCAAATTAAGACTCTTTTCCACTGCATATGATACAAATTCAAAGAGCTAGTTTCCTCAAAATTATAAAAGTTAATACAAAACAAAGATACTAAAATAGAAAAAGGACATATGAAATAAGTAGCTTACAGGCAAGGAAATAGCTGTGAATCACAAGAAAAGATATTTACTTTATAACTGAAGTAATACAACAAAAATGAAAAATCATTTTTCATCTATAAAATTAACAAAACATTTAAGTTTAATGACATCCAGTATTGATACATGTATATGGGAAAACAGGCAATCTATCACACAATTACTGGGAATATAAGTGGTACAAACTTTTAGAGGACAGTTTACACATACTTTCCAATTCTAAATATTCACTAAACTTGACCAACTTACAAAAGAGTAGCAAAGATACAAATAAGTACAGTAGTACTTATTAAAGCATTGTTTCTAATGCCTAAGAAAAACTGGAAACTATATAAATGTTCATTAATCAAGGACTAGTTTTAAAAATTAAGACATCCATTCCATGAAATACTGAAGTAGATCCATCTGTCCTGATGGGAGAAGGGGGAGAGCATGGCTTTGGAGCCAAACCTCCTGGGTGCAAATCCCAACTCTGCCATTTACTAGCTGTGTAATATGAGGCAAGTTATTCAGCCTATCTGTGCCTCAATCCTCTTGTGTAAAATGTGTGTAGTAGTACCCATCTCAGAGGGCTATTGTTAGATTTAAATAATAAAATGCTTAGAACAGTGCCACCACAGAATAATCTTTCAGTAAATATTAATTATTATACATTACTATTAAGTGGCACAAACGCAGGACATAGGCCAGTGTGTAGTATGGTCTCTTCTGTAGAAGAGAGGGGGTGAGGAGAGTGGGAGGGAATGAGCAGACAGGGAGGGTGGGAAAAAAGCGTAGAAATACTTAAATGTGGAGGGGAAGAGACTTATCATCTTCATTTTACACTTTTGTCTGTATTCCTTGAATTGCCTAACTGTATTGTCAGGAAAGCTAATCTGTGATAACAAAGAAACCCCAAAGGCTGGGCATGCTCACACCTGTAATCCCAGCAATCTGGGAAGCCAAGGCAGGTGGGTCACTTGAGCCCAGGAGTTCGAGACCAGCCTGGCCAACATGGTAAAACCTCATCTCTAAATAAAAAAAATACAAAAATTAGTCAGGCATAGTAGTGCATGCCTGTAGTCCCAGCTACTTGGGAGGCTGAGGTGGAAGGATCACTTGAGCCTGGGAGGTTGAGGCGCAGTGAGCTGTGATTGCACTGTGGCTTTCCAGAGTTGCTCTGGACACCAGAGCAAGACCTTGTCTCAAAAAACAAAAATAGGAAACTCCCAAAATACAGTGATTTAAAGAACAAAAAAGTAATTATCTTTCTCAGGGAAGTCCAAGGAGAGTGTTCCAGGTTGGCCAGTATGTATGTTTATGTTCCATACAGTCACTCAAGGCCCCACAGCTCTGGCATCCCCTAGGGGCAATAGTTTTTACATTTGACTGCATATTAGAATCCTTGGCAGAGCTTTGGAAAAAATCACATTGCCCAGCCACAAACCATATCAATTAAATCAGAATCACTGGGCCAGGGCACAGGCATTAATATTTACTCCAGAGGATTCTTGTGCAGCCAAGTGCCTTAGGGCTTTATCATCTAATTGTTGATGCCCAGGCCATCTATGGTTTAAGCCTCTGAGAAGGGGAGGAGAGCATGGAGGAGGACCACCTCCATACAAAGGGCCTGGCCCAAAACAGGCACACATCATTTGTGCTCCCATTCCATTGTCAAGAGCATAATCACACTCTCATGCTTAGCTCAAAGGGGGACTGGCAGCCACATGGCTAAAATTCTGTTTCTAGAAAAGAAGGGTAGAAGGGATTTTGGTGGTCAGCTAGCAGGCTCTGTGACATAAACCACGTGAGAGTATTACCTTACCCTCCCACGCAAAAAATTACAACACCAGAGATTATGGCCTAACTTTTTCTTTATAATTTTCTGTATTCCAGAACTCTACTGTTATTTTTTAAGTTAGAAAAAGGAAACATAGTTAACCCTTTTTCATTGCATATGACAGCTTACAATGTACTGTTGTATGACTTTCTCATTTCAATTAGAGGATAAAACCATGAGCCCTTTGGAATCGTGATTTTGGTACCACATTTTAGAAATTTGAGTGTACCTATCCCAAACACTGCTGAATTCAAGACTCTCTTCCTCCCAAAGTTTATACATGGACAAGCCTCCTGCAGGCTCCTCCTCAACTGCTGGTAAGAGAGACTAGTGGTCTACTCTCCTTTCCTCACCCCCAAGCCTCCCAGATTAGCACTTGTAAAATCACTTCTTATGCTGCAACAGGCAGGTTGTTCTGCCAAGAATTGGCTTGTGCTCTGGAGAAAAGAGCCCTATTTTAAGAGATGCCACAGACTGCCTGTTCTGCTGAAGGAGACATGGGAGTGCTGGGACTTCCACCTGTCAAAACATGATTTGGAGTTCTTTTGGAAAGTGGAATATGCTCAGAGACCACAAAACCAACTCCCTCCAGACCCTCTTCGTTCTCCAGTTTCACTTCATTTCCACATCATTTGGAGCTCCTTAATCCTGGAGGTGAGGCCAAGTAACGTGATGGATGTTAGAAGGAGGAAGGACTAGATTTCCTAATTTAGCAGTGAAAACCCCAGAAAGAGGAAAGAGAAACGAGAAAAATATGCTCCCTTGTTGTCAGTAGAGGTGAAGGTGTTTTTTTTTTTTATTATACTTTAGGTTTTAGGGTACATGTGCACAATGTGCAGGTTTGTTACATATGTATCCATGTGCCGTGTTGGTTTGCTGCACCCATTAACTCGTCATTTAGCATTAGGTATATCTCCTAATGCTGTCTTTCCCCCCTCTCCCGAACCCACAACAGTCCCCGGAGTGTGATGTTCCCTTTCCTGTGTCCATGAGTTCTCATTGTTCAATTCCCACCTATGAGTGAGAACATGTGGTGTTTGGTTTTTTGTCCTTGCGATAGTTTACTGAGAATGATGTTTTCCAGTTTCATCCATGTCCCTACAAAGGACATGAACTCATCATTTTTTATGGCTGCATAGTATTCCATGGTGTATATGTGACACATTTTCTTAATCCAGTCTATTGTTGTTGGACATTTGGGTTGGTTCCAAGTCTTTGCTATTGTGAATAGTGCCGCAATAAACATACATGTGCATGTGTCTTTATAGCAGCATGATATATAGTCCTTCGGGTATATACCCAGTAATGGGATGGATGGGTCAAATGGTATTTCTAGCTCTAGATCCCTGAGGAATTGCCACACTGACTTCCACAATGGTTGAACTAGTTTACAGTCCAACCAACAGTGTAAAAGTGTTCCTATTTCTCCACATCCTCTCCAGCACCTGTTGTTTCCTGACTTTTTAATGATCGCCATTCTAACTGGTGTGAGATGGTATCTCATTGTGGTTTTGATTTGCATTTCTCTGATAGCCGGTAATGATGAGCATTTTTTCACGTGTTTTTTGGCTGCATAAATGTCTTCTTTTGAGAAATGTCTGTTCATGTCCTTAGCCCACTTTTTGATGGGGTTGTTTGTTTTTTTCTTGTAAATTTGTTTGAGTTCATTGTAGATTCTGGATATTAGCCCTTTGTCAGATGAGTAGGTTGCAAAAATTTTCTCCCATTCTGTAGGTTGCCTGTTCACTCTGATGATAGTTTCTTTTGCTGTGCAGAAGCTCTTTAGTTTAATTAGATCCCATTTGTCAATTTTGGCTTTTGTTGCCATTGCTTTTGGTGTTTTAGACATGAAGTCCTTGACCACGCCTATGTCCTGAATGGTATTGCCTAGGCTTTCTTCTAGGGTTTTTATGGTTTTAGGTCTAACTTGTAAGTCTTTAATCCATCTTGAATTAATTTTTGTATAAGGTGTAAGGAAGGGATCCAGTTTCAGCTTTCTACATATGGCTAGCCAGTTTTCCCAGCACCATTTATTAAATAGGGAATCCTTTCCCCATTTCTTGTTTTTGTCAGGTTTGTCAAAGATCAGATAGTTGTAGATATGTGGCATTATTTCTGAGGGCTCTGTTCTGTTCCACTGATCTATGTCTCTGTTGTGGTACCAGTACCATGCTGTTTTGGTTACTGTAGCCTTGTAGTATAGTTTGAAGTCAGGTAGCATGATGCCTCCAGCTTTGTTCTTTTGGCTTAGGATTGACTTGGCGATGTGGGCTCTTTTTTGGTTCCATATGAACTTTAAAGTAGTTTTTTCCAATTCTGTGAAGAAAGTCATTGGTAGCTTGATGGGGATGGCATTGAATCTATAAATTACCTTGGGCAGTATGGCCATTTTCACGATATTGATTCTTCCAACCCATGAGCATGGAATGTTCTTCCATTTGTTTGTATCCTCTTTTATTTCGTTGAGCAGTGGTTTGTAGTTCTCCTTGAAGAGGTCCTTCACATCCCTTGTAAGTTGGATTCCTAGGCATTTTATTCTCTTTGAAGCAATTGTGAATGGGTGTTCATTCAGATGAAGGGATTTTAAATGTGGTACTCAGAAGTTGACTGTTCAAAGATCACATGGTTTACCATTTAAGCCTTCTTAGACACTTGAGAGTAAAAGGGAGCAACCTTCATTACACTGGACTGATAGCCATACCAAGGCTGTCCTGGGCAACTGGGCTACAGGGTGTCTTACTAGTTAGGTGGCCCCTTTCACTAACAGACAAGCCATCTTTGGTCTATATTTCTAACTTTTTAGTGTCCAGTGGGCCTGTGACCTACACAGTTGTTATGCTGAATTAGGGAAGTACAGCTTCATCAGGGACAGTTGCCATTAAATCCACTGGGCCAAATAGTCCTGTTGGCAGCTCACACTTGTCAGAGACAGCCCAGACCTTAACCTTAAAGTAGGTGCATTTAGCTTTCAGAGCACACATGAGTGCTAAATCAGGACTTTTCCTGGTTGTACACAAGAAAGAGCAATGGATGCCCAAGTTCCATGCATTTGCTAGGTGCACTCATTTTGTGGGATTCTAGAACATTTCATTCCAAGAGCCTTTGCAAAAACCAACACAGGATCTGAGAATGCATGTGTGCTGGGTAAACTGTGGTATAAACTCATACCAGTTAGCCAAGTTCAGAAGGCTGAGGCCAAGGGAGCTGGAAGTATAGCATTGTTCACAGCATTGCATGAGAGAAGATATTTCCATTGCAATACAAAACAACTTTGACTGTCTGTGAAGCATATGTGATTCCTTTTAAAAAATTAATTCTAATTATGTATAGATTTTTCAAGGTTTTCTAAGAAACTAATTTTACCATATTAAAACAATTGTATTTCTTCCTCCCTTATACATTTTTTTTCTTTCTCTTGTTCTATTGCCCTGGCTAAAATCTCCAGTGAAAGCTGAATAACATGTTAGTCATCACTAACAACCTTGGAAAGGTCCTGATATTAAGGGAAATACTGTTACCATTTCACTAGTATATGTGAGATTGGCTGTAGGGAGTTTTGAAAGCTCCTTTCCAGAATCAAGAAGCTCTTTTTTATTCCTACATTGCCAAGAGATTTTAACATGAGTAGATAGTTTTCCTTCTCCCTTAACTTGGTGAATTATATAAATTAATTTTCTAAAAATTAAACTAACTTGCGTTCCTGGCATAAACCCAGCTTGGTTGTGTATTGTGTTTTTATACTCTGCTTATATTTATTAGTATTTTTGTATCTATGTTCACAGGTGACATTGACCTATAATTTTCAAATCTGTTGCTCTTCTTTGTCAGGTTTTATTTATTTATTTATTTATTTTGAGATGGAGTCTTGCTCTATCGCCCAGGCTGGAGTGCAGTGGCGCAATCTCGGCTCACTGCAAGCTCCCCCTCCCGGGTTCACGCCATTCTCCTGCCTCAGCGTCTCCGAGTAGCTGGGACTACAGGCGCCGGCCACCACGCCTGGCTAATTTTTTTGTATTTTTAGTAGAGACGGGGTTTCACCATGGTCTCGATCTCCTGACCTCATGATCCGCCCGCCTCGGCCTCCCAAAGTGCTGGGATTACAAGCTTGAGCCACCGTGCCCAGCTTTGTCAGGTTTTAGTTTTTAGTATTAATGTTACACTATCCCCATAAATTGAGTAAGGCACTATGCCTTGTTTTCCTGTTTTCCAAAAAAAAAAGAAAAAGAAAAGAAAAAACGTGTATATAAAATTAGATTAGTTGTTCCTTAATTTATAATATTTTATTTTGAGTTGGTTTCTAGTAAGGAACAGGTTCTAGGAATTTGTTTATCTAACTTTCCAATTAATTTACAAACTTATTTATAATATCATCTTATTCTCTAAGTGTGTATGCATCTGTCTGCATCTCTAGTATCATGCCTGTTAGTATTTATACCTTCTTTTTTTCTTTTTTAGGATGGGAGTTATCTTTTTCTCTTTTCAAAAAACCAACTTCTGACTTGCTAGATTCTCTCTACTGAATAACTGTTTTCTATCCCAACTTCTTTTTTTTTGCTTCCATCTACTTTCTTTGGGCTTTTTCTACTCTTCTTTGTCTAATTTCTGATGATGGATACCTAGCTTATTTATTTTCAGTCTTTCTTCTTTTCTCACTAAATTGTTCTCTATATATCACAGTAACTAGATGTAGTCTTTTTATCATTCAATTCTTTTCTAGTTTGATTTTTTTCTTTGACCTGTGTGTTATCTAAAAACACATTTTTAAATTAACAAAATATGAGGTTTTTCTAATTGTCTTTTTGCTATTGATTTCAAACTTAATTGCATTGTCCTCAGAGACTGTGGCCTGTATGATACCACTTCTCTGAAATGTATTTAGACTTACCTGGTCCATGTTATGGTCAACTTTCCTAAGTATTTCACAGGTGCTTGAGGAGAATATATATTCATGAATTTTTGAGTACAGTGTCTTATGTATAATCTTTAGATCAAGCTTGATATTGTGCTGCTCAAATCTTCTATATTCTTGCTCAATTTTTGACTGCTTGTTATATCAATTACTAAAAAAGGCATTTGAAAATCTACCACAACAATAGTTTGTCTATTTCTGTTTGCAATTATGTCTATTTATGCTTTATGCATTTTGAGGTCAAGTTATTAGGTGCATACAAGTTCAGGATTGCTATGTATTTCTTTTTCACTTTGGCTCTCTGCACTACATTTTGGATAATTTGTTTACATCTGTCCTTCATTTTACTAATTTTGTCAAGTTGTGTTTAATCTGCTATATAGCCTATCCTATGTGGTTTTTGCCATTACTTTTAATGACAACCTAACAATGTGATGTTATGACATATGTATACAATGTAAAATAATTAAATGAAACTAATTAATATATTCATTACCTCACATACCATTTTTTGTGGTGAGAACATTTGGAATTTATTCTCTTAGCAATTTTGAAATACAACGTATATTATTAGCTATAGTCAACATGTTGTGTAGTAGATCTCAAAAATGTATTCCCTCTGTCTAACTGAAACTATGTACCCTTTGACCAACATCTCCCCATGCCCCCATCCCAGCCTCTGCTAACTACCATTCTACTCTCTGCTATTATGAGTTCTACTGTTTTATATTCCACGTATGAGCAAGATCATGCACTATTTGTCTTTCTGTGCTGACTTCTTTCACTTAGCATGATGTCCTCCAGGGTCATCCATGTTGTTGCAAATGACAGAATTCCCTTCTTTTTTAAGGCTGAATAGCATTCATTATGTGTATATACCACATTTTCTTTATCTACTAAATGGCCATTATCAAAAAGACAAAAGACAATAAGTGTTGTCAAGGATGTGGAGGAAACAACCCTTGTACACTGTTGGTGAGAACGTAATTTAGTATAGCCATTATGTAAAATTATATGGAGGTTTCTCAAAAAACTAAAAATAGAACTACCATGTGATCAGCAATTCCACTTCTGGATGTATGTCCAAGGAATTTGAAATCAGTGTATCAAAGAGATAAATGCACTCTCATGTTAATCACAGCATTACTCACAAGAGCCAAGATAGGGAATCAGCCTGGCATTTATGAACCTCACCATTGCAGGGGTTGGTGGCTGAAATCAGTGCTCCCTGCCAGTCTGAGAAGTCTACATTCAATTGATCACATTCAAAATTTCACACATCTGTCTTTTTCATGTAAAGTTTTTCATTAATGGCTTAATTTATATTTAATTACCCCAAATAATGAACTTCAAAATTATTTATTTTCTGGGCCAGAAATCAACAAATAATCTCTCTAGCATTTAGTGTTCTCTGTGCTTTTCCTGTGATCATTAGGCATAGAACTCAGGAACTTTATAATTCTCATTAGGGCCTAGTTACCAGATTATTTAAAGCATAAATCTTATTGCTAATTACAATGGCTGAGGAAAAACAAAAACAGAAACTAACTTTTTCACCATCCTGACGTGGCTCCTTTAAATGGGCCTCCTAATCATGAAGGAAATGGCATGTGTAATGGATACATTTTTCATCTTGATGCTCAGGAAGGCAACTGCATTTCTTTTGCAGATAAATTTCGGGAAATGGTCCCATAACTCCTTCTGTAATAAGACACTTAATAAGATAAAATCAGATGAAAATCAAGGCTTCTACCCATAAAATAGTCCAGAATAATATTGGATCATTCGAGCAGGGAGCCCAATTTAAAGAAGCTGAGCATTATCTTACATTTAACAGACATTTGAGTTTAGCCAAGATTAGAAAACAAAATCTCTTGCTAGCTCATGAGGGAGCTCACAGGAATTTAGTCATTCATTCAACACCTATTTAATGAGTGGCTGCTGTGCACTGTATTCCAGAATTAGGGAGTCAGATATGAACAAAACAGGCATAATTCTATGTCTATGGGGCTCATGGCCTAGAGAAGGAACAAACAGATTATTGTGTGATTCCAGTCAGGGAATGCTGAAAGGTCTAATGCTGTGAGTGGGTCTTCATTCAGACCATGGGGATGACAGATGTGGCATTATAGTTCCTCTTGAAGGATTGGGGAGCTGGTTAGACAAAGGCAGATTTGTCAGTGTTGGAGGCCAGAAGGGAAGAAGCACAGTCCTGGATGGCCCAATGTGGCTAAGGTTGCTTTCTTCCTTATTCTTCCTCTTCCTTTTTCCCCTTCTCTTCATCTTGATTTCCATCTTCAGTAATAGTAAAGCATAGTATAGGTGGTAAGGGGCAAAGGGAAAAAGAATACTGAATTATCAGAGAAGAGTCTCTGCCTTTTGGACTCCCTAGATACCAATACATCCAGATCTATGCCAAGACAAATAATAAATAAACTTCTAAAAACTAAAGAAAAAAATTGAAAGCACATAGAAACAATGCATTACTTACAGGGAAAGATCAATGAGGATGACAGCAGAGTTCTCCATCTCAAACCATGGAGGCCAGAAGGAAGTGGCGTAATATTTTTTAAGTGCTGAAAGAAAAGCATGGTCAACTGTGAATTCCTTATCTGGGGAAACATTCCTTCAGGAAGGAAAGGAAAATCAAGACATTCTCGGCCGGGCGCGGTGGCTCACGCCTGTAATCCCAGCACTTTGGGAGGCCGAGGCAGGCAGATCATGAGGTCAGGAGATCAAGACCATCCTGGCTAACATGGTGAAACCCCATCTCTATGAAAAATACAAAAAATACAAAAAATTAGCCGGGTGTGGTGGCCTGTAGTCCCAGCTACTCAGGAGGCTGAAGCAGGAGAATGGTGTGAACCCGGGAGGCAGAGCTTGCAGTGAGCTGAGATCATGCCACTGTACTCCAACCTAGGCGACAGATCGAGACTCCATCTCAAAAAAAAAAAAAAAGGAAAACTGAAAGTTTGTCATTGGCATAAATATTATATATATATTATATATGTAAAATGTAAAAATATATATCTATATATAAAATATACTATATTATATATATCTATGTATTATGTATCGATATATCTATTATATCGATATATAATATATAGATAGATATCTATTATATAGCTATAATACATATGTATTATATCTATATACATATCTATATATGTATTATATATAGATATATTACATATGTATTATATATCTATATATTATATATAATATATATGTATTATATATAATTCACACACACACACACACACACACATACACACACATATATATATTTCATTTTCTTTTTTTGAGATGGAGCCTCACTCTGTGACCCAAGCTGGAATGCAGTGGTGCGATCTTGGCCCACTGCAACCTGCATCTGCCTGGCTCAAGTGATTCTCCTGCCTCAGCCTCCCAAGTAGCTGGGATTACAGGCACCCACCACCGTGCCCAGCTAATTTTTGTATTTTTAGTAGAGACGGGGTTTCCTCATGTTGGCAAGGCTGGTCTTGAACTCCTGACCTCAGGTGATCCACCTGCCTCAGCCTCCCAAAGTGCTGGGATTACAGGCATGAGCCACCACACCCAGCCAGCAGATATATTTTTAAAGAGTGGCTAAAGAACTTCCTCAGGGAGGAAATGGTAAAAGAAGGAATACTGGAGCAGAGCAGCACCAGCAAGGGAGTACTTAGGAATTAGTGGGTAAGGAAAGAATTGAAAAGGCTTATAGTGTCCTCAAGAAGGAAGAAGAAAGGAAGGAAGGAAGAAGCAGCAATGGAAAGAGTAAAAATATGGATACATACAATAGACTATCTCTGTCCTCATGAGTTTTATAAATAATATTTGGTAACTGAAACAAAAATTATAACCCCATCTGACATTCAAGACAATTATATGGAAAAGTGGGAAAGGCAAAGGAACCTAAATGAAAATAAGGTTTTCATACTTCACTCAAAGTGGAAAAATGTACACACAATAGACTGTGATAAGGGACAGGTATATGTTATAATGCCAAGAGCAACCACTACAGAAACTATATAAAGAAATACAGTAAAAAACCCTATGAGTAAATTAGGATGGGATCCCAAAAAATGTTTAAGCCACAGGAAGGCAAGGAAAAGAGAAACAAAGGAATGAGAACTAGAAGAAACAGTAGCAGAAGAAACTGCTAAAGAATTTTCACAATCTAGGAAAAATCTTTTTTCATTTTTTTTATTTTTTTTTTAGTATTATTATACTTTAGGGTTTAGAGTACATGTGCACAATGTGCAGGTTTGTTACATATGTATCCATGTACCGTGTTGGTTTGCTGCACCCATTAACTCGTCATTTAGCATTAGGTATATCTCCTAATGCTGTCCCTCCCCCCTCCCCCCTCCCCACAACAGTCCCCGGAGTGTGATGTTCCCCTTCCTGTGTCCATGAGTTCTCATTGTTCAATTCCCACCTATGAGTGAGAACATGCGGTGTTTGGTTTTTTGTCCTTGCGATAGTTTACTGAGAATGATGTTTTCCAGTTTCATCCATGTCCCTACAAAGGACATGAACTCATCATTTTTTATGGCTGCATAGTATTCCATGGTGTATATGTGACACATTTTCTTAATCCAGTCTATCGTTGTTGGACATTTGGGTTGGTTCCAAGTCTTTGCTATTGTGAATAGTGCCACAACAAACATACGTGTGCATGTGTCTTTATAGCAGCATGATTTATAGTCCTTTGGGTATATACCCAGTAATGGGATGGCTGGGTCAAATGGTATTTCTAGTTCTAGATCCCTGAGGAATCGCCACACTGACAATTCTTACAAACTTTTGGAAAGTTCTGCATCGTCCCAGCAGAGCCCCAGTCCGGACTCCATGACAGTAACTTCTCACTGTCTGAAAGGTCCTCTCAAACCAGGGTGTTCCAAAACTACCCAGAAGGAATGGATGTGATTCTGTAAGTGACCTCAGTTACTCTTGGCAGCTACCTGAAAACATACTTAAAGAACTTGCTTTTCCCTCTGTAGAGGCTACCTTTGGAGGGATGAGAAGACTGTGGTAGAGGGGTTTTCGCACTTTGGGCAGGCTCCCCCAACACAGGAGGGACCGTAACTCAGCCTGGGAGTCCAGGTGGGAGCCACCAGGGCAGACCTTGCTGCTCTTCGCCAGGTGCCAGGACATGCAGTGTGAGCTGGCTTTCCTGGCTGCTTAGACACCTGCCTCCTGCCTCACACTCAGGACCTCTGGTGTTGCAGAAAGACTACCAATCCTATCATCAGGCATTCCAGGCTTAAATCCTAGCTCAGCCCCTTACTAACTTTCTGTCCTCCAGTTCCACTATGCATCAGAGATAATGCTGTTTCAGGGAGGTGCTAGGAGGAATAAACAAGGTAACCCAGTACCTACTTCAGGGGACCTCTAATGAATGGTGGGTGCTCCCAATTTCCAGAACTGGGTTCAGAGAAGAGATTTTGACAGCCATGGCCCCCTACATTCCAGCAGGTAGTATATAGCAGCAAGCGGATCTCGGGGTGGGCACTGAGGCTGGTTGGCATTCGGAGCTCTGGGGTAGGAACAAGGGAAGCCAGTGCCATGCCCTATGACCAGGACAATGCTGGGGGTGATTGGGGAATTCATAATATGCCAGAAGGCATTATCAGTTAACTCCTCTCATGCCACTGCTACATGGATGAACATATTACCACAGCAACTGTTGCTGGAC
This sequence comes from Nomascus leucogenys, assembly GCF_006542625.1. Taxonomy (NCBI): domain Eukaryota; kingdom Metazoa; phylum Chordata; class Mammalia; order Primates; family Hylobatidae; genus Nomascus; species Nomascus leucogenys. The sequence continues at coordinate 111,401,271 of NC_044384.1, read as the reverse complement.
ATGCACGAAGATATGATTGTCCCCTTGGTGAGAGGTCCCAAGAATAAGTGGGGCAGGCAACCTAGTGTGGCTATCATGAGGAAGTGGTATGGCTGAGTTAGTGTGGATTCTGACACCAGCCCCATCTGCCCTTGGACAAAGCTCCAAAGCCACACTTTCTCCTTAGTCAGATGAGTGTAACAGCCCCAGCCTCATAGGGCTGTGGATGAAATTCAGTGAGAGGCACATGCAAGGGGCTCAGCCCTGCACCTGGACAGGAGTAAGCACCGATACATGTTACCTATTATTGTTGCTGTTGTTGTTATTGTTATCACTGGGAAGTGAGATGGATAAGTATATCAACAGAACAAAGAATACAAACTGAAATGTCTGCTTCAAGAAGGGAGCATGTTATGAGAAACCAGGCTTTAGTTCTATTACAGAGGGAATTTATCCAGTGTGAATGTAATAGGCTAAGAAGCCAAAGCAAGAGGGCTAGTCTGTGATCAGTGGCATGGTAGCCAATGTTTAACTAGTTCTCCAGGGGAAAAGAAAGCTTTGATTTGTAGTGTTTGCCAATTTCCACTTTGTAAATACTACTACCTTGTACATTGTTAAGCTGCCAACATGTCATCACTGAATGCAGAGTTGGGAAAAAATGCACACAGAGAGCTCTCTGGATCCAGAACGAGTCTGCTTCAGCATACCACTGACTGGGGTGGAACGGGGTGGAGCAGGGTGTTTCCAAGAAACAACAGGAAGATTCAGATTGGAGACTGCACTAGGGATTATCACTTTTTCTGTGACCAGCTGGAGGTAGGGGTGCCACTGCTGGGGCACAAAGATGCCTGTGCCTCACTACACCATTGTCTTGTGTTTGTAAGTGGGGACAGACAGGATACCCTATGCTATAAAAAGGAGAGGGAGCAAGACCCAGTCACCAGGAAGGAGGCTGGCAGAAGTGCCAGGCTCTGTGCAGGAAAAGGTGGGCAGCCACGAAGAACAAGACCCAGGCCAAGGGCTGGTTGACCTAGGAGCCAATAAGCAGTGATGCTGTGGGAAGACAGCAGGGGTCCCCAAGGCTTTTGGCACCTTGTTTGATTGGCAACAAGTAGGGGTAGGAGGGGAGCGGGGACAGATGTTGGAACTCATCAGTCTTTACTAGTCTCCAAACCTCAGAATTTTTTTCTCATTTGTTCAGATGGTTGTGGTTCTTGGGAACCTGCACTCCTTATTTTAGTCAGAACTGGCTCAGAACCTAGAGCAGGACTAGAGCTAAGAACATAAGCTGAAGGATCAGTCAATACAACTATGAGGAACAGAGTTGTGGATCTCTCCATTACTGGAAAACCAGGAATTGTTACCCTAATATATCCTGAATGTTAATCAGCTTTTATTCATTCATCCAGCTGATATTGGCCCAGTGCCTGCTCTGTGCCAGGTACCATGCTTGAGTTAAAGACACAGACCTGAATAGATGAGGCTCCTACCCTTCAGGACCTCAGAGTCTAGTATGGGAGACAGAAAACCATCAGCCCCAACCCTACAGAGCTAGTGCTGGTGCTGGGAGGTCACCCAGCAGACAGTGCAGAGGCCCTTAGGTATGTGAGCCAGGAAACCAGAGCCCATCTCTGTGGCTGGAGCCTGTGGCTGTGAAGAAGTGCAGGGCCCAGCCCCAGAGGGCTTTCTCAGCCCTGGTAGGGAGTAGGATTATCTTGAGAACAGAGGACAGCCATTAGGTATTTTTGGCAGAGGCTGGCATGCTCAGATTCGTGTTTTTGAGACAATGACTCTGGCTGCTGGCTGGAGGCAGAAAGTCAGGAAGGAGGCCACTATAGTGATCCATGGCAGGGGATGAGGACTTGGCCTTGGTGGTAACCAGAGGAATGGTAAGACACAGAGAGAGAGAGAGATCTAGGGATGTGGAGGGTGTGGGGGAGGGAGGAGTCAGGAGTGATTGCAGCTTGGGCACCTGCGTAGATGCTGGTGTCATTCCCAGGGAGGCGGCCCCAGAAAGTAGCAGCTTACAGGGCGGATGATGCATGGATGTGAGGGCCTGGGATCCCTCTGGTGTACAGCACATCTAGGACTCCAGTTTTACTGCTATATGACTACTCTTCTGTGGTGACAGGAGACACTAGGTGACAGGAGAAAGGGTTGGATGGGGTAAGTAGGTATCTGAATGCCAACTTAATCCAAAACTGAACTCTTAGTTATTAAGAAGTATTCAGTCTTTCCTTACGAAGCACTTAAGTTTAAGAAGCATTTTTGCTTGCATTATGTTATTTTAAGCTTTCAACTATCCATGAGGTGTGTGGAGCCATTATTTCAATTTTGTACCTGAAGAAATTGATGCTTACAGAGGCTGTTAGAACATCATCCTTTTTCATTTACAACCCTTGAAGCCATCTTTAAGCTTGGCGGCTTTCCATGCAGGTTCTTCCAGGCGTGAGACAGGAGAGTAGTCACATAGCAGTGGAACTGGAGTCCTAGATAGGCTGTGCCTAAATGCTAGAAGTGTTTACTGGATTTGTCTGAGACTCAAAAAAATTAACTCAAGTAAGAGCCAAAACCAAACAAAGGCAAAAAGGAGACATGAGATTTTATAGAATGGTTTTCTGAGGTTTACAAAAATATTATCGTAAAGCTTTTATATGTTTGTTCCAAGGGAAGGGCCTCTCTCTGTTGGATGTTGCTGGCTTTTTATATTTTAATGGCCTTGGCAATGGATCGTTCATGCAGAATTGCATTTGCTTCCTTAAAAACCATTTTCTATAGATTTCTATTTTCCTCTCCAAAATTACATACAGAGTCTTTAGGCCAAGGTAAATTGGATAATGCAAAAGCCTGTGAGTCTGTTTCAGTGGGAAAAGGTCAAGCAAAGTCACACCCTACACTGCATATAACTCTACTAATAATAGAAAAGTGCTTCTCTCAATCCTTTTATTTATGACCTTGGGAAAGTCTCTCTTATGAGTTATTGTATCTAGTATGGTGTTACTGGATGCTGAAAAACACTTCATGAATACTTGTTGCATTCAAAATTTCGTCAAGAATAATTGCTGGAGCCAAGATGACCAAATAGGAACAGCTCCGGTCTACAGCTCCCAGCTTGAGCAACGCAGAAGATGGGTGATTTCTGCATTTCCATCTGAGGTACCGGGTTCATCTCACTAGGGAGTGCCAGACAGTGGGCGCAAGACAGTGGGTGCAGCACACTGTGTGCAAGCCGAAGCAGGGCGAGGCATTGCCTCACTCGGGAAGTGCAAGGGGTCAGGGAGTTCCCTTTCCTAGTCAAAGAAAGGGGTGACAGACAGCACCTGGAAAATCAGGTCACTCCCACCCTAATACTGTGCTTTTCCAAAGGGCTTAAAAAATGGCACACCAGGAGATTATATCCCACACCTGGCTCAGAGGGTCCTACGCCCACAGAGTCTCGCTAATTGCTAGCACAGCAGTCTGAGATCAAACTGCAAGGCGGCAGCGAGGCTGGGGGAGGGGTGCCCACCATTGCCCAGGCTTGCTTAGGTAAACAAAGCAGCCAGGAAGCTCGAACTGGGTGAAGCCCACCACAGCTCAAGGAGGCCTGCCTGCCTCTGTAGGCTCCACCTCTGGGGGCAGGGCACAGACAAAAAAAAGATAGCAGTAACCTCTGCAGACCTAAATGTCCTTGTCTGACAGCTTTGAAGAGAGCAGTGGTTCTCCCAGCACGCAGCTGGAGATCTGAGAACAGGCAGACTGCCTCCTCAAGTGCGTGCCTGAACCCTGACCCTGAGCAGCCTAACTGGGAGGCACCCCCAAGTAGGGGCAGACTGACACCTCACACGGCCAGGTACTCCTCTGAGACAAAACTTCCAGAGGAACGATCAGACAGCAGCATTCACGGTTCACGAAAATCCGCTGTTCCGCAGCCGCCGCTGCTGAGACCCAGGCAAACAGCGTCTGGAGTGGACCTCTAGCAAACTCCAACAGACCTGCAGCTGAGGGTCCTGTCTGGTAGAAGGAAAACTAACAAACAGAAAGGACATCCACACCAAAAACCCATCTGTACGTCAACATCATCAAAGACCAAAAGTAGATAAAACCACAAAGATGGGGAAAAAACAGAGCAGAAAAACTGGAAACTCTAAAAGGCAGAGGGCCTCTCCTCCTCCAAAGGAATGCAGTTCCTCACTAGCAACGGAACAAAGCTGGACAGAGAATGACTTTGATGAGTTGAGAGAAGAAGGCTTCAGACGATCAAGCTACTCCAAGCTACAGGAGGAAATTCAAAGGCAAAGAAGTTAAAAACTTTGATGAATGTATAACTAGAATAACCAATACAGAGAAGTGCTTAAAGGAGCTGATGGAGCTGAAAGCCAAGGCTCAAGAACTACGTGAAGAATGCAGAAGCCTCAGGAGCCGATGCGATCAACTGGAAGAAAGGGTATCAGTGATGGAAGATGAAATGAATGAAATGAAGTGAGAAGGGAAGTTTAGAGAAAAAAGAATGAAAAGAAATGAACAAAGCCTCCAAGAAATATGGGACTATGTGAAAAGACCAAATCTACGTCTGATTGGTGTATCTGAAAGTGACAGGGAGAATGGAACCAAGTTGGAAAACACTCTGCAGGATATTATCCAGAAGAACTTCCCCAATCTAGCAAGGCAGGCCAACATTCAGATTCAGGAAATACAGAGAACGCCACAAAGATACTCCTCGAGAAGAGCAACTCCAAGACACATAATCGTCAGATTCACCAAAGTTGAAATGAAGGAAAAAATGTTCAGGGCAGCCAGAGAGAAAGGTCAGGTTACCCACAAAGGGAAGCCCATCAGACTAACAGCTGGTCCCTTGGCAGAAACTCTACAAGCCAGAAGAGAGTGGGGGCCAATATTCAACATTCTTAAAGTAAAGAATTTTCAACCCAGAATTTCATATCCAGCCAAACTAAGTTTCATAAGTGAAGGAGAAATAAAATACTTTACAGACAAGCAAATGCTGAGAGATTTTGTCACCACCAGGCCTGCCCTAAAAGAGCTCCTGAAGGAAGTGCTAAACATGGAAAGGAACAACCAGTACCAGCCACTGCAAAAATACGCCAAATTGTAAAGACCATCGAGGCTAGGAAGAAACTGCATCAACTAACAAGCAAAATAACCAGCTAACATCATAACGACAGGATCAAATTCACACATAACAATATTAACTTTAAATTTAAATGGGCTAAATGCTCCAATTAAAAGACACAGACTGGCAAATTGGATAAAGAGTCAAGACCCATCAGTGTGCTGTATTCAGGAAACCCATCTCACATGCAGAGACACACATAGGCTCAAAATAAAAGGATGGAGGAAGACCTACCAAGCAAATGGAAAACAAAAAAAGGCAGGGGTTGCAATCCTAGTCTCTGATAAAACAGACTTTAAACCAACAAAGATCAAAAGAGACAAAGAAGGCCATTACATAATGGTAAAGGGATCAATTCAACAAGAAGAACTAACTCTCCTAAATATATATGCACCCAATACAGGAGCACCCAGATTCATAAAGCAAGTCCTGAGTGACCTACAAAGAGACTTAGACTCCCACACAATAATAATGAGATACTTTAACACCCCACTGTCAACATTAGACAGATCAACGAGACAGAAAGTTAACAAGGATATCCAGGAATTGACTCAGCTCTGCACAAAGTGGACCTAATAGACATCTACAGAACTCTCCATCCCAAATCAACAGGATATACATTTTTTTCAGCACCACACCACACCTATTCCAAAATTGACCACATAGTTGGAAGTAAAGCTCTCCTCAGCAAATGTGAAAGAACAGAAATTATAACAAAGTGTCTCTCAGACCATAGTGCAATCAAACTAGAACTCAGGATTAAGAAACTCACTCAAAACCGCTCAACTACATGGAAACTGAACAACCTGCTCCTGAATGACTACTGGGTACATAACGAAATGAAGGCAGAAATAAGATGTTCTTTGAAACCAATGAGAACAAAGACACAACATACCAGAATCTCTGGGACACATTCAAAGCAGTGTGTAAAGGGAAATTTATAGCACTAAATGCCCACAAGAGAAAGCAGGAAAGAAGCAGAGGATGCCTTTTCTTTCTTTCAGTCATGGTTTCTCGGGTGTGGACTTCAGGAGGTCCATATGTGTGCTTCCAGGCAAGTGAGCACATGTGGCACCTACCATAGGAAGACAGTAGCCCTCAGCAGGAAGCAGGCCTCTGCGCATCAGAGAGCTGAGCCAGCCAAAGGCCCCTTCTGTGTTCACCACTCCTTTGTGGCTCTGGAGCCTTCATTCGAGCCTTGATTGGGCCCACTGACTTGTTCTCCTGGGATTATCCCCAGCTGAGCCACTGAAGGGGTCAACTATTAACTGAGAGGGTTGAGTAGAAGAGGGTCTGGCTATGAGGCTGAGACCCACATTTTGGGTTTCCTGACCAGATGCTTCACCTTAGTAAAACCTTTCCTTCTAGTACTAGCCACTTTTTTAAAATTAAAGAACATGGTATTTCTCTACAATAGTAAATTTAATGGTCATGTGGTAAATCACAAACACCCCAGACCTCCTCCTATTGTCTAATTGAAATACTAAGCACATACTTTTGAAATACTAAGCACATACCAAGCATATACTTTTGCAGACACTTGCTGAGTATATTCTTAGCTGGCTTGTGTTGTATCTGAAATACTAGACAGGAATGGCTTAATGAGTATTCGCATCATGGCAACAGGGCGTTTTGCTTGTCACTTCTAATTCTCACATCTAATAATGCATTTGATCTACAAATTAGACTGCAGGATTCTTGTCCAAGCAGCATCAGGGGCCGGGTGGGTTGAGGGAGAATTCAAACAAGATAAATGCTCTTTCTCAATTATCTCTTCCTCTTCCCAGAACCTCCCAGAAGGAGCATTCCTGTACTAAAACTGCCCAAAGAAGTCTTCATTTTCTACTCCCTGGTAATGGTGCCAAGTATTGAATTTGCATGGAAAGAGATGATATTGCAAAGAGACACATTAGAATACATTTCACAAGCTATAAATTGCTTGTCAGAGGCTCTGTAAGCCTTGAAATGGACTCTGTCCTGAAGTCTCTTGTGCAGTGTGTGTTTACCTTCTTTTTCCCCAACCTGCCAGTTTGTGCTCATTCTGAAGACACAGAGCCCCTCACACTGGATGACTGTGAAGGGAGGTACATCTGGAGCTCCAAGTCAGCCCTTGAGCTTTTGAAGCTGCCACTAAATCTTGATTCAGAGACCCTGCCTAGAGTTTTTGCTGCTTGTTCATGGTCAGCACCCTAAAGCCCCCAAGATGTCTTCCTGGCTGTTTTGCATGTTTCCTGGGCTCCTTCCCTTTCCCTGATGACAGCAACTGCCATAAAGGGCTGGGAAAGACACTCACCCACACTGTAAGGGATAGCTATGCCTCCCCAAATCCCTCTCCCAGGTGAACTTTGTCTTCACCAGGCAAGTCCTTAAGCTGATGGAGGGGCATTCAGGAACAATCCAGGGCTTTACTCTGGGAAGGTTTTGGCAGTGCTTGGGACTGTCTATTAACTTTTAACATGTGGCTTTTAACTCTTTAACTTGCCCTTTTAACCTGTGGCTCAGGTTGGTCACCAGAACCCTGTGAAGGGAAGGTAAAGGTTCTTAAAGTCATGGTACACTTCCTGGGTGCTAAGTATGTCATATACATTAGTTCAACAAATCCCCAGAAAGTCAACAAGGTAGGTATTGGCCCTTATTTACATGGTAGGAGATGAGATGAGAGAAGTTCGTTACCTGCTCCAAGTCACCCAGCTAATAAGGCACTGAGCTTGGATTTGAAACAGTTTATTTGGCTCTGAAATCCAAAATATTTCCACCATCTCATTCAGATTACCTGGGAACTTGAGGTTACCACCACCAGCTTCCAGAAGCTAGTCTGTCTTCTGTGTTCCCATCGCAGGAGTTTAGTCTGCTAGTGGGCTTCATGTTCCAGGAGGTCCAAGTCCTTTGCTACATCACAGATTTGTACTTAGTAGTGACTCCCTCCCAGAATCTCCCAGGAAGCTGAAGCCTAGGCCTGGTACCTCTGGCCCTGTTGTGCTGAACCCCTCCCTGTTAACCTCAGGGAAGCACTAGGTTCAAGAGGCCAAAGAAGAGACCCACAGCCAGCAAACAAGCATAGGGTTTTATTAGGGGGCTTACATACAGAAGAGAGAGCCCAGTAGTGATGGGCTAGACAGGAGAACCAACTTATGTACAGAAACAGTTCAGTGTCATCGGGCTAGACAAGATATCCACCTTATGTACAGTCCAGTGACCCAAGGGCTGCAGGCTTTTTGCAGAAAAACCACAACTGCATGCAAACAGCATGAAATTTATATAGCATTTTTACTTAACACTCTCCCCTTAATAACGGCCACCTGGCAATCTTCCTTCAACTCAAAACTCAAGACCTCAATCCTCTCTATGGCCTGTGTTCCATAGGACCGAACAGGGGCTCAGATGTTCCTCATAGATAAGGAATGAATCTCCAGGATGATCATGCTCAGATTCCCTAGTTGGAACATACATTCAGTTCCAACTATGCAGACCCAGCTATGCAGGGTCCTTCTAAGGGTATGCTTAAGTTATTGCTATCAGGTATGTTTACCTTGTGAGGGGATCCTGGGAGCAAGTCTACCATTCCCAGCTAGCAGCTCCTGCTCCCACACTGGGATAGCAGTGCACATTTACCTGGGCTCATTCTTGTCTCAACATTTTTCAAACAGAAGTGAGAGGCACCAAGCTGGTCATAGTTTACTTCTCTCCCAGTCTCTGTTCTCAGACTAGCTACACCACCATTAGAATTGGATGCAAAACCAGCAACAGCAATTTGCTTCAAACTCCTAACTATCCAGAGGCAATCATCTATGCTTTCCTCTGCTCTTGAGATAAAGACAGAACTCCATAACATCCAACGAAGGCCTGCAGGGTTGGCCCACCCGCTTTTCCACCTGTATGTTTCCCCTCGCCCCTCTCTTTTCATAATGGGGGACACTCTGTCTTTCCTACTTTCCTGTTACTCCCACCACAAGGCCTTTGCACATGCTATTTCCTCTGCCTGGAAAGTTTCCCCTTCCCTCCCCCTTCACATGTCCCAATTTTATTCTGCTGTTCAGACCTCCCCTCCATGCCACAACTCCATCATCACAGACTGCTATTCAGCGAGTTTATGTCCATCCAGTGATGTTTAACCCACTGGATTTAGCTCCCTCTCTTACTGCTCATCTTGTTGTCCACAGTTTGTGGCACATGATAGGTGCGCAAGAAATGTCTTTTTTTTAATTATTATACTTTAAGTTTTAGGGTACATATGCACAACGTGCAGATTTGTTACATATGTATACATGTGCCATGTTGGTGTGCTGCACCCATTAACTCGTCATTCAGCATTAGGTATATCTCCTAATGCTATCCCTCCCCCCTCCCCCCACCCCACAACAGTCCCCGGTGTGTGATGTTCCCCTTCCTGTGTCCATGTGTTCTCATTGTTTCAATTCCCACCTGTGAGTGAGAACATGCAGTGTTTGGTTTTTTGTCCTTGCGATAGTTTGCTGAGAATTATGGTATTAATAGCTGATTATTTAATTATCACAACCCTATGAAACAAGACGGTTACCATTTTCCTTTTGCAAGTGAATAAATGGAGACTAAGAGAGGCTGAGCTGGAACTCAGAGCTTGGTCTGTCTCTAAAGCTGGTGTTTATTACACCATGGCACCTCCACACCCTAACTGCTAGTCTTGCCTTTGGCCTTCCATCTTGGCTTCTGTAGTAATGCTGTCCACCTCCCCTGCTTTGTAGCACAAGGACATCTGTTGCTAGTTTGGATTTTTGTTCAGACATCTGCCTGCCCTAGTGCCCAGAGGTCCCTAAGGGATAGGAATCTCATGTTTAGTCACCTCCTTCTCTGACACCTGTGGCTATTCCTGCCCAGGACATTGTAGATTCTCAGTAGGTGTTTGGGAATCCCATTTCCCTCTGTTTCAGCCAGGCCTCTATGTATTACCAGTGACAGAAAACTCAACCTGGCTTAAAGAAAAAGGAATATATATTAGCTTGTGTAATCGAAGACATTCAAGAGTAGACTGGATTCAGGTATGACTGGATTCAGAGTTCAAACTATACCTTCAGGGCTCAGTTCTTTTGCTGTTGCTTTCTGCTGATGAGCTGCAGGTTCAGACTTCTTACAATAGCAAGATGATGGCTTGCCAGAGCTCTGGCCCCTCCGTGTCTCAGCCACTCAGCCTCAGAAACCACCTCCCTCCCCAACACTGAACAAAGGTCCTCAGTATGGCTAACACGAGTCTGATGTGAGGTCACTTGTCTCCTCCTCACCTAATCGCTGTGGCTGGGGAGACACCCTGATTCAAGCAAGACCCATTCTTAAAGCTGGGAGTGAGGTCAGCCCCACCAGAGAGCAAGATTTGGGGGTGAGGGGAGGCAGAGGGACACTTTTACCAGGAAAAGGATTAATGGATGCCAGGCCTTGAAAGCCAGCTTTCCACTATGATCTCCTTTCAAGATTTTTCAAGCTGACCTTATACCTCCTCTGACTCTGACATCCCATTCCTCAAGTCCCTTCAGGGAAGACTATCAGGCCTGGGGCTATAAACAGATCATGGCATCCTTCTTCCTTGAGCAGAGAGGGTGAGTCCGCTTCTAGCTTCTGCCTTCACAGGTTTTGCTGCTCTGAGAACCCCCAGCTAATGTGTGACTGGCACATCCAGCTTAGTGTCATACTTCCAGACACACAGAGCCCACGAGCCTGGCCCTGAAAAGAGGGGCAGGACCCCAGGGGAGGGTCCTGATTCTCTGCCTTCACACTCTGAGAAGCCAGCCTTGTTTTAGAGGTAGTCAGGGGGGAGAATTTCCCGAAGCCCCTAACGATGCTCTCCAGGGAGCTCAGAGAGGTTTTTCTGAGAAATGCGTGGGCAGGGGCTGTGTATACTACTCCAGCCTCTACACAGCCAGCCCACATGCAGAAACCCACACGCAGACATGCACTCACACACATCTGCACACTCACCAACACTGCCATCTCTCTGCCTCCCTCGATTATGCCCTTCCTCCCTCTCTCCCGTCTCCCCCGTCTCCCTCTTTCTCTCACAGTATGCTCTCACACACATCTTTCCTACATACTCCACAGACCCTCTTCTATCCTCCTCTTTTCTCCCTCTGCCCCCTCCCACTTGTCCTTCCCTCCTTCTCCTTCTACCACCTCAGCACCTTCCCCCTCTCCATCCTTTTTTCTCACACACACATCCCCATTTCTCTCACATACACATACATGATATACCCAATCTCTCTCACTCTCACGCACACTCCCCCCTCACACTCCATACCATAACACTCCACCATCCCCCCTCCCCCAGACTCCAGCACCCACACCCCCAACCCTGAGCCTTCTGACCATGTCTGTGACTGCTGTCCCTTCAAAGATTGGCCTTCATAGGTTTTCTCAGGCCATTCTACCTCTAGATACACCCCGGATGGCAGTCAAATCCTAAACCGGTGTTCCATCCTCAAAGAGCAGTCTCATGCTCTTACAGAGTGCCTCAGGTGAGAGGGCTGTAGTCAAAAAAGGGGTGACCTGGGCATGGTCACACAGCCACTGTGACAGTGGTGGGGATGAAACACAGCTCTCTGGACCTGAAGGGCAGTATTTTCTCATGTCTCTCTTCTCATTTGAAGTGCATCTCACAAATCCTGAATCCTCACTGTGTAATAAGGGAGGTGCTGTGAGGATAAAGTCAAATTTAGCATATGGCAAAGGGAGCCTCATAAATCAATACGGGAACCTGTGTGTACAGGTAATTTTGAGTTCATGAGTTTGACTTCCCCCAGCCACAGCAAACTGACCAAAGAAGTAAAAGATCACTTTTAATGGATCTGTTTCAGCTCTGGATACAGGAATGGCCGTCCCAGGCCAGAATTCCTGCATGATCTCACTAGGAGGACTCTGTGGTGGGATATCTGGACCAGCCCCAGGGGAGCTGCTATGAGAGCAGCCTAAGCAGTAGGGTCTAGCCTGGCAGATTCCCCAGGGCCCGCATCTCAGAGCAGCAGGGCTGAGAACGTGGATCACAATGTGGCATTGGGCAAAGGCATTGGCGTCTTTGAAATAATGAAAACTTTCTTTACCAGGCAAAATAACAACTGTAAGAAAAATCTGGGCACTCTGAGATGTAGCTTGGCAAAGCTTGTGCTGCTTGGCAAAGCCCCTGGTTTACTGTTTGGGTGAATCAAAACGCTCCGCCCATCGTCCTAACTCCTCGCCTTCTGCATCGGCTTGCCTGGCTATCAGCAGCCCTGCCAACAACTCAGTAAAAGGCTCCTCTGTTGCCATGGAGGCTTTTGACTTCTTCAGTGAAGCCTAGACCTTGACTCACTGCCTTTGCAAATAAAACCAACCACGACCAAAAGACGAAAAGCTTATGGGAATAGGAAATTAATTACTTTTCTGTATAATAGCTAAAATTATTGAGAGCTGACTCCTGTACGGTTCTAAGCACTCACCTACCCTCACAACAACTCCATAAGGCAGATATACTTTACCCATTTTACAAAGGCAGAAACTAAGGAAAGAGAGATCAAGTAACTTGCCCGTGGTCTCACAGAAAGGAAGTCGAAGAGTCAGGATTCATATCCAGGTATGTTGGCTCCAGGGTTGCCATTCTTATCCTCTGACCTACAGTGCCCACAAAAGAGTTCAGAAACCTGTGGCCTTTCCAAAGAGTGGGTTCTAAGGTACTCAGTTGAATCTTGGTCAATGTTTTCAATTTTGGTAGGAAAAAAAAAGTCCCCTCTCAAAGCAATTTATTCAAGGCTTCTCTTGGGAGATATTTCTGGCTATATACAGATGGAGTAGATCTTTCTATTCAGAGCCGTGAAGTCCACCGTGGTGGGTAATGTTAAAATTAAAAACACCCCCCCTCCACCTACATGCACGAGATCTTTGGCCAGGCTCCCACTCTGGAGGTGGGGATTGAGAACAAATGTGCACGATTTCCATTCCTGAGGAAGTGTCCCACAGGGTGGTACCAGAGCTCAGAGCCTCCTGTGTCTCTGTAGACGGAAGTCTGCAGAGGCATGGAAGTGCTGCAGAACCCATTTGGTGGTCTCATCTGTTCAAACTATTTGGACTCTAGAAGGGGTACTCGTGACCCTCCACTGACAATACGAACAACAGGGGTGGAAAATGAGCTCAGTGACTTAAAGAGAATGAAGTGTTGCCACAGGAATTCAGCTGGAACAGTGAGAGAGAGCTGGTGTTCCTCATCTGCTCTTCTCTGTCAAAGCAACCCTGGACACTGTGATCCAAGTTTAGTACTGCACTCCCTTTTAAATCAGAGTTATTAGCACTTTCACTATCAAAATGAAAAGTCAAAATGGATTAGCGGGTTGGATGACCTGTGTTGGGCCCCATCAGAGACCACTCCATAATTTCAACTTATTTTTCAAGTCAAATAACAACAGCAGCCTTTTTGATATGTATATTTAAGTAGAAGTGCATTAAGTTTGCGTTTTATTTGCTAAATATAAATTTCCATTTTTTTAAGAAGTAAGACCATTGATTTTTGCCTGAAAATGAGGCACGCGCCTTTTCAAAGTTTTTATATATAGCCTGCATATGTGGTACAAACCCATTTGTAATGCGATACATTCCATAAAAGTGTGAGCAGAATTTTGCATGTGTGCATTTGTCTGGAAAAGAGGGACCCTTTGGTAGCGGCTGTGGGTAGTTGGCAGTGGGCAAAAAAGGACTGATTTTTTTCTTCCCTCCTAACACTCTGTTTATCTGCAGATCCTTTTCTATCTAAGTTCTACATAAACACTGTTGCACTGTAAGCAAAGTGCCCTGGGTCTTCATGAATATTCTGAATCATCCGTGCATACTCACAGAGGGAAGCTAGTGCTGCCAACCTCTTCACAATAAAGGCAAATGCATATTCTTCCTGATCAAATATTCTGTCCCCTTCTCTTCTGGATGTGTGTATCTCTCTCTGTCTCTCTCACTGTGTGTGTGTGTATGTGTGTGTGTGTGTCTTCTTCCAGATCAGAGATAAAATGACCTATAGAAATAGCTGGGATTATTATTGACATTTTACAGTCGTTTCCAAAAATGCAAAACAAACAGCTATCTCCAGGCATATATTAAGAGGGTGTGTGTGTGCATGTGCGTGTGTGTGTGTGTGTGTGTGTATGTGTGTACATTTGATTAGGAATTTCAAGTCAAGATCTCTTGTTTGTTTCATTCAGCACCAGAAGGAAATTTCATCTGAAAAGTATCTGGTTTTGGATAGAAAACAGATTGGCCCGGCTGAGAACTGGCATTTGGAAGTGCACTGGACAATTAACCAGCTTTTCCTGTAGAACTTTCTTTCTGGTGACCACCTGATTTTGCCCTGCCTATGTAGAAGGGAGGGGGACCCACATCAGAAGAGGATGGGTGTTGCAGGAGGCATGTTTCAAGAAAATGTCTGGGTTTACAAAAAAATGTGTTTCTTCCTAGTCCAAGATAGTTTCTTCATAATTTGTGTGGTCTGAGAAAAATGCTATGCTTGTTAATAATAATACTTTGCAGATAAGAGGGCACTAATATTTGAGCACTGTAATATGCAAAGCATTGTAATTTGGTGGAGTATGAGCATGATGTCTTTAGGTCCTTTCAACAAATTTATGAAACCAGGGTGAAGGTGAGGATGATAGCCATTTGTACAAATAAAGATACTGAGGTTCATAGAAGCAAAATAATTTGACTGTGGCCACAGGGCTAGGGAGTGGTCACATACTCTCCATCACAGTATATGTTTATACATGCTCTGGAGTCAACATGAATGGGGCCAAACATATATATACACACGCTCTTGTGCTTTTCTTATACCGCAGGGAGTGTACTGATTTGCCCTGCCCAAAAAAGATCCCCTGAGATTTCTCTTCCAATTATTCCCTTCCCTCTGTCCGGTCTCTTGCTGCTATTTGAAGCATGTTTGTGTTAAGAACATTTAGCTAAAGCAAACCTCATAGTCTGTGACTGACAAGAAAGCACATGATAAAACCATGTCTTTGGCTTTTCCATATCTTGAATTTACAAAGCAAGAAAGTGGGGGAAAAAAGTAAAAATTCATGTAACATTTCCCCTACAAAGTTGTATTAAACTGGGCAGCTTTAAATGAGCTTTGGTGCCTCTCCCTCCCTGTTGCACATGTGTTGATGGGTTTTTCTCGGCATTGGCTGTCTGAGATTTCACAGCTCTCCGTCACCTCCGTTCTGAAGCTGGTAATAGAAACGAGCAGTAGCACTGTGCTGTTCCTTCACTCTGGTATTGCTCTCTACCCAGAGCCCTGTGTCTTTTCTTAAGAAGACTACCTGGCTTATCCTCTTTCTGGGCTTTTCTGGCCATGAGGACATGGAGTGAAGATTTTGGAGCTCTGTCCCCTGTGTCCTGGCATTTAATTATTTCTCAAGACACGTGAGCTAAATCTGAGTAGAAGAGCTTGGCAGAAAGGAAACCACCAGTACGGTAATTTTAATAATTAAGCAACGTTGACTTGTCCTTTATTTCACAATTTGCTATTATTGATTATGTACTATAATCCTTTATTATATGTTGCCTGATGGTTTTCATTGATGTTTTACAACAGAACTATGTCAATTTTGTCTTATTTTGTACATTTTTTAGCATTTTGCATATGAATATCTGTGCAAACATTAAGAAATAAATCATAAAGGAAGAGCATTTTAAACCATTGGCTCTATTTCAACAATATGGGTGGAAAAAGTATTTGTCCTCTCCTTATTGACTGCTTTACAAAAACAGGTAGAATTTTATTCTTTTATTGATAAAACAGAAACCTGATGTGGTGAGGGTTGTAGCTGTGGCTGCCTTTGCTGCAGATGTGCTATCTCTGAGGCTGGGACTAAACTTCTTAGTTTATTCCAGCAGGGAATGGGAAAGTCACATGTGAGTTTAAGAACATTGACTTACTCTAGGCTAACCCAACATACATGTTTTTTGAGCAGCAACTGATGAGACCTGTATGTTCTAGGAAATTTCATTGTGTAAGCATGGATTTGACAAAGATGCCACAGCAAGATACTGTATCCATCACCCAGGAGGGACATTAAGAGATTTCTTAGGGTCCTGAAGCTAAAAACGAAATCCTTGGATCTTTTTCTTATTTATTTAATTTTATTTTAATCCAAGTCATGAATGTATAGACTTTAAAATATCAAATAATTCTCTTGACTTATTGAAAAGAAAAAACAGCCCCTCACCCCACTCCAACCCATCTGTGCTCTTTACACACCACTTTCAACTTTTAGCTTTCTTTCAGTATTTACTTCCAAATTTCTAAATAATATGCTTACCCTTTTTGTTTTTAGAGTTTATATCTTTATTTTCTTCTATAAAAAGGTTTTGTTTTCAACACCTCCAACCCCCTCAACACATACATATCCCCCTTTCCTCCATTCTCCCAGTATATCTACAATATAGTCTTTGTTACATCAGTTTTCTGTGTTTTATTATTATAATCATAAAAAGCAGCTTTCGGGTGTTGCTGTTGAGTTATTCTGATATTTGATCCTTTCTATGTGGCTTTTTCCCCTCTTTGAAAGTTTCTAGGCTCTTTCGTTTGGTCTCAGTATTATAAAGCTTAAAACTTCACCAATGTGCTTTCTTTTGGGTCTTTATTTCTGCCACTGTACTTGAGCTCTTAGAGAACCATTTCATTTTGGATAGCTTTTTCAGCCTTGAGAAACTTTCTTGAATTACATCTTTGATTATTTTCTTTCTTCCATTTTCTTTGTTTCTTCTGAAGTAAAGATATTAGACCTCTCAGATTAATTCTCTAGTTTTCTTTTTTCTTCTTTTTTCCTCTCTTTGTCCTGTTTTCTGCAAAAGATCCTCAATTTCATCATCAGTCCTATCAAGTGTTTAATTTACACAATAATTTCTTTACTTCTGAGAGTTATTTTTGTTTCTGTATTCCCTTTACTATGTAATGCTATTGCTTCATACCTGCAAATATTCTCTTATTAATCGTTTTTGAAGTTTTTTTCTCCTTCAACTTTCTTTATTGTGTTTGTTTTGGTATTTATCTTTAACGATAGCAACTTTGCTCAAGAATCCCATGACCCAGGACTGGCAGTTTACCTTTAAGAGTGATGCACTGAAAGCTGATCTGAGGGTTAGTGGGCCTCAGTAGGGCTTATTGACTGGTTGGCTTCAGCCTAGGATGATCTGGCTGGACTGTTTTATTGGGAGAACTGTCAGTAGGTCTTTTTCTTTAGAGTCGGTCAGTTTCCTCAGAAAGGAATGCTCCAGTCTCCTACTGGGGATGTAGGTCTGATAGTTCCGGGGAGCCCAGTGACAGATGGGGGCCAAGGCCAAGCCCAGCACTCACTAATATGTTTCCTCTGGGTGCCCCTGCCCTTGATGTGCCTGGAGCCCTGGTCTCAGAGTCCCTCTATGCTAACCTTTCTAAGAAGTAAACCTCAAGTCTTCTGCTGAGATGAATGAGGGAAGTATCCTGGGTAAGCACAGTATAAAAGGGGACCTGGAGGCCTAACTATTTCATCTGCCTGCGTTTTCACTTCCAAAGGTAACTGATGGTTGTAATTCCTGAGCCTTGATGGGGCTCTGATGTATGAATCAGGCTTCCCAATGCAGCATCAGGATTTAGCTTCTCCAGGGTGTTGAGTCATTTACTTATGCTTCACCTGCTTTCTAGCTTCCCAGATGTTATTGCTGTGGCTCCATACAAGTTTTGACTTTTGTATCTTATTTGTATTTTAATGAGATTTAGGAGACAGCAGAGGTAAATGTGTGGGTTTAATTTGCCTTATTCAAGTGGAAGCCCAGTCCTTGACTCCTGGTTCCAGTAGTGGCATTTGGGCCAGACGAGGATGTCCCTGGGAAACTGTGGCAACAGTGTCAGGTTGTAGAAGTGGTACAAGATGTGATTTCTCTCTAGCAGCTGGGAGTGTCACCTCTGGCATCTCAGAGTTAGGTATGTACACCCTGGAGAAGGATGGTGCTGGGGAAGGCCTGATAAGGGATTCAGCAATGGGTTGCAAACTTATTTTGACCCACATTAAGAAGTTCTGTTTACCCTCACAATCTAAGAGACAGATACCTACACACTCCTACAAACAAAACTGTACAGAAAAGCAAAAGTTTTACAAAACAGTACTAACCCCTTCTACAGGCCAAGCACTCAGGTATTTCTATTTTATTTAGGTTGTTTGTTTGTTTTCAGTGATGGTCTTGACCCACTAATGTGTCATAAGCAGAAGACCAAAAAGCAGTGTCACTTGAGGTAACATCCAGACACCTGCAGTATATCACCACTATTGCCATCTTCTTGCCCTAAAACTTTCCAGGATTCTCCATCAACCCCTTAACATCACATTCAAGGCCTTCAGCACCTGGCTCCAGCTTGCCTGTCAAATCTCCTCCCACAATGTGCCCACCTAGCATATGTGCTTTTCACAGCAGTAGTTCCTGCATGCTTTCTACCCTCCTCCCTGCATGTACTTCAAGAACACCAAGCATTTTAAGATAGCATTTTCTCTGCCTAGGCACCCTTGCCCCACTGCCTGCCCCAAGAACTCTCATGCATACTCTTACAGACCCAGATGAAATGACAGAATGCCTGTGAACTTCGTCTAATGTACACACTCAGAATCTTGGGAACCTTGGGGTCAGAAAGAGCATGAATGGTTTTTGTTTGTATTGTGAAGATAAACCCCGGCCACAGAACTGGGCGTGGTGGCTCACACCTGTAATCCCAACACTTTGAGAGGCCGAGGCAGACAGATCACCTGAGGTCAGGAGCTCGAGACCAGCCTGACCAACATGGAGAAACCCTGTCTCTACTAAAAATACAAAAATTAGCCAGGCGTGGTGGCATGCGCCTGTAATCCCAACTACTTGGGAGGCTGAGACAGGAGAATCACTTGAACCCAGGAGGCAGAGGTTGCAGTGAGCTGAGATCGTGCAATTGCGCTCCAGCCTGGGCAACAAGAGCAAAACTCCATCTAAAAAAAAAGAAAAAAAAAAAACAACTCTGGCCACAGAAGAACAGGTAATAAATTAGGAAAACACCAAGAAGAAAATTTTGATATAAAATAGGGTTATTAATTGGCAGGAATTATCTAGTAACCTTTCCTACAGAGCAATATTTTTATGTAAAAAAATTTCTAGAATGTTTACAGTATGCCATCAATATGGTAGATATACTTTAAGCTTTATTAAGCAATATCCTATTGTTAAATATATAATTTTGTAACTACTTTTATGACTCACTGTGAAGAACTGCCTTGTGCACATCTTTGCACATAAGTCTAAATACCTGTAAGTACTCTGACTGGATTCTTGCTGCATACCACCAAGTCTGTCTCCTGAAAGAACAGATCAGTTCAAACCCCATGTGCAGGCGAGTGCCTGTTGGGCTACATAGTGGCCACTTCTAGGTATTGTCATTTTTTAAATACCGTGTCTCTGGTAGTTTTAAATTTTAGTATGATAATATATCTCAATATTTATTTTATGGTGCCTACCTTTAGTGTCATACTTAGAAAAAACTTCCAGAAACCCAAAACATAGATCATTTTTGCTGGAATTTAAAGTCACCCCAAATAATATTCTCCATTTTCTCAGTGAGAAGATGAACAAAAGTAGAATTCTTATGCCCATCTTTGATACCTAAACTTTTAGAGGTATAGATGAAGTAATCAGTGTCTACTTGCAATATCAATCTACTAATATTGTAACAGGCACACTTCTAAAGTCACTCATTATGTATAGTCATATACTAATTGGGAACTATTGTGATTTTTCTTTTCTCATTTCATGAACCAGTTTTACTCAAACTCTTGGTTTGTATCTTCAGTGTCAACATTCTCATCATCATCAGACCCATTCTGAGTCATATAACACAGTTTTCCTGGCACAGCAGGTGCACTTCCGCCTGAGTTATTTTTAATCTAAACATACATAATTCTGTCACTGAGATTTTTAATCCAAGACACAAAGAGACAGTCTTATAATATTAGTTTCTAAACTTGTCCTGAATGTGTATATTGTTCTTGACAATAAGACAACTTATACTGTGCTTTATTTTTACATTGTTACTTTTACTAAAGATATATTTGTAGTGTTTAAGGAGTCAAGACTTGTTTTAAAAAGACTTTCAATTTTTTTTCATATTCTCTTTTTTTCATCCCTCTTCCCTCAGCCCTATCCCACCCCCCAAAACCATTTTTAACTGTTTCACTGATTTTCATGACAACATTTTCCTCTATGTAGGTGCAGGATGTATATCTATTTAGGTTGCCTGTGTTGTTCCTTGTTAATTATTCAGTTTTAGGCATCATCTATTACTTCTCATTATGGGACAGGAGAATTTAGCCTCTTCCACCTCATCCTCCCTCCCTTCCCATTCCCGTACCTTTCAGTAAAGCAATATTTCTATTATTATATCTGTATAAATGCTATTATGTCTGTATAAATGCTTTCCAGCTGAGCTATCTCCTAAATTGTGGTTAATATTTTTCTACTTTAAAGTAAAATTTTTAAGTTGTGAAATATGTCCTACATACTGTATTAGTCCATTCTTGCATTGCTATAAAGAAATACCTGAGACTGGGTAATTTATAAAGAAAAGAGGTTTAATTGGCTCATGGTTCTGCAGGCTGTACAGGAAGCATGATGGCATCTGTTTCTGGGGAGGCCTCAGGGAGCTTTTACTCATGGTGGAAGGCAAAGCTGAAGCAGGCATCTTACTGGCAAGAGCAGGACTGAGAGAGAGAGGGGAGGTGCCACACACTTGTAAACAACCAGATCTTGTGAGAACTAACTCACTATACAGTACTGTATTAGTCCATTCTCACACTGCTTTAAAGAAATACCCAAGATTGGGTAATTTGTAAAGGAAAGAGGTTTAATTGACTCACAGCTCCACATGGCTGAGGAGACCTGAGGAAACTTATGATCATGGTGGAAGGCAAAGGGGAAGCAAGGACCTTCTTCACATGGCAGCAGAGAGAGAAGAGTGAGGTAGGAAGGGGCAAGAACCCCTTATAAAACCATCAGATTTCATGAGAACTCACTATCACAAGAACAGCATAGGGAAACTGCCCCCATGATCCAATCACTTCCCACTAGGTCTCTGCCCTAGACATGTGGGAATTATGGGGATTACAATTCAAGATGAGATTTGGGTGGGGACACAAGCAAACCCTATCAATTACCAAGGGGAATGGTTCTAAACCATTTGTGAGAACTCTACCCCATGATCCAGTCACCTCCCACCAGACCCCACCTCCAACACTGGGGATTACAACTGAACATGAGATTTGGGTGGAGACACAGATCCAAAGCGTATCACATACCGGACAGTTATAATATATATTTGTATAGCTTAAATAACAATAATAAAGTGAATATCCAGGTTAACAAAACAATCTTGGCACAATCACATCCCCTTCCCTTCCTCAGGCTCCCGAGACCAGTCTCACCTACATGTGAAAAGAACACAAAATTGCAGGAAACTCAACAGCGTAATTAGATTTGTTATTTCTTCTTTGGCAGAAGAGTTAAGAAGAATTTTTGTTTTTGGCAGATATGGAGATCTAATATGCAAGTCGTTTGAATTTTTATGTTTGTGTGTTTGTTATTGCTGACTTTTGAATAGTCAGAGAATTTTGCCTGAACAGTATTTATTTTGGGCTTTGTTTATGGCTGCTGGGATGTGATTCACTTTTATGAATCTTCCTTGCTTATTTGGGGGAAAAAGTGCCATTTCTGTTTCAGAGGTATTGAATTTTATACATTCTTTCATAGGTATATCTTTTCGATCAAGCTAACAGTGTCCACTTTCTTTCTGTTCTTATTTTAAATTGTTTGTTTGGTCCATCAAAGAGTGAGAGAGCTTTTGAAGTCCCGCATTATGCTTTTTAAAAATTTCTTTGTTTTTCTAACAGATGTTATTTTATATATGTAAATTTTGTTATTCAGCCTATTATATTTTAAATTATGTATTATTCCTTTTTATCACTGGAAACACAATCATCTATGTTATTTAATGGGTTTTTTCCTGAATTTCGTTTCATCTGATTTGCCCTCCTTTTTTCTTTGTGTCTACTTGATGCTTTCTGGCCTTTTTTTCATTTTTAATTCTTCTCTATGACTTTTTTCATATGCTCTTTATCAACAGCATATAATTGGATATTGATTTTATTATTTTTCAAGCATCTGTCTATTAAATAGAAGCTAAACCTATTGACATATAAGATGATAATTGATATGTTTATCACTCTTTATGTGCCTTATCAATAGATTATGCTAGTATTGCAACCCATGCGCTCAACTTTTTAAAAACTTGAATGGTGAGGGCAGCCAATTGTGATGCCTACATATTGACCTATTCATAAATTTTTCAAGTAGTTATTGAATACCTGCTGGGGACCAGGCACCAGGCCAGGCACTGGGGATGTAACAGAGAACATGACAGTCCTTGCCCTGTAAGTAGGGCCAGTTTCATGGGATTGCAGTCACTTTATGGCCTCTAGCTTGGTTTAATGCTCTGCTGCTGTTGTCTTGAAACTCTAGTTTTCAACAAGGGACCCTGAATTTATTTTTTCACTGGGCTCCATAAATTATGCTACTGGTCTTGCCATAAAGTTGTATAAAAGACAGAAAACAGGAAATTTCAATATGGCCTAATAAATATCTTAATACGAATCAGCAGGGGGGACTATGAGAACCTGGAGGGGGCTGATCTTGGAGGTCTTCTTGACAGAGCTCATCACTGGGCTGAATCAGATAAGAAGTAGGAGTTGGCCTGGCTGAAAGAGGGAAGCAGAGGAAATAGCAGGTGTAAGGCCCATGGTCTTTAGACTTAATGATGTCTCTGGCCAGAGCAAAAATTATAGGTATCCCTGAACAAAGCTAACTGAAAGCATCAAGGCCAGTAGAATTACAGTCTAAATAATGTACTGTTAGGGGCAAGGATCAAAGAAACATTTCAGATATCTGTACAAGATGCTAAACTAACTGACTGCATTTTAAGTCAGAATTGACAGATACTTTATACAAGGTCTAATGCCAAGGTAATGGGAGGTGAGTCTGAGGGAGAGACACAAATTACAGATGCAGAAGGGAATGCTATCACAAAGCATTCTGCTATTATCCCAAGTTAATCGGGAGTCATCTTTCTAAAATGCAAAACCAACTGCATCAGTGTCCCACATTTGAGAATGGCCATTCTGACATTAGCATAGAGAGGGGAGAGGCTGGGTAAGCAGGCTAATTAGAAACTTTTGTGTGGTGATCCAAGTGGCAGACAGAAGGAAAGTGTTAGCAGAGGACATGAAGTCATAACATAGTTTCAGCCAACATGCAGGAGGGAAAAGCTGCAGCACTTAGTTATGAGTTAGCAGTGTTTGTGAGAGAGAGAGGGTGAGTCGAAGATGGCAGTCACTGAAGTGCAGGATGTAGGACTACAACCAGCTTGTGTGAAAAAAGACAGAGTTTATAATTTAAGGCATGTTGTGTGGGAGGTGGGAGACAGAAGTGGAAATATACAATGAGCAGAGCTGATGGGGTCTGTAGGGGTCTTGCACAGAAGAGATGCCAGCTGACACCACAGGCATGACCGTGGGGTCACTCCACTTCTTGTATCGTGCAAGTGCAGAGATGGAGGTCTGGGAGTGCTGACATTCAACAAATGGGCAGAGGAAGAGGAGTCTTTACAAAAGGCTGAAATGGAGAAGGAACAGTGAGGGACAGAAGGGAAACCAGCATTATGGAAGTTAGAGTTTCATGGCAGCCAAAGGAAGAAGCGCATTTCAGAAACAGTGAGGAGGTTAAACACCTAAAACTGTGGGCTGAAACAGCAGAGGAAGTAAGACCAGCAAAGCAACCCTTTGATTGGGGAGAGCAATTTCAGAGGAATGAACAATGGATTATTTAAGGAGGGAGTGGGAAGTGCAGAAGTTAAAGTTGCGATTGCAAGCAATAAGACTCCTGGTTTCTGCATTCCATGCTTTGACTTGCTTTCCTGGAGAGACTGCCAATTCCTAGAGATAGCAAATGGCTCACATATGGGTGTGCCTTTCAGATGCAAACCAACCAGTCCAGAGCCCACACCCAGCACTTTCTCTATGGGGCTCTCACATTCAGGGCCACTGTTCCCCTGCCCTAATCACCCCAGGGCTAGGTACCAGATAGTTAGAGACAATCCCTTTACCTCAGAGCCTACTGTAATTATTCAAACAAGCCAATCCTAAGTCTCTTTCCCCTTTCTCATCTGTTCCTTTCCTTTGAAACACAATAAAGGTTATTACCCACTTTTACTCCTCATTCTGCCTCTTTTTTTTATTATAATTATACTTTAAGTTCTAGGGTACGTGTGCGCTTCCCCATGTGACCCTTTCTGTTGGGATCTGTGAGTAATGAATGTCTTTTCAATAGCAGTCATCTTCTGATCTATTGGCCTCACCACATCTGAATAATAATCAAACCTACACCTTAAAACAAGAGGGAAATGTAGTGACTGAGAGAGGATTCAGGCTTTGGTATGTTCATTTTTAACTGATGAGAGAGACTTAGTCGAGTTCACACTGATGAGAAGGTGCCAGTTGAGAGGGTGGAGTCAACAATGTAAGAGAGAGGGAAGAGGAATTTGGGGCAAAAGTCTGAAGAGTTAGGAACAGATGAGCCCAGAGCCATTGCCTTTCAAGGAGGAGGCAGAGCTGGACACAGTGGTTCATTCACTCCTGTAATCCCAGCTACTCGGGAGGCTGAGGCAGGAGGACTGCTTGGGGCCAGGAGTTTGAGAAGGAGAAAGCAGGCTCAGGCCAGGGAAGATTGCTGTTGGGAAGGATATGCTCCCAAATGTGCAGAGGGGGCCCCATTTCAAAATAAACCCTGTGTCCTTCTTCCTAGCACTACTGCTAAGCCAGATCACCATCCCTAGCCTCTGTCCTCCATAGTCTCATAGACTCCTCTGGACCAGCCCATAATGACCACTGCACACTCCCCTAGGACTTGGCCTGAGCCGTGCATTTGACACTGATAAATCTTGCTGTGGGTTGTCTTTATGGATGATGAAATGTCTGTCCCACCCTGCTACAAGGAGGTAGTCTTAGTTATGTCCCTGCTGTCTTAGCTATGTCCTCAATGCCCAGCATCGAGTTGAACAGGACACAGGCCCTGCCTAGGGAGTTCCTGCAGGAGCACAGGGCAGATATATGGAGGGGAAAAGGGTAACTATGATAAGTGCAACTGGAACTGACTGCCTGATGCCCACCATGGGCCCTAGAGCCTGTTACCTCATTTCTTACCCACTTCTGCCCACCAGTGGGCCTTTTGGGACAAGGCCCTCCCAGACTTATTGGAAATACAGCCTCAGCCAGGACTGGAGTGGGGAGAAGGCCCTGAGAAGCCAGGGAATTTTACTTTGAAAAGCCCTTTTATCTGTGACTGTGTCCTTGGAAAGGGCACATTTGCATTTATTTGCAGGTTACTTTGCCCAGAAGCAAGCCTGTTTTTATGAACATAATAAAAAGCACTGCCCTTGCAGAAAAAAAAGGCCTTTCCAGTCTATGGAGAAATGTTCAGTCTGAAGCAAGTCTAGTTTAGAGGCAAGAGGCCAAGGCCAAAAGAAGTAACCTCAAAGGATCAGTTATGTGAATAAGAGAAATCAAGAGTAAAAGTAATGTTGATTTCTAACCTCAAAGATGCTCAAGACACTTGAGGTTGGAGAGGAATGGGTGATTCTGTTTAACCTGCTCAGCCTGCTGCAGCTGAGGTCAGAAGCCCTTGCATACCTGGGGATACAACACCTCCCTTCCCAGACATCTGAGGCTTCTCCTGCCAACCACGGGAGGCCTGGGCACCCTGTGTCCTCTGACCCCTCTCAACAGCCCCTCTTTTCACAGACCCACATACATGTCCAAGGCTGGGACATGGTGCTAGCTTCCTTTATCACTCCACAGCTTCACTGCAGAAACACAGGCCACTCCTCTCCTCTCTTCCTGACCTTCCTATTCTAATCTCAACTTCACTTCTGTCTCTGTAATTATTCTCAAATAACCACAAATGTCTTTATGCTACTCTGCAGTTCATGAAGGGGTGTGTGTGTGTGTAGCATACTCATCTAATTTTGAATGCAAACAGATCAATTGCGCATCTTAATTTCCAGATAGACATTTTTGATACTTCTAATAAACAGAATACCCAGGGTGTTGATTCAAAGCATGGGAAACCTTCAGTCTGATGCCTGAGAATGGCAAAGTTAGACCCCAGGGTCCCCCAGAAGGCAGTTCTTTGCACTTAGGTTTCAGAGTTCCTAGGACATTGCTGGTGGTCAGGGCCACAGAACAGCCCCCTCCTCATCATTACTGCTCAGGATGGTTCACAAGAAGGGAAGGGGGATGTTGTTTAGTAGAATGGCTGCCTACATGATTTTTGGTAGCTTTGAGACCAGATCATTTGTAGACAAGTTAATTTCCCTAGAGTAGAAAACAAAATCCCATCTCTTGATCAGCTTCTTCAACAAATGGTACTTGAAAAACGTTTAGAATGCATTAAGCTTCAAAAACTAATTCTGCTTGACTCAGAGATGAGATCTTCTTTATGTTCACCTAGAAACTGTACAGACTAAACCTTTACAATCTCAAAGGAAAACAAGATTAAATACCCATTTTCTAGTGTATCCACACAAAGGTTTTGTGATATAAAAGAAATTATAGAGTTGATGGCTGGGGGCAGGATGTTGATGGGACTGATGAGTAATTAAGGATGCTGAAGGTGGCCAGGGACTGTGGAAAGTGCAGGAGTCCCAGGGGTTTTGTAGGGTCTTCCCAGGCCTGGCTTGTGGGCTCTGAGTCCCCAATCCACACCTCGATAAGATGGTTCAGCTTTTATCTGACATATTGGAGATCCCTGTAGATTTCATGTAAAGGACGTTTGGGGAAAAAAATAAAGTTACCCAATTATTTGGTACACAAAGTAATTGAGTAATTACTGTGCTAAGAAGGCAAGCAGATGGTGTTTATTTCCAGGAGTTGAAGAAAAAGTATACTATGATGAAAGTGAGCCCTGGGCTGGGAATTAGTGGATTTCCTGGCTTTGCTAACTAGTTGTGTGTACATGAATTAACCACTTTCTCTGATTAGGTTTGGTGATCCCAAAGGTTCTTTCCTGATCTGAACATCCGTGATTTTATATGCTTGTTACTTATTATTAAGTATTGATGCCCTCATCCACAGACCAGAGAGGTGAGGGTTTAAGAGATTTAAGGTCCTCAGATGAGCTGGGGAGTTGGATGGCTGAATTGTTCCCTGCATTGCTTCTATGCACCCCTGGGTTCTTAATACAGGAGGGACTTCAGTGGATTAAGACTGGAACACACACACATACACTCATGGAATTCTATAGGAATAGAGAAATGAATATCTCATGAGAGGGGTCGGGGGGCGGAGGAGGGAAGAGCAAAAGGAGGGAAAGAGGAAAGGAGAGGGAAAGAAGAAAGGAGGAAGGGACAAATAAGCACACATGTTGGCCCTAACAGTGTTTGACTCACACTGGTCCTCAGTAAATGTTTGTGAGAACTATGGAAGGAATGAATTATTGAACTGGGCCAATCCTCAATCAGCAAATTCTAATTTCTACTCTAGTAGCAGTAAGCTAGGAATGGGTTTAGCCCATCACTTCCTAAAGCTGGTAGAAGCCATTACCAGCCAGCTGCATTTTTGAGCAGTCCTGATATTTCATCAAATTCTGGCCATCGGTGAGCCTGAGCTCCCATGACCCAAGGTCACTGTGGCAGTGTGGAAACTCAAAGAAGTCACAGATGTCAGAGGAGAGAGTAGACATATTGGCACATGCAGCCCTCCCAGGTCCAAACTTTTGTGCCTCCATAAGGACTTTTCATCCAGTAGAGTGAATGCTAGAAATGTGGGCCAGACCAACTGTCAGAAAGTTCTGTGTGGTAAACAGGCTGCCCTTTCTGTTTCTAAGCAGGTGGCCTCACGATCCACAGGCTACTTTTGTGACTATTGTACAAGCCTGAGAGCAGATGTTTTCCTCTGAAATCAAGTATTAGTAGCCACCATACCAGAAACTATTAAAATCTGTTGTACCCCTCCTTTCTCTTGAGCCTGATCTTAAACATATGAAATCCAGGCTGCTATGAATGTGGTGGGACCAATGCAGATGGATTCCAGCTTTTCCATCTCTAGTCCAGACTGTATTAAGAACCCAGGGGTGCATAGAAGCAATGCAGGGAACAGTCATTAAAACAGTTTGGTTCTGATACAGGAGTGGGCCTTCAGAACAATGCAAAAGAAAAGAAAGGTCTTTGTTTGTTTTCTGAGATGGAGTTTCACTCAGTTGCCCAGGCTGGAGTGCAGTGGTGCGATCTTGGCTCACTGCAGCCTCTACCTCCTGGGTTCAAGCAGTTCTCCTGCCTGAGCCTCCTTAGTATCTGGGATTACAGGCACCCGCCACCACACCTGGGTAATTTTTTGTGTTTTCAGTAGAGACGGGATTTTATCCTGTTGGCCAGGCTGGTCTCGAACTCCTCACCTCGAATGATCTTCCGGCCTCAGCCTCCTAAAGTGCTGGGATTACAGGTGTGAGCCACCACGCCCAGCTGAGAATAAAGTTTATTAAAAAGACCTCAGTCCATGGGGAGATTTAGTAAATGAAGTGATGTCTCAGAGCCATATGGGATGATTGTTTTGTTTTGTTTTGCTTTGTTTTTGTTTTTATTATTATACTTTAGGTTTTAGGGTACGTGTGCACAATGTGCAGGTTTCTTACATATGTATCCATGTGCCATGTTGATTTCCTGCACCCATTAACTCGTCATTTAGCATTAGGTATATCTCCTAATGCTATCCCTCCCCCTTCCCCGAACCCCACAACAGTCCCTGGAGTGTGATGTTCCCCTTCCTGTGTCCATGAGTTCTCATTGTTCAATTCCCACCTATGAGTGAGAACATGCGGTGTTTGGTTTTTTGTCCTTGCGATAGTTTACTGAGAATAATGTTTTCCAATTTCATCTATGTCCCTACAAAGGACATGAACTCATCATTTTTTATGGCTGCATAGTATTCCATGGTGTATATGTGCCACATTTTCTTAATCCAGTCTATCGTTGTTGGACATTTGGGTTGGTTCCAAGTCTTTGCTATTGTGAATAGTGCCGCAATAAACATACGTGTGCATGTGTCTTTATAGCAGCATGATTTATAGTCCTTTGGGTATATACCCAGTGATTTATAGTCCTTTGGGTATATACCCAGTAATGGGATGGCTGGGTCAAATGGTATTTCTAGTTCTAGATCCCTGAGGAATCGCCACACTGACTTCCACAATGGTTGAACTAGTTTACAGTCCCACCAACAGTGTAAAAGTGTTCCTGTTTCTCCACATCCTCTCCAGCACCTGTTGTTTCCTGATTTTTTAATGATGGCCATTCTAACTGGTGTGAGATGGTATCTCACTGTGGTTTTGATTTGCATTTCTCTGATGGCCAGTGATGATGAGCATTTTTTCATGTGTTTTTTGGCTGCATAAATGTCTTCTTTTGAGAAGTGTCTGTTCATGTCCTTTGCCTACTTTTTGATGGAGTTGTTTGTTTTTATCTTGTAAATTTGTTTGAGTTCATTGTAGATTCTGGATATTAGCCCTTTGTCAGATGAGTAGGTTGCAAAAATTTTCTCCAATTCTGTAGGTTGCCTGTTCACTCTGATGATAGTTTCTTTTGCTGTGCAGAAGCTCTTTAGTTTAATTAGATCCCATTTGTCAATTTTGGCTTTTGTTACCATTGCTTTTGGTGTTTTAGACATGCAGTCCTTGCCCACGCCTATGTCCTGAATGGTATTGCCTAGGTTTTCTTGTAGGATTTTAATGGTTTTAGGTCTAACATTTAAGTCTTTAATCCATCTTGAGTTAATTTTTGTATAAGGTGTAAGGAAGGGATCCAGTTTCAGCTTTCTACATATGGCTAGCCAGTTTTCCCAGCACCATTTATTAAATAGGGAATCCTTTCCCCATTTCTTGTTCTTGTCAGGTTTGTCAAAGATCAGATAGTTGTAGATATGCGGCATCATTTCCGAGGGCTCTGTTCTGTTCCATTGATCTATGTCTCTGTTGTGGTACCAGTACCATGCTGTTTTGGTTACTGTGGCCTTGTATTATAGTTTGAAGTCAGGTAGCGTGATGCCTCCAGCTTTGTTCTTTTGGCTTAGGATTGACTTGGCGATGCGGGCTCTTTTTTGGTTCCATATGAACTTTAAAGTAGTTTTTTCCAATTCTGTGAAGAAAGTCATTGGTAGCTTGATGGGGATGGCATTGAATCTATAAATTACCTTGGGCAGTATGGCCATTTTCACGATATTGATTCTTCCAACCCATGAGCATGGAATGTTCTTCCATTTGTTTGTATCCTCTTTTATTTCATTGAGCAGTGGTTTGTAGTTCTCCTTGAAGAGGTCCTTCACATCCCTTGTAAGTTGGATTCCTAGGTATTTTATTATCTTTGAAGCAATTGTGAATGGGAGTTCACTCATGATTTGGCTCTCTGTCTGTGATTGGTGTACAAGAATGCTTGTGATTTTTGTACATTGATTTTGTATCCTGAGACTTTGCTGAAGTTGCTAATCAGCTTAAGGAGATTTTGGGCTGAGACAATGGGGTTTTCTAGATATACAATCATGTCATCTGCAAACAAGGACAATTTGACTTCCTCTTTTCCTAATTGAATACCCTTTATTTCCTTCTCCTGCCTGATTGCTCTGGCCAGAACTTCCAACACTATGTTGAATAGGAGTGGTGAGAGAGGGCATCCCTGTCTTGTGCCAGTTTTCAGAGGGAATGCTTCCAGTTTTTGCCCATTCAGTATGATGTTGGCTGTGGGTTTGTCATAGCTAGCTCTTATTATTTTGAGATATGTCCCATCAATACCTAATTTATTGAGAGTTTTTAGCATGAAGGGTTGTTGAATTTTGTCAAAGGCCTTTTCTGCATCTATTGAGATAATCATGTGGTTTTTGTCTTTGGTTCTGTTTATATGCTGGATTACATTTATTGATTTGCGTATGTTGAACCAGCCTTGCATCCCAGGGATGAAGCCCACTTGATTATGGTGGATAAGCTTTTTGATGTGCTGCTGGATTCGGTTTGCCAGTATTTTATTGAGGATTTTTGCATCAATGTTCATCAAGGATATTGGTCTGAAATTCTCTTTTTTGGTTATGTCTCTGCCAGGCTTTGGTATCAGGACGATGCTGGCTTCATAAAATGTGTTAGGGAGGATTCCCTCTTTTTCTATCGATTGGAATAGTTTCAGAAGGAATGGTACCAGTTCCTCCTTGTACCTCTGGTAGAATTCGGCTGTGAATCCATCAGGTCCTGGACTCTTTTTGGTTGGTAAGCTATTGATTATTGCCACAATTTCAGAACCTGTTATTGGTCTATTCAGAGATTCAACTTCTTCCTGGTTTAGTCTTGGGAGGGTGTATTTGTCAAGGAATTTATCCATTTCTTCTAGATTTTCTAGTTTATTTGCATAGAGGTGTTTGTAGTATTCTCTGATGTTAGATTGTATTTCTGTGGGATCGGTGGTGATATCCCCTTTTTCATTTTTTATTGCATCTATTTGATTCTTCTCTCTTTTCTTCTTTATTAGTCTTGCTAGTGGTCTATCAATTTTGTTGATCTTTTCAAAAAACCAGCTCCTGGATTTATTAATTTTTTGAAGGGTTTTTTGTGTCGCTATTTCCTTCAGTTCTGCTCTGATTTTAGTTATTTCTAGCCTTCTGCTAGCTTTTGAATGTGTTTGCTCTTGCCTTTCTAGTTCTTTTAATTGTGATGTTAGGGTGTCAATTTTGGATCTTTCCTGCTTTCTCTTGTGGGCATTTAGTGCTATAAATTTCCCTCTACACACTGCTTTGAACATGTCCCAGAGATTCTGGTATGTTGTGTCTTTGTTCTCGTTGGTTTCAAAGAACATCTTTATTTCTGCCGTCATTTCATTATGTACCCAATAGTCATTCAGGAGCAGGTTGTTCAGTTTCCATGTAGTTGAGCGGTTTTGAGTGAGTTTTTTAATCCTGAGTTCTAGTTTGATTGCACTGTGGTCTGAGAGACAGTTTGTTATAATTTCTTTTACATTTGCTGAGGAGAGCTTTACTTCCAACTATGTGGTCAATTTTGGAATAGGTGTGGTGTGGTGCTGAAAAAAATGTATATTCTGTTGATTTGGGATGGAGAGTTCTGTAGATGTCTATTAGGTCCACTTTGTGCAGAGCTGAGTTCAATTCCTGGATATCCTTGTTAACTTTCTGTCTCGTTGATCTGTCTAATGTTGACAGTGGGGTGTTAAAATCTCCCATTATTATTGTGTGGGAGTTTAAGTCCCTTTGTAGGTCACTCAGATCTTGCTTCATGAATGTGGGTGCTCCTGTGTTGGGTGCATATATATTTAGGATAGTTAGCTCTTCTTGTTGAATTGATCCCTTTACCATTATGTAATGGCCTTCTTTGTCTCTTTTGATCTTTGTTGGTTTAAAGTCTATTTTATCAGAGACTAGGATTGCAACCCCTGCCTTTTTTTGTTTTCCATTTGCTTGATAGATCTTCCTCCATCCCTTTATTTTGAGTCTATGTGTGTCTCTGCACGTGAGATGGGTTTCCTGAATACAGCACACTGATGGGTCCTGACTCCTTATCCAGTTTGCCAGTCTGTGTCTTTTAATTGGAGCGTTTAGCCCATTTACATTTAACGTTAATATTGTTATGTGTGAATCTGATCCTGTCATTATGATGTTAGTTGGTTATTCTGCTCGTTAGTTGATGCAGTTTCTTCCTAGCCTCGATAGTCTTTACAATTTGGCGTATTTTTGCAGTGGCTGGTACTGGTTGTTCCTTTCCATGTCTAGTGCTTCCTTCAGGAGCTCTTTTAGGGCAAGCCTGGTGGTGACAAAATCACTCAGCGTTTGCTTGTCTGTAAAGTATTTTATTTCTCCTTCACTTATGAAGCTTAGTTTGGCTGGATATGAAATTCTGGGTTGAAAATTCTTTTCTTTAAGAATGTTGAATATCGGCCCCCACTCTCTTCTGGCTTGTAGAGTTTCTGCCAAGAGATCAGCTGTTAGTCTGATGGGCTTCCCTTTGTGGGTAACCCGACCTTTCTCTCTGGCTGCCCTGAACATTTTTTCCTTCATTTCAACTTTGGTGAATCTGACGATTATGTGTCTTGGAGTTGCTCTTCTCGAGTATCTTTGTGGCGTTCTCTGTATTTCCTGAATCTGAATGTTGACCTGCCTTGCTAGATTGTGGAAGTTCTCCTGGATAATATCTTGCAGAGTGTTTTCCAACTTGGTTCCATTCTCCCCGTCATTTTCAGGTACACCAATCAGACGTAGGTTTGGTCTTTTCACATAGTCCCCTATTTCTTGGAGGCTTTGTTCATTTCTTTTTATTCTTTTTTCTCTAAACTTCCCTTCTCACTTTGTTTCATTCATTTCATCTTCCATCAGCGATATCCTTTCTTCAAGTTGATCGCATCTGCTACTGAGGCTTCTGCAATCTTCGCGTAGGTCTGGAAACTTGGCTTTCAGCTCCATCAGCTCCTTTAAGCCCTTCTCTCCATTGGTTATTCTAGTTATCCATTCTTCTAATTTTTTTTTCAAAGTTTTTAACTTCTTTGCTATTGTTTTGAATTTCCTCTCGTAGCTCAGAGTAGTTTGATCGTCTGAAGCCTTCTTCTCTCAACTCGTCAAAGTCATCCTCCATCCAGCTTTGTTCCGTTGCTGGTGAGGAACTGTGTTCCTTTGGAGGAGGAGAGGTGCTCTGCTTTTTAGATTTTCCAGTTTTTCTGCTCTATTTTTTCCCCATCTTTGTGGTTTTATCTACTTTTGGTCTTTGATGATGGTGATGTACAGATGGGTTTTTGGTGTGGATGTCCTTTCTGTTTGTTAGTTTTCCTTCTACCAGACAGGACCCTCAGCTGCAGGTCTGTTGGAGTTTATTAGAGGTCCACTGCAGACCCTGTTTGGCTGGGTGTCAGCAGCGGTGGCTGCAGAACAGCGGATTTTTGTGAGACCACAAATTCAGCTGTCTGATAGTTCCTCTGGAAGTTTTGTCTCAGAGGAGTACCCGGCTGAGTGAGGTGTCAGTCTGTCCCTATTTGGGGGGGATGCCTCACAGTTAGGCTGCTCAGGGGTGAGGGACCCACTTTAGGAGGCAGTCTGTCCGTTCTCAGATCTCCAGCTGCGTGCTGGGAGAACCACTACTCTCTTCAAAGCTGTCAGTCAGACAGGGACATTTAAGTCTGTGGAGGTTCCTGCTGACTTTTTGTTTGTCTGTGCACTGCTCCCAGAGGTAGAGCCTACAGAGGCAGGCAGGCCTCCTTGATCTGTGGTGGGCTCCACCCAGTTCAAGCTTCCCAGCTGCTTTGTTTACCTAAGCAAGCCTGGGCAATGGCGGGCGCCCCTCCCCCAGCCTCGCTGCCGCCTTGCAGCTTGATCTCAGACTGCTGTGCTAGCAATCAGCGAGACTCCGTGGGCATAGGGCCCTCCGAGCCAGGTGCGGGACACAATCTCCTAGTGTGCCGTTTTCCAGGCCCGTTGGAAAAGCACAGTATTAGGGTGGGACTGACCCGATATTCCAGGTGCCATCTGTTACCCCTTTCTTTGACTAGGAAAGGGAACTCCCTGACCCCTTGTGCTTCCCGAGTGAGGCAGTGCCTCGCCCTGCTTTGGCTCGCACACAGTGTGCTTCACCGACTGTCCTGCACCCACTGTTTGGCACTCCCTAGTGAGATGAAACCGGTACCTTAAACAGAAATGCAGAAATCACCCGTCTTCTGTGTCGCTCAGGCTGGGAGCTGGAGACCGGAGCTGTTCCTATTCGGCCATCTTGGCTCCACCCCGGGATGATTATTTAATAAATAGTGCTGGGACAACTGGTTACCCATTTGGAAACAATAAAGTTAAGTCCCAGTGTACATTAAAATAAATTCTAGATGGCCCAAAGATTGAAATGTTAAAAAGTCAAAATACGAAAGTCTTAGAAGAATATATGGGAGAATTTACCTGTGTTTTTGCGAAGGAGTCTCGCTCTTTCGCCCAGGCCGGACAGCAGTGGCGCTATCTTGGCTCACTGCAAGCTCCACCTCCCGGGTTCATGCTATTCTCCTGCCTCAGCCTCCCGAGTAGCTGGAACTACAGGCGCCCACCACCACGCCCGGCTAA
Source organism: Nomascus leucogenys (assembly GCF_006542625.1). NCBI lineage: Eukaryota > Metazoa > Chordata > Mammalia > Primates > Hylobatidae > Nomascus > Nomascus leucogenys. The sequence goes on along the minus strand of NC_044384.1, from coordinate 111,365,985 downwards.
TTTTTTGTATTTTTAGTAGAGACGGGGTTTCACCATGTTAGCCAGGATGGTCTCGATCTCCTGACCTTGTGATTCTCCCGCCTTGGCCTCCCAAAGTGCTGGGATTACAGGTGTGAGCCACTGCACCCAGCCAAGAATTTACTTTTATAATCTTAGTGTGGAGGCAGCCTTTCTACGAAACACATAAAGCCCATCAAAACTTAAAGGAAAAAGTAATAATCATTTTGACACCATAAAACATAATTTTCTGCAACACAATATAGTCATGCACCACATAACAACATTCCAGTGAACAACGTACTGCATATACAACAGTGGTACTATAGTACCACTGTATTACCATTGTAATATATTTCTACCGTACCTTTTCTATGCCTGGATATGTTTAGGTACACGAATACTTACCATTATGTACAGTTGCCTACAGTATTCAGTACAATTACATGCTGTACAGGTTTGTGGCCTAGGAGCAATAGGCCATACCATGTAGCCTAAGTGTGAGGTAGGCTATGCCATCTAGGTTTGTGTTCTCACAATGACAAAATTGCCTAACAATACATTTCTTGTAATGTATCTTCATCATTAAGTGATAATGACTGTATACCATAGCTAACATCAAAAGACAAATTAGTAAAATAAAAGCAGGTGGCATTTACAATCTTACAAATATGGGCTAGCATGTTTGTCACGACAAAGTACTAGTTTCCTTATTAAGAATTTTCATGAATCAATGGCAACAAGCCACGAAAGAAAAAAGGAGCAAAGTTCAGAGAAAAAGAAACCTTTGAAAAGATGTTTAACTTCTCTCATAAGTAAATGTAAATTAACAAAATATTAAATTTTTTCAGATTAGCCAATATCAAGAGCTTTGGTAGTTCAGTGTTAACAGGAAGGAGGAAGCAGTGCTTGAATGTGCTTTCAGTGGGATGTAAATCAATACAGCTCCCTGCTTGGGAAGACTATTTAGCAATAGCTGTCAAAATTACAAATGCATATGACTTTTGAGCTAATCATTTAATTTCTAGAAATATGTGATATAGAAATGCACACATGTGCCTAAAAATATTAATTGCAATATTGTTAGTAATAACAAAATATTAGGAAACTCTCCAAGTGTCTCTCATTTAGTAGCATGAATAAACTGTGATACATTTCCATAGTAGAATATTCTACAGTGAGGGGAAAAAAGGATGAAGTATTTTTGCATGTCTGATATGAAATATCAATATGACAATATCTCTATGCCCAAAAATTTTGGAAATATTGAAGAAAAAGTTGCTCCTAGTGTGAAACTGATCATCCAAAGAAGACAAATGTCTCATTCCTACTCTCTGTGTGTATATATTACATTATTAGTTTAAAATAAAATTAGTATTTTAACTAAGTGCATTATTAGTTCTCATGCTGCTATGCAGAAATACCTGAGACTGGGTAATTTATAAAGAAAATAGGTTTAATTGGCTCACTGTTCCACGTGGCTGGCAAGTCCTCAGGAAACTTAAAATCATGGTGGAAAGGCACCTTGCACAGGGTGGCAGGAGAGAGAATGAGTGCAAGCCGAGGAAATGCCAGACACTTATAAAACCATCAAATCTCATGAGAACTCACTCACTATCACAATAACAGCATGCAGGAAACCACTCCCATGATTCAGTCATCTCCACCTGCTCCCACCTTTGACAGGAGGGGATTATTACAATTCAAGGTGAGATTTGGGTGAGGATACAGAACCAAACCATATCACTAAGGATCCAGAGTTAGAATCTAAGAACTGAGCTGAAATCAACCTTTAAAATATTGTATTTCTATTCTCTTAGTTTACAGAAGAGAAACCTGAGATTTACAAAGTCCAAGGTCACTCAAAAAGCTAGACTCAGGAACAAACTTGGAGATTCCCAGTCCCTGGTTCACAGTTCTTTTTTTTTATATGATGCTCTTTGCTGTAGAATTTATGTCACGATTTTTTTATGGAGTATCAGTCTCTCCAAATGGGCTTCCATAAGAGATCACATATAAAACACCAAACTAGGCTCTGAGGTCCACACCCTCCTGCCCCCTCACTCTGCCTTGGAGACACCTCAAGCCAATGCAGGTAATGACAACTGCACAGCATGAGCAAGGTTGAGTAGAACAGGTATAGAAATTTGCATAGAGCGGTGAAGAGTCTGAATTCCCAAATGTCATTATAGAAGCCAGCTGCAGTGCTCCCTGGCTCACAGGCTCCCTGGGGCTGACTACCCTTGTGGGTCTCCAGCTTTCATCTTTTGCTTGATCCCTGGATGGGGGCACACTCACATCCCTGTGATGTGTTTTGCCCCTGATGCTGGTATCCCCTGGCACTTTACCTTTAGCCAGCTTTAGCCTAGCAGATGCATTAACACCTCCTCCATGAGATGTGTAGACCTAAGGAAAGTAAGACATGGTCTCAAGTTTCCCAAGGAACAACTTACATTGCCCCCCAACACACACACCTGGCAGCGTAAGACACATCTCTGATACTGCCATCTTCAGAAACTTCTAGATGGAAAACATCCCCCTACTGTAACTCCCTGCCATCCTATTTATTTATTTGTTTGTTTGTTTGTTTATCTCTTTCATTTTCCCTTGTCCCTGAGAGTAGAGTAAGGAAAGGGCTCATTGCTTTCCACACTTTATTTTCTCTGAATTCAGCAGTCTTCACCTCAGCACAATTTAGTCTGGCCCAATTTTGATAGGCATGGGCCTGTCTCTTTGCATCTTTGTCTCAGTCTGGGAGGCACATTTTGAAACCTGGAAGTTTAGAACATGGCATCTTCGTTTTTGACAGACTGTTAAGGATATGCACAGGGCTAGAAAACCGAATAGAACATCCCTCGTGGACGCTGCAGGTTCTTAGCCACAAATTAATACACGAAAACAGTTTGGGGTGTATCCCAAAAAAACGTTGAAATGACTTGTTTATGTGGAGAAGTTAAAGCATTTCTCTACAATCTCATAACACTATTGATTTTGCCATGAAGCTCTTTTCTCATGAGTCATTCCAAAATATTTTTCAAGCAATTCCCCTTCCATAGTTTCATAAGTTTGGAATGAGTGGAGGCCCAACCTCTGTGAATCATTCTCTTGTGTGTTCTTTCTCTCCTGTCTCCGTCTCACAGTCTCACACGAGTGGCTGCACCCCTGGCTGTAGCTTGTTTGCAGTTTGTTGCCAATATGACTGGAGCATCCGTTGAGGCCACATCCGCCTTTCAATCCCCCCGCCCTGACATTGTAAAATAAAAGTTTGTTATTTTGACATTTTTGTAGCTCACTGCACCACCCTTTGGTGGCCAGTTTAGAAAAATTTGGTAATTAATGAAGATATCATACACCGGTTATGTAAAAGCAGAATAGGAGTAGCCACAAAGACCCTGGGGGCTGAAAATCAGGAACAGAACTGAGAGCCTTACAAAGTGTGATTTCATTAAAGCCATATGATAGCTGTGTTTATGTAAATTAATTTTACTACATTGTGTCACAACCTCCCCCCTTTTTAAAAGCTCTTGCCTTCTGTAGCTTGAGGCAACCTTCTGCCCATCATTGATCCCTTCTTTCCAGGTTATTCCCATTTCTACGCGCTTAGCTGTTACATTTTCAAATTGAAATATTTTATTCACTACTCATGTCCAGTCTCCTCACTTACCTTGGCATCATTTCTTCCCTCAAGAGTAATATTGGCACAACTAAGAAAATATCATCCATTATCATCAATACAACATATTGATGTTCTGACTTAGTCCATCAGTGTAGAGAGAGAAGAGCAACAGCAGTCCTTAGGATGTGATGGACATAAAGGCAGCTTTATAGCCAGACCTCAGTTCCAATCTTAGCTCCATCTGGAAAAAATAAATAACTTTGGACTCTTACCCTCCACCTGACATTGAAATTAATTTCCATTAGGGCAAAGACTTCAGCATAAAAAATAAACCCAGATACAAAGAAGAAATCATGGGAGGCCTTACTAAGTATGGCCCCAAACCAGAAGCTCCATAAAAATAAAAACATCTCTACAGCGCAAAAATCACCATTAACAAAGTCAAAAGCAAATGGCAGACTAGGGTAATTATTTGTAATTTAAGTCGTAAAAACTAATTTTTCTAACATAGAAATACTCCTACAAATCCAAAACAAAAAGCCCAAAACCTAAAAATAAAGGGACAAGAAAAGTAAACAGAATTTTCAGAAAATGCAACACAAATGGCTCTTAAACAAATGAAACAATGCTTAGCCTCTCTCATAATATGATAAATGTAAATTAAAACTATAATTAGCAAAGATCAAAAAACTTGATAACACTGTATGTTGGCAAAGAGGCTAATATGTTGCCACGAGACTATAAACTGGGATAACTCAAATGGAAGGAAATTTTGCAGTATCTGTGAAATTCCTGCTGCATGTATCTTTCAACCTTGCTATTTCATCTGTAGGAATTTATTTTGCAGATATATTTGCCTGTATGCAAAGGGACAGGTGTAAAGACCATTCCCTGAAGCACTGATATAATAGCAAATTAGGAAACAATCTAGATGCTAACCAATAGGGCACAGGTTAAATTAATTATGGAATGGTCATAAAGTGAAAACGCCTGTATGCCCCTAAACAGGAATGAGGAAACTTTATTTACTGATAAGAAGTATCTCCAGGACGTGTTCTTATGAAAAGAGCAAATAGAGCAGTGTGTAATGGCATGTTGACATTTGTGCAGAAAAAGGGCAAAGGGAATATTTTTTAGTATTTTCTTATGTGTGTATAAGTGCACAAGTAACTGATAATATTGTTTGCCTCTGGAGTTGGGAACTGAAGGGGTGGTGAACATAGGTGAGCAGGAGACTTAAATTTTAAATCCCATGGCCTATCTATTCAATTATTTTTATCTTTACAAACTAACAGACAATAAGAGAAGATATTGGTTTCACCATTAGCCAGCGATGTAGCCTTTGTTTTCACAAAACAATACCTATCTCATAGTTTGGTTTTGAGGACTAAAAGGACCTAGCTCAATGGCAGGCTTGTCACAGGCATTCAGGAAGTGGCAGATCTTATTAACTAATTACACTGCAACCCAACAACTTCTAAGTATTTTCTTGTGAACAAATGGTGAAGTTTTATTATATTTTAGCCTAATATAGCAAAATCCCTACCTTTTAATTTTCACAGTAAACTAAAACACTGTGTGTCTGTTATAGCTAAAGTCCAGAATTGCCTAATATTCACAGTAATCAGATCATCTTCTTGTTCCAACAACCAGCTAGGAGCTTAATTTAAAAGGAAAACACCTTACTGTATAACTTAACGTTACCATTAGTCAAACAGATGAATAAACCAAAAAGGAAATTGTACATATTTTTTATATGAATATGAAGATGTTATCAGAGTGAAACAGGCTCACATCAGTGTGTCAGGACATCGGTGAGGCAGCATTCAATGCAACCCTATGTGTCCCTGGAAATTTGGTTGGAGGAAGCTGGGATCATTTATATTCTGAGGATGATGGAAGTGAGATGCAGAAAGATAAATTGATGTCTTGAAGGCCACACATTGACTGATACGGTTGAGGAAAGAATCCATACATCCTGGCTGTTCTTTGCTATCTCAGTTTCCAGATCACACAGATTAGCAGGGGGAAGACACAAGATTGTCCTTCTGGGCCAGCTTAGCTCAGAGTACAAATTTTTGCAGCTACAGCAAGAACAGCAGCTATCCAAATAAACACAGTAAATTCTCTTACTCACTTCAAGCTGATTCTGACAAATAAAGAAGCAAACTCAATCAGCTTTATAAATAAAAACGCTAAAGAAAGGTTATATTCAAATGTTCTTTATTCCTGCCTCCAAATAATTGAGACTAAATGAAACCATTTCATTCCCCCATCCCCCAGGCCTGACAACTGCTTGGTTGAATATGAGTCAAGCTCACCGAACCATACAGAGAGGAATGAATCAAGCATGAGGGTGGAGCTAAGAGCCATGGAGACCAGCTGAGAGATGGAAAAGTTCAGGGCAAGGTCAGTGCCAGTGGCCTCAAGTCTAGAGCAGGCCCCTTGAGAGCTAGATAGAGACAGCTGGGCAGGTCCCACTGAGGCCAGAGTGGCTGGAGAAGAGGATGTGCTGCTGTGCCCACACCACATGAATAGCACCTAGAAGAGTCCTAGAAGGGACCAAGGGTACCCTCACACACCCACCTCCAGACCAGTTCAGAAACGTATTCTCATATAGATCTATCTTGGGTAATGAAGTTTCATTGGTTTTTACCCCTATTAATACAGGACCCTGTTAATATCAGATCCCAGCCTTCTACAAAGCTCTTTTCCCACCCCTTTCTGGCAAGCATCTTGACAAACATTTAAGGCAAGCATTTTGACAACTAACTGTGGCATCTGTGGATTTTTTTTTTCACTCTTCTTCTTCTGCTCCCCCATCCCAAGAACAATCTGGGTGCTGTGCATCCATTCGCCACATCCATTCCCCCGGGTACCACCACTGCATTCTTTGGGTGCCACCCTCTCCTCCTGAGGTCCTCTGCTCCACTGGACACTACAGCCCTTTGCATTGGCAAAGCTGCCTTCCACCAGGTGCCCCACTGGTGCAAACCCAGCACTGCCCTGTCAGGGACAGGCTTAGGATGAAGGAAGCAAGGCACTTACTCCCCTGGCATGCCAAAAAACTCAGTAGTAGAGACAAATAATATTTTAACACAGTATTTTTTAAAATAAAGATTGATGCATAAAATTCATAATGAACTAAATGTACAACTTTCAAGTAAAAAAAGGGGTTTCTGATAATGCCATGCTGAGCCATATTAGAGACTGAGACAAAAGGAAATATTATATGTCCCCAATAGTATATGTTTGTATGTATTTTTAAGGGTTAATTTTTCTAGAATATTAAAATGTCTGAAAAATATTTAAAAACAGGAAAATAGCTGTATTAAACTCACAACATTATTTATGTTTAAATATTTTATTTATAGTGAAACCAGAATTTATTGTAATGTTACTTTCCTGGCCTAAAATGGAACCAAATTCATCAATAATATTTTCAAAATTTACTCTTTTTTTTTTATTATTATACTTTAGGTTTTAGGGTACAAGTGCACAAAATTGCTTATCTCATTTTCAGTTGAGAGTTTTGAATTCTGAGCAACGTTAACTCGGAAAGTGTGATGCACATAAAACTTTTTAATAAGAGATATGAATATACCTCCTGAATTTGAAAGTCAATGAAAAAGAAATTGGACATGTATGAATTATTGCATGAGAGTATCAATTATTATAGGGAAAGTACATATGAAATAGAAATTAAGGAGATTATAGAGGTCCTAATTTTACATGTGAAATGAAAATATGAGAAATAAAAGGCCTTTATAGATTTTGAATTTTTATTTTTAATAAATATTATAAATTTATTTTTACCCAATTAGTCATTCATGCTTCTTGTAGAAAATATACAAATACATGTAAACCAAAAGAAAAACAATCCAGATTGTCATAAAGATAATCATCTTATTTTGTTGTATTTTTTTCTACACTTTTTTTCTGTAGATACATAATTAAACACATTAATCTGTATATGTATGTGTTCATATTAAATTCACATTTAAATATACTTAGTACAACCTTTTCTCATTCATTTGGGGGACTAAAATTGGTCTATAAGACACTTTAATTTTTTCTTCATCTTTTAAAAAAATTTTATAGACACATAATAGTTGTACATATTTATGGAGTATATATATTTTGATATAAGCCTATAGTATATAATAAATTAATGCCATGTTGGTAAAAATGTGGCAGGCCCTATGCTTTGTACCCTAGATATATTATTTTGTGTAGTCCTTAAAACCACAGTAAAGTAGATATATATTTTTTTAACTTTCATTTTAGGTTCAGAGATACATATGCAGATTTGTTCTATAGGTAAATTGCATATCCCAGGGGTTTGGTATACAGATTCTTTCACCACCCAGGTAATAAGCATAGTACCCAATAGGTAATTTTTGAGATTTTGAATTTTTAACTTGAGAAAATTTATTTTCTATGAATACATCTAATTTACAAAAAGCAGCCAATGATTTGACTTTTAACTATTGTGATGATTTAAATCCTATAAAAATGTTATCTGATATAGTTTTAAGCAGCATGCAATATCAATAATTTGTAATAAAAATCAGCATCATGTTTGGATCTTCTAAAATGGATTCATACATTTTGCTTAGTGCAGGCTTATCCAAATTTGGAAGTGGCCTTAAGGATTTTTTTTAACAATATCAGTCACCCTGGCATTTTGTGGAAGAAGTTTCAGTAAGCTGAAGTTCGTTAGTTATTTAAGATTGTCCTTTGGTCAAGAGACATTTCCAAACATGGGCAGTTCTCTGACTGAAAATGGGGCCACAGCTGGGAGGACTCAGAGACTGTGGCTGGAGCAACTGGAGCCCGCCAGCCATCCTTCTTGTTCCCTGTGGCCTCACCATGTGGCCTCTCCAGCATAAGTCTCAGGATAGCTCCCCCTCTTACACAGCAGCCCAGGCTGAAGCAGGTTCACTGTGCATGGTTACCAACTTGTCTAAGTCTGATGAGACAGAGCACCCACACACGTAAGTTACAAGAGGCTGGTTTATGGTTTACAGATAGGCAGCAAGGGACAACCAAAAGCTAAGATTCACTGTGAGCTGATCCCTCAAGGCTCAGCAAAGCTGCCTGGGGCAGATAGTCTTGTCTGCTTGTCTGTGTGAGCCCCACCTGTAGCTAAGGGACCCTGAGAAGCAGCTCATCCGAGGGGAATCCTCATTTGCTAGGCTAAAGTGTTGAATGACATCCTGTTTCTAGGGGGTGGCTGGAACAAAACCCTGGCTCTTCTGGCCAGTTCATCCCTATTTCAGAATGCCACATTCCCAGCACATTTGACAGCTATTCCTGAGAACTACAATCAAGTAAGGGGGAGAACTGGGTTGGTGCAAGGCCACCTACCTGGAGAACTGCCTTGTGCCCAGGGCTTCCAGAGTGCTCCAGGCATCCTGGAATGGAAATGCAAACTTCTTATGACTTAGCCTCAGAAATCGCAGAACCTCATTTCTGCCATATTCTAGTGAATGAACAATTCACCAAGACCAGCACAGTTTCAAGACGACAGGGAACTTAGACTTCACCTCTCAGAGGGAAGCGTAGCAAAGAATTTGTGGCCATCTCTTATCTGCCCCATCCCAATGGAAAGACGCTTCCATCAAAGCTCTACTTCAAAGCATCCAGAAGCTCAGAGCTCTGAGTCCCAAACACAGACACAACCAAACCACAGACTCACTTAGGCCAGGATCCTCCACTACTCCAAAGGCCCCTTTTGGATGCTTTCTGTGATGTCAGGATCTTTTGATCTTTACAGCCATGAATGGCTCTGTCTGAGGAAGAAAATTTCACACTTGGTCAACTCATTAGGAGAAAGATCAGGACTGGTCACCACTGTGGTCAGGGCTGGTGCTGGTGGTTACATGGAGCGGGGAGAGAGCCAGTTCAGCGGTGATGGGAACCTGCCTCCCCATGCACCTGTGCCAACCCACACCTTTCTCCCAACATTTGTTTTTGGTTCTCTATTTGAGGCTTCTAAGGGAGGCTTCTCCTGGAGAGAAAGGCTGGCTTTTCAAGGTGGGTATTTAGGATTTGGTGTATGCCTGGCAGGGATATTCTGGCAGAGTTGTGGGTATGAAGGAAATGGATTGGATCCAGAGAGGGTGAGTGCACTGAGACCAGCAGAATACAGCTGAGGAGAAGGGCAACTAGGGTCTGCACATAAACCCCCACCTGACTTGGCCTCCGAGGCATGGCTGCTGTGCCAGCAGGCATTCTTAAGTGGCTGGCCTTGCAATATCCTCCATGACTTTGGACAAGTCCCACCTCTGCCTGGCTCAGTTTTTTTTTTTTTTTCCAATTGCTTCCCTCATATAGAAGAGGCAGTGCAGTGGTGATGGACTCTGCCTCTTACTAGTCACATATCCTCAGGCAGGTTATGGAACTTCAGGTTCCTCCTCTGTGAAGTGAGGATTAATAAAGTGCTTGCCCCATAGGGTTGTTGCGAGGGTTGAATAGGTTGATTGTATAAGGATTAGAACCAGGCCTGACACTCATACCCGTGGTACATGTGATCCAGTGGAGGCGTGGGGCTTTGCAGCCAGATGGAGCTCAAATCCCAGCCCTGCCACTTACTAGCTCTGTATTAGGGTTCTCTAGAGGGACAGAACTAATAGGATAGATATAGGAGTTTATTAAGTATTAACTTACATGATCACAAGGTCCCACAATAGGCCGTCTGTAAGCTTGAGGAGCAAGAAGAGCCAGTCCAAGTCTCAAAACTGAAGAACTTGGAGTCCGATGTTCAAGGGTGGGAAGCATCCAGCACGGGAGAAAGATGTAGGCTGGGAGGCTAGGCCAGTCTCTCCTTTTCACATTTTTCTGCCTGCTTTATATTCACTGGCCTCTGATTTGATTGTGCCCACCAGATTAAGGGTGGGTCTCCCTTTCCCAGCCCACTGACTCAGATCTTAATCTCCTTTGGCAACAACCGCACAGACATACCCAGGATCAATACTTTGTATCCTTCAGTCCAGTCAAGTTGCCACTCAGTATTAACCATCACACTAGCTATGTGACCTTGGGCATCTTACACCTCCTTCAGCCTCATTTTCCTTCTCTGTCTCCCTCTAATTGCTGTAGGGATCAGAGAAACTGCACATAGAGGGCCTAGGAGCAGCTGCGGGTAAATCACACACACGTCTCCTCACTTCTCTTCCAGGCTTCCTTCTCGATATTTGTCAGCTCCGGCGTCTCTTAGCAAGATGCTTCACATTAATGGCAGTTGTCATGTATCAACTGAACATGACACTTCCAGCCTCTGAGCTATGTCTGTCTGCAAATTCCCAGTGACATACTCAGGGGTCCCAGTGTGAGGGCTGTTCTCTTCCATCCAGACTCTCAGCCTCTCTTGACTTTTCAAAACTGATTGCTCTGACTCTGTGCTCAAGGGCCTTCATGCTGTCAGGGCTGAAGGATTCTTATATTCCAAACACCTGGATGGGATTCTGTTGTTTTCCTCACAGCATTGAATCAGTACTACCTTCTCATGGGCTCTTAACGACCTGCCCAATCTATCTCAAACTCCATGTTTCTTAAAGTGTGATCCTTGGACTTGCAGCATCGATCACCTGAGGAGCTATCTGAAATGCCCATTCCCAGATCCCATCCAGACATCCTGAATCAGAAACTCTGGGGTGGGGCCCAACAAGCTGGTTTTAACAAGCCTTCCAGGAGATCCTGACGCATATTCACGTTTAAAAACTGCTAAAGGTTAAGAAACACCTTAGTGTTTTGGTTAAGATGAAATGTAAGAATCAAACACATTTCCTGCCAAGTCTGTTTTTACTATTAATTTACTGATTATACCTACATCCTTTCAAAAAGGAGTGAATGAGGGCTTAGGATTAAACAATGATGTTGATGAAAACAAAAAAATAGCATGTATTGAAAAGTTACCTTGGTGAGGCACTGTGCTAATTCCCATGTGTTTGTGTGTTTGTCATTTAATCTTTATAAAAATCTGATGAAATATTTATTCTCGTCATTTGTATCTGAGGAAATAAAATTTCTGAAAGGTTAAATACATAGCCTACAACCAAATTTGAAGGAGAAAAAAATATTTTTTTGTTCTTGGGGTTTTTGTTTTGTTTTTTGCAAACTGTATCATTGTACCTTGAGTTTATTTGAAGGTCCCTGTATCCAAGGAACTATTTAGAAATAATAATTCCTAAGAGTTGAGTCTCGCTAAGCAGAGTAGGAGCGAGTGATGCTAGTAGCAAGGGCATCCCTGGGGCCTATCCTCAATGCTGAGCAGTCGGTTGGGTGAACTGCCATCAGCAGGTGACAGACCCAGTTGTAAAGTTCTCTGCAGACCTCAGCAGGCAGGAGACAGTGCACACTGTCATTGAGGGAAACTGTACCTGCACAGCTTTGCTCTACAAAAACATGTAACAAACATCTGAGTCCCAAATAGATGTCAATTATTGGCCCTAATGGGTAAACCAAAGTCCTCCTACTGCCCCTATATGGTGGTCCATACAGAAGAACAACTCTTTTGTTTTACTTCTTTAGAATAAAACACCTTTCTTATAATATGACTTAAATCTAATGAAGATTTTCTTTTTTCTAAGATTAAATAGCTACCATTTTCTTAGTGCTTAACTATATTCAGGTTCTATAGTAGACACTTAAGCATGTTAGATCAATGATGCCTCATAAAACTCTACCAGATAAATATTACCATCTCCACTTTTGCAGGTAAGGAACATGGCACCCAGAGAGGTTAACGACTTGCATTTGGTCACTCCGGTGGTAAATAGTAAAGTGCAGTCTGACAACCAGCCCAAGTTCTGGAGGCATCAGGATGCTTTTCATAGGCTGAAAATGGTCCCAGATGTAGTTCCTTTCTTCCCTTCTTGTAGTCAAGTGGGTCACAATTTTACAGAATTAGATTCCTACTTGAAATGAAGGCCACTTGCTGTAATCTATGAAATTAGTTATTAGGGTTACTGGGATCTGGTGCTCAGAAGTTAACATCAGTATAGGTGCCAGGATTTTCCGACCCTTGTCTTTCCCCTGCTCTGCATTCCCGGTTGGGGTTGGGGGACACTGAGCCCCACAGGCTATGCTACTCAGACTCCCTTCTCAACTTGGCCAATGTCAGGCTATGCAGGGAGGTAGGAGAGCAGAAGGAAGACTACAGACATGGTACAGCGTATTTCCTGTCTCTCTGCCTGAGGCAGCATCTCTAGAAGCAGCTGCACCTTTTCTGTGGCCCCAGCTCCCAGTTCCAGGATGCTACTCCTGGTAACACTGCCTGCTCCCTCATCCCTCTGGCCTTGAGGTAGGAGGAACCTCTCTGTTCCTAGTCTCTGAGATGCCTCACAATTTTCTCCCAGGAGCCTTAGCTGTTTCATCATCTGTATAACCAATTGTCCATATCAGAGTCCCTCTGAAAAACCTAGAATGCTTTCTCTTTTACTGCTGTTGAGTGTGTTATCAGTGGTTGCTGAATCTTCTCATTCTGTATTCTATACTCTTGTGTCAAACCCCTATTAACCTCAGTAGGGAAGGCACCAGCTTCAAGAGGCCAAAGAAAAGACCCAGAGCCAGCAAACAAGACATGGCGTTTTAATAGGGGCTTACATACAGGGGAGAGAGTCCAGTGGCAGCAAGCTGGATAGGAGAACTGACTTATATACAGAAACAGTCCAGTGGCAGCAGGCTAGACAACATATCCACCTTCCTACAGTCCAGTGGAGGCAGACTAGTCAGCATATCTGCCTTCCTACAGTCCAGTGGTGGTGATCTGGACAACACAGTTGCATGGCTCAGTAGCTACAGGCTGGGCAGGAAAACCACAACCACTTCCAAACAGCATGTAGTTTATATAGCATTTTCACTTAACACCCTTTCCTTAACGACCCCCACCTTGCAGCCTTCCTTTAACCCAAAACTCAAGGCCTCAATCCCCTGTATGGCATGTGTTCCATGGGACAGGCCAGGGGTTGAGATGTTTATCAAAGACAAAGAATGAATCTCCAGGTTGGCGACACCTGGATTCCCCAGCTTGGAACACACATTCAGGTGCATCTGCCTGTCCTACAAGGACATTCTAGGAGAATGCTTCAATTATTGCCATCAGATGCATTTACCCTGCATACCCAAACCAAAGCAAAGCTCACAAATCACATTCTTACAGTTTTCAGGAGGTATACTTCATTTTTCATAAGTCATCAAGGTCGTTTTAAATTGGTCGTGGATTTTAATTGCTGCTGTGCTTAATTTTTTTTTTTTTTTACCAACAAAGGAATGTTAGTTTAGCTTCATCATTCTCAATTTAGCTTGTTGTAGATTGCTTGGTGCACCTTCTATGTATAATGATTTGAATTTGTATCAATAGTATTATTAGCATTGTATTTTCTTATAACTATTGTATCTGAATTTGGAAGTAGCATTTTAATTATTCAATTCCTCTTCAAAACTTTTTATCACCCAGTTCAGTTCTTTTTCCTTAAGAAAAAAAATGACAAGGGGGGAAACAAGTTAACTACTCTATCTCTTGTCCTACTGAGTGGATTGTGGTCAAAATTTGAAAGAAAAAACATCATGACTGGGCACAGTGGCTCACTCCTGTAATCCCAGCACTTTGGGAGGCTGAGGCAGGCAGATCACTTGAGCTCAGGAGCTTGAGACCAGCCTGGCCAACATGGTGAAACCCTCGTCTCTACTAAAAATACAAAAAAATTAGCCAGGCATAGTGACGGGCGCCTGTAATCCCAGCTACTCAGGAGGCTGAGGCAGGAGAATCGCTTCAACCTGGGAAGTGGAGGTTGCAGTGAGCCGAGATAAAACCACTACACTCAAGCCTGAGCGACAGAGTGAGACTCTGTCTCAAAAAAAAAAAAAAAAAAAAATCCACCTCCGAAAACACCCAGCTAATTTTGCTACACATGGGAATCTTGCTAAAATGAGATTCTGATTCAGCAGGTCACAATGTGAGTGTGGAGGTCTGAGATTACACTTTTCTGTCTAGCTTCTAGGCCATGCCCACGCTGCTAGTCCGAGAACCACACTGGGAATAGCAAGATCTTCAGGATATCACGGAGTCTCTCTCATGTAAACTCCTAGTTTGCACAGTGCCCTACTGTGTTGGGGAAGAAGGCCTAGGAATGCCTTGCTTCCTCACTGGCAGCCAGGGCCTGAGCAGTGTTTCAGTTCTCTCCTTCTCACAACTGTATTGTTTTAGTCTAATGAGCCAAAATCAACCTGGCATTCCTAGGTGAAACTTTAATGTGATTGTAATTTCAGTGCTGTTCTATGGGATTCCAGTCTGTCTTCTAATGAGAATACACTTGTTTACAAAATTACTTGTGTCATAGAAAAAGAAATTAGAAAACTGCTTACACAACAAGTGCCTTGAAGTGATTAGTATTTGCAGTATGATGTTAAGTAGGTTTTTTTAGGGAAACAACACAATGATTTTAAATTTTATTCTGATTCTTTGATTCACGCAGCTTTCTATTTGCTTGAACTCTGAAGCAAAAGCCCCAATTTGCTATAAGAACACTACTAGGATTTCTGGAAGAAAAACAACCTGATCAGATGTCAAGGCACTGATCCAAGAATGATGTCTACAGTCTGTTCCCAGATTTGCTTCTAGTTCAGTCAGTGACATATCAGCAAATTACTTGTTTTCATTTTCCTCAGTAAAATAATGATAATGATCATTTATACCTGCAATAGACCCATTATTGGCTTAATACTACCTGTGGACCAAGGAAGTCCTAAATCTATATTTCTAGTCCAAATTTCTACCCTCCTAAGAATATATGTGTGTGTGTGTGTGTGTGTGTGTATCTCCAGACTGGTATATCCAAATGCCCACCAGGTCTTACCACCTGGGGATGTGATGGGTACTCCAAATTTAATTGTCCTACCTAAACTTTCTGCCTTCTCTCCAAACCTGATCCTCTTCCTATATTCCTATCCTGGCTAGTTATATGACCACCACAACCCACTCATCTAAGCCCAGAAGCATCATTTCCTGTTACACTGTGAGCTCATTGGGGTAGCACTTGGTCTTAGTCACCTTCATAACCCCAGTATTTTGAACTAGACTTGGCACAGCAAAATGCTCAAAAAATATGGCTGTATTGAACTAAACTCCAAAAAGGTGGATGGTCCATACAAACTTAGAAGTTATTTATGATAATTTTGAAGAATTGCCATTGTGAAAAATTACAACACCTCTACTTGCCCTCATGTTCCAAAAAAAAATGAGAATACAGCTTTTCTGTTAGTGATTTCTATGCCAGGGTATAGTGAACTCCAATGAATCTAAACTCCATATGAGCAAAGCTTGGTAGTGTTTTAATTCTAATTTTTACATTCTCTACCAACTCTTTTCTAGATTTATCCCTATATTTGTTATTTTTTTACTATATTTCTTGTAGGCTGTCTCCCTCATTCTCGGATGCATTCCTGCTATGTACCAATATTGTAATAGGTGCTTTGTGACATTGTCTTTAATTTCACAGCCTGTGAGGTAGATTTTATAAACATTATTTTCAAATGGGAAGCAGGTTCAAAGACAGTACATGACTCTCTCAATATCAGACACAAGTAAGTGAGGAGGGTAGAGCTCCCATCTTATTTTCTCTGTGGCTACAGGCCTTCATAATACACTTCAGGGGATATGATCTTCCTTCCTCTTAGAAAATTTCATCAAAGTTATAGTATCTTTCTTCTCTGTTTATAAAATAGTATATGTTTATGCAATTTGAAAAAGTGAAGTTACCCATAATACCACTATTTAGAGATATCGCAGTTACATTTTGGTACATTGTCTTTCAAGGTTTTCTTTTTCTATTTATAGCTGTGTTTTTAAACATGCCACACTGTTTTAATTATTATATATTTGTAATTTTTTTTTCAATGAGAGCTTCTCTTCATCTTCTTCTACCTTGTGGGAAGGGCCCCTTCTGAATATCTAGACATATAAACAAGGGTTCTCTCCATATAGAAAAGACTTCTTTTGAAGTAGCTTGGGTTGGGGAGGCTGTCAATAAATGATAGCAAAATGAATCTAAAATGTGCTTATATCATTTTTTAAGAAATCCATTTTTTTAATGCTTATAGAATCAATTTTCTTCTGAATGCCTTCCCTGAGCTGGGATTTAGGGAAGACATTGAGACACCAAGTAATAAGGTAAGGCTGAGAGGGGTAAAAAAAAAAAAAAAAAAAAAAAAAAAAAGACTTGGAGAGTTTAGAAAATACGCTGTCATCTCTACAGCTGCAGAAAAGGAGCCTCACTTTTTTTAAAATTAGAACTTAGTTACGGAAGAGAGGTTTACTCTGAAGCATGTCACCCACCTGTTGCCACCTAAGAAGTTCTCAAATAAATGTTCTTTCCTCCCCTTAACTGCAAACCCAGCAGATAAGCCTGTAGCTGTGAAACAAAAGACACTCTGCTTTTGCCACCTGCCCACCTGTAGCTCCTAAAAATGATGTTGTCATATTTTTATTCCTCAAGAGCTGGACTGTTCAGTGGCTAAGCAATTCTCCAGAAGCCCAAGAGCTCTGGGAGTGAAAAGTGTAAGACCAAATTTGTATATTTTTCTGGGCCAGCGGCCCTGGGTTCCCCTTAGGATTTTGACCTCTCAGTGAATCTGATACAAGATGAGACTCTTTGGGAAGCCCCACTCCGGGCGTATGAGAGTAATGCCTAGCCTTTCCTTTTCACCTTGGACATTGGCTACCCAGAGGGTTGCCCCTCCACCAGCCTTCCTCTAGGGTTGGTGCAGAATCTCTGCCTAACCCCTCGGAGCATGAGGCTGATACAAAAAGATGGGCATGGCATCCAGTGGCTGATCCCTCCAAAGGCACACAGCATGTGCTGGCAGTCCAGCTGGGACTTGGACTCATCCCCCATCCCAGTCCAGCCCTCCTCCCTCAGAGTGTTCCAGCATATTGCCTTTGTTGAAGCTAGTGCACTGCCATGGAGGTGCTCATGTCAGCTGGTGGAGCACTGGCTCATGGTAGGAACTAACAAAACTGTGATAGACCGACATGTGGTCAGAGATCTCTGTGGACACCTGTGTGGTATTCAGTGCTGAGGAGAACACAGAAGGCCACACCGTTTGGTGCCTAGAGTGATGGAACTGAAGGAAGAAGACAAAGTCTGCATAAACAACAGCAGTGCAGAGCAGGAAGGAGTGCTAAGGAAATTCATGTCTGTTGAGTCAATTGTGAAAATAAGAACTCATCCACTTACTGATTAAGAACCCTCCTGTGAAGCCAAGAAAGATAAGAGCTTAACAGGTGCTCACATCTTAGGTATAAAAAAAAAAAATATGCTGTAATCATGTTCTGTTTGCAGAGATCATCTTGGGAGGCCTGATGTATTAGGACAAACAACAAGTTGTGTCTGCAGAATGCATGGGACCAATCATGGGCCCTTCTCCTGATGAATGCTTAACTTAGCAGCACAGGCAGATCCCTAAATAATTAATTAAAATAGTGCTGTGAGGTGTTGTGATAAAGATTTATGCTTGGAGAAGAAGTGAGAAAGTTGGGTGAGGCTTTATTAAGAAGAATGGGGGAAATAAGTAGAAAGTGTGTATGTTTAGAGGCTGGACACAGTGGCTCATGCCTGTAATCCCTAGTACTCAGGAGGCTGAGGCAGGAGAATCACTTGAACCCAAGAGGCGGAGATTGCAGTGAGCCAAGATTGCACCACTGTACTCCAGCCTGGGCAACAGACTCTGTCTCCAAAAAAAGGGAAAAAAAAATGTATGTTTTGAATTTTGTTTGGTCATACTGTGGAATGTTTCCGACATTCTCAGAAGTTTCTGGCATGCTATAAAGACACCCATCTACAAATCATATAGATTTGATGACTATCATGGGCCCACCAGCATAGATTTTAAGAAGACAAAACATTATCCAATATGGTTAAAGCTCTATTGTGACTCTCTAACTCCATTTTCTTTTCCCTCTTAAATTGGGTATATTGTTCCCATGCATGTTATTTCATTTTACAACTTACGTATGACTAAAAAGATGTACACTATTGCTGTGTGTGGTGTTTTCAGTTTACATTAATGGCATGCATACATAAAGTTCTGAAGTTTATATTTCTACATTAAACATGTTGAAAAGGGTAGATTTGGTTTTTTATTTAATACCATTGTACATGTAATCTCTTATTAAATGAATAAATCACAGTTTATTTCATCATTCTCTTATTGATGGACTCCTTACCTTGTTCACACCACACCAACCACACTGACTTTGTTTACTCAAACATGCAAATGGTGCTCATGTCTCAGGGCCTTTGCACTTCCTGTTCCCTCCACCTGGCATGCTCTTGCCCCAGATTCCACATGGCTCACTCTCTCTCCTTGCCTCTGTACAAAAGACACCTTCCCTAACCACCCTGCAAACATAGCTCCCCTTCCCCACCCAGTCACTTTCTCCTCCTCTTATCCTGCTACATTTCTTCTCGTGGCACTTGCCACACTGACATAGAATAGATCTAGTTATCTGTCAGCCAACCTGCCTGTTGTGCTAGCATGTGAACACCATGAGACTGGGAGCCTTGCCCATCTTGTCCACTCGTGTACACTCAGTGTTTACATCAGCATCTGGCACATGCTGGGTGCTCAGTATATATCAGATGAATAAGCGAGTGAGTGAACAATGACTAAATGAATGAACCAAGATTGCTTACATTCCTTCCTTCAGGGGAAGCTTCAATAGGAAGATGGCCACACCCCAGCCTCTGGCACTCTCTTATCCTGACAACCATATGAGCTCTTGCAGGACAGATCTGGTCATACATCTATGTCATAAATTTATTTACATCATCTGAGCAGCAGCCTGTTATCCTCAGCCTTGCTTTGTGTCCCATCAGTAAAACACTTCATTACAATCATTCTCCCTAGGGGAATGGAGCAAAGTGGAAAGACAGGTCACCATAGAATCTCCAAGAACATACGTGTTTGGAAAAAAACACTTCTGCCAAGAAATGATGCTGTTGCCTGCATTGGGGCACATGTCCACTCCTGAGAATCACTAATTTGCAGCATTTGGTGCAGGACAGATGCACAGAGGCCATGCAGGAAAGGTGTGCTCACTCACATTCAGACTCTGCTGGCACCCCCAGTGAGTAGCAAGGGTCTTGTCTTTCTCTGGGAGCTCTTGGTTGAGCTATCTAATTCTTCCTCTAGCCCTGTAAGGCACAACCTATCCCATTTTGCAGATGAGAAAGCTGTAGCTCTAAGGACTTAAAGTAATCAGTTCTAACTATGTTGTCACTGGTAAATTTTGAAGGTTTGCTGTTATTTCCAAAAGATGGTATTAAATTTTTCAATGTTTAGAGGAATTATACCATACCAAAAGATAAAAATCAAGAAATGTTTAAACTTTTTAATAATCTAGTTCTTAAAAACCATTTTATACCAGCTTTCTCTTTCTCTGAGAAATCTTAAGATACTTAACGTTTCCCCTTAGTTAATAGAAGTTATAAATTTCCATGCCTTTTTTCTGACATTAAGGTTTTTTATTGGCAGATAATAATTTTACATATTTATGGAGTACATAGTGATGTTTTGATACATATCACATGCAGTGATCAGATCTGGGTAATTAGCATAGGTACCATCTCAAACACCTATCACTTCTTTGTGTTGGGAACATTCAATACTCTCCTTCTAGCTATTTGACACTGTATTATATATTATTGTTAACTATAGTCATCCTGCTACGGTATAGAACACTGGAACTTATTCCTTCTATCTAGCTGTAATTTTGTATCTTTTAATAAGTCTCTCCCTATCACCTTCTTCCCCCTACCCTTCCCAGCCTCTAGTATCCTCTGCTCTACTTTTTACTTCTATGAGATCAATTTATTTAGCTTCCACATATGAGTGAGAACCTGCTGTGTTTAACTTTCTCTTCCTAGCTTATTTCACTTAACATAATGTCCTCCAGTTCTGTACATGTTGCCATGAATGACAGAATTTCATTCTTTTTTATGGCTGACTGGTATTTCATGGTGTATATATACCATATTTTTTTGTATTACATCTATATTTTTAAATTATTCTTTTTGGGGTTTAAACCTTATTAAGGTATAATTTACAAAGAGTATGTTGCATCCATTTTAAGTGTACAGTTCAACGTGTTTTGACAAATATATACAATCATATAACCACCACTACAATCAAGATACAGAACATTTCCAACTTCTTGAGAAGTTTAGTTGTGCCCCTTTTCTGTCAGTCCCACTGCTGGCTCCATGTAAACAATGATCTGCTTTTTGTCAATGTAGATTAATTTTGCTTCTCTCTTTTTTTTTTATTTAGGTTTTAGGGTACATGTGCACAATGTGCAGGTTTGTTACATATGTATCCATCTGCCATGCTGTTTTGCTGCACCCATTAACTCGTCATTTAGCATTAGGTATATCTCCTGATGCTGTCCCTCCCCCCTCCCCCCACCCCACAACAGTCCCCCGAGTGTGATGTTCCCCTTCCTGTGTCCATGAGTTCTCATTGTTCAATTCCCACCTATGAGTGAGAACATGCAGTGTTTGGTTTTTTGTCCTTGCGATAGTTTACTGAGAATGATGTTTTCCAGTTTCATCCATGTCCCTACAAAGGACATGAACTCATCATTTTTTATGGCTGCATAGTATTCCATGGTATATATGTGCCACATTTTCTTAATCCAGTCTATCGTTGTTGGACATTTGGATTGGTTCCAAGTCTTTGCTATTGTGAATAGTGCCGCAATAAACATACGTGTGCATGTGTCTTTATAGCAGCATGATTTATAGTCCTTTGGGTATATACCCAGCAATGGGATGGCTGGGTCAAATGGTATTTCTAGTTCTAGATCCCTGAGGAATCGCCACACTGACTTCCACAATGGTTGAACTAGTTTACAGTCCCACCAACAGTGTAAAAGTGTTCCTATTTCTCCACATCCTCTCCAGCACCTGTTGTTTCCTGACTTTTTAATGATCGCCATTCTAACTGGTGTGAGATGGTATCTCACTGTGGTTTTGATTTGCATTTCTCTGATGGCCAGTGATGATGAGCATTTCTTCATGTGTTTTTTGGCTGCATAAATGTCTTCTTTTGAGAAGTGTCTGTTCATGTCCTTCACCCACTTTTTGATGGGGTTGTTTGTTTTTTTCTTGTAAATTTGTTTGAGTTCATTGTAGATTCTGGATATTAGCCCTTTGTCAGATGAGTAGGTTGCAAAAATTTTCTCCCATTCTGTAGGTTGCCTGTTCACTCTGATGATAGTTTCTTTTGCTGTGCATAAGCTCTTTAGTTTAATGAGATCCCATTTGTCAATTTTGGCTTTTGTTGCCATTGCTTTTGGTGTTTTAGACATGCAGTCCTTGCCCACGCCTATGTCCTGAATGGTATTGCCTAGGTTTTCTTGTAGGATTTTAATGGTTTTAGGTCTAACATGTAAGTCTTTAATCCATCTTGAATTAATTTTTGTATAAGGTGTAAGGAAGGGATCCAGTTTCAGCTTTCTACATATGGCTAGCCAGTTTTCCCAGCACCATTTATTAAATAGGGAATCCTTTCCCCATTTCTTGTTTTTGTCAGGTTTGTCAAAGATCAGATAATTTTGCTTCTTTTAAAATTTCATGTAAGTGGAATAATACAATTGCAATTTTTATTTAAGTATTCTTTTATTTAGCATAGCATTTTTGAGGTTCATTCATGTCATTTATATCAGCAGTTCCTTTTTTTCCTTTTTGAGACAGGGTCTCCTTCTGTTGCCCAGGCTGTTATGTAGTGGCACAATCATAGCTCACTGCCACTTCAAGCTCCTGGTCTCAAGCAATCCTCCTGCTTCAGCCTCCCAAGTAGCTGGGACTACAGGCACATGCCACCACGCCCAGTTAATTTTTGTATTTTTAGTAGTAATGAGGTTTTGTCATGTTGCCCAAGCTGGTCTCGAACTCCTGGATTCAAGCGATCCACCCACCTCAGCCTCCCAAAGTGCTGGGATTACAGATGTGAGCCACCACACCCTGCTAGCAGTTCCTTTATATTGTTGAATAATACTCCATTTGTGCGTACAATTTAATTTGTTTATCCATTCACCTGCTGATGGACATTTAATTAGTTTCCAGTGTTTTGGCTGTTATGAATAAAATTGCTATAAGTTTTCTTGTGCCATGTTTTTATTTCTCTTAAAAAGAAATATTTCATAGGGACTTGCAAACAGAAGCCATGTCTGTGCCTTGGGCAGTGGTGAGACACGATAGTGGATCTCTATGCCTCATGTACAAGTCTTTGTGTAGACATACCATTTCTGTTGAGTTTTATACCTGACAATGGAATTACTGTATTGTGTAATAACCAGTATATATTTAACTTTGTAAGGATTCACCAAACTGTTTTTACTAGCAACATATGAGAGATCCAGTTTCTCCACATCATTACCAGCACTGTGTGTTGTCAGTCTTTTTACTATTAGCCATTCTTGTATATACCACATCTTTTATCCCTTCATCTGTTGTTGGACACCTAGGTTAATTCCATATCTTGGCTGCTGTGAATACTGCTGCAATAAATGTGGAAGTGCAGATGTCTCTTCAGTATAATGATTTCCTTTCATTTGGATAAATTCCCAGTAGTGGGATTGCTGAATCACATGGTAGTTCTATTTGTAGTTTGGTGAGGGACCTCCACTCTGTTCTCCATAGTGGCTCTACTAATTACATTCCCACCAACAGTGTGTGAGAGTTCCCTTTTCTCTGCATCCTCATCAGCATTTGTTATTTTTTTTTGTTTTTTTGATAACAGCCATGCTAATTGGGGTGAGATGATACCTTATTGTGGTTTCGATTTGCATTTCTCTAATGATTAGTAATTTGAGCATTTTTTCACATATTCATTGGCCATGTGTGTATGTCTTTTTTAAAACTTTTTGTGGGTATATAATAGGTGTATATATTTATGGAGTACATGAGATATTTTGACACAGGCAGGCAGTGCATAATAATCACGTCATGAAAAATGGAGATCCATCCCCTTAAGCATTTATCCTCAAAATTAGACTATCTTACAGTCTAATTTTATGATTTAATCTTAAAATATACAATTATTATTGACTACAGTCACCCTGTTTTGCTATCAAATACTGGGTCTTATCCATTCTAATGATTTTTTTATACCCATTAACCATCTTCATCTCCCTCTCCACCTCCCACTACTCTTCCTTCCTAGCCTCTAGTAACCATCCTTCTACACTCTATCTCCATGAGTTCAACTGTTTTGATTTTTAGATCCCACAAATAAGTGAGAACAAGCAATGTTTGTCTTTCTGTGCCTGACTTATTCACAATGGAGTACTACTGTTCAGCCATAAAAAAGAATGAGATCCAGTCATTTGTATGTCTTCTTTTAAAAATGTCTTTTCAGATCATTTTCCCATTTTTTAATTGGATTGTTTGTTTTTTTGCTGTTGCTTCAGTTCCTTGTATATTCTGAATATTAGCTCATTGTCCAATTAGTAGTCTGCCAATATTTTCTCCCATTCTGTAGGTTGTCTTTTCACTCTGTCAGTTGTTTCCTTTGTTGTGCAGAAGCTGTTAATTTAATTGCATTTGTTTATTTTTGCTTTTGTTGCCTGTGCTTTTGAGGCCTTATTTATAAAATCCTTTTTCAGACTAATGTCCAGAAGCATTTCCCTTATGTTTTCTTCTAACAGTTTTATTACTTTAGATCTCATGTTTAGTTCTTTGATCCCTTTTGAGATGATTTTTGTGTAGGGTGATAGGTGGAAGTCTAGTTTCATACTTCTATATATAGATATCCAGTTTTCTCAGCCCCATTTGTGGAAAAGACTGTCCTTTCTCCAGTGAGTGTTCTTGGCAACTTTATCAAAAATCAGTTAGCTGTAGATATGCAGATTAATTTGGGGGTTCTCTACACTGCTCCATTGGTTTATGTGTCTGTCTTTATGCCAGTACCATGCTGTTTTGGTTACAACTGCTTTGTAGTGTATTTTGAAGTCTGATAATATAATGCCTCTAGCTTTGTTCTTTTTGATCAGGATTGCTTTGGCTATTCGGGATCATTTGTGGTTCCATACAAATCTTAGGAATTTCTTTCTATTTCAGTGAAGAATTTCATTGATATTTTGATAGGGATTGCATTGAACCTGTAGATTGCTTTGGGGAGTATGCTGTTGATATTTTTTTTTTTTTTTTGAGAGAAGTCTCGCTCTTGTCCCCCAGGCTTGAGTGCAGTGGCTCGATCTCTGTTCATTGCAACCTCCGCCTCCCAGGTTCAAATGATTCTCCTGCCTCTGCCTCCCAAGGAGCACGGATTAAGGCGCCAGCCACCATGTCGGGCTAATTTTTGTATTTTTTAATAGAGACGGGGTTTTACCATGTTGGTCAGGCTGGTCTCGAACTCCTGACCTCAAGTGATCCGCCTGCCTCAGCCTCCCAAAATGCTGGGATTACAGATGTGAGCCACCGCACCTGGCCTGCTGTTGCTTTTTTAAAGCTTTGGTATTTTAAGAGATTATCATGCTTAAGTTTGTGAAACTAAACAGAGCTAAGAATCTTTGTGTAATCATCCTCAGGAATCTCAGGGGTAACTTGGAAATTTTTTTTTTTTTTTTGATAGGGTCTGGCTTCATCACCCAGGCTGGAGAGCAGTGGTGCAATCTTGGCACCTTGCAACCTCTGCCTCCTGGGCTCAATCTGTCCTCCCACCTCAGCCTGTGGAGTAGCTGGGACTACAGGCATGTGCCACTGTGCCTAATTTTTGTATTTTTTGTAGAGATGGGGTTTTGCCGTGTTGCCCAGTCTGGTCTCGAATTCCTGGGCTCAAGCAATCTGACTGTCTCGGCCTCCCAAACTGCTGGCATTATAGGTGTGAGCTACTGAGTCTGGCCAACTTGGAATCTTTTAAAAAATAAGTCAGGGAAATCAAGCATGGACAACTCTGGACAGTTCCAAGTTGGAAAGCTTTTCCCTATAAATCTCATCACCAGGAGAGCATCTCCCTTTCTTCCTAAGCCACCTCTCGTACACACCTACTGAGGCTTAGAAGCAGCAGTTTGATTATGAGAGAAAATGCCTGGGACAGAAAGCAGGTAGATTCCGGTTTCTCACACATTTGTGGGAATGATCCAGAACCCAAGACCTGTGGGACACAGGCAGCCCAGCCATGCCAAAGATGCCTTTGACCTGGCTTTCCATTCCATCTCCTGACTCACCTAGCACTCTTTGAACAGATTAGTCTGGCAGCACTGTTGGCTAGAGCCCTGGTCTGTTTTGTCACCCCTATACGTCTAACACAGTGCCTGGCACATAGTGGGCCCTCAATACGTAGTGAAAGAATGAAAGAATGAGTGAATGAACAAATGAATGAGTCCATGCACAGACAAAGGATTCCACCCTGTCCTCTATTCCAGCAGGATGCCGACACAAAGGTTCTTCTCATCTAGCCTTGCCTGCAGTTGTGCATGTTTAGTTGGTAACCAGACACCTGAGCATGGACCAGGGAGCAGTACACTTAGCCAGTCCACCCGGAGTGCTGGGGTCCTCACAGCCCTCTCCCCCCACCTCTGCCCCATGAACCACATGCATCCTGTGAGTTTCCCCTGAGCCATAAGTTTAAATAAATGCAATAAAATCAATAATATCAAATGAGGATAATCATGACTGAGCCTTCCCTGGAAGCCCCAAGGAAAAGCTTCCAGAAAAGCTGTCTGCATTAACTCTAAGTCAAATCATAATCGAAAACACATTACTACTTTTTCCTGGCAGAAAGTAAATTTATTTTTTAAATTTTATTTTTAATTGACAAACGATAATTGTGTATATGGGGTACAATGTGGTATTTTGATATATATACATTATGGAATAATTAAGCTAGTTAACATATCTACCTCACACATCTTATCATTTTTATGTGTGACATAAAGCACATTACTTTTTAAGGAAAAGTTTTCTGCTCTGCAAATCAACCTGTGATTTTACAGCTCATTCCCCATGGATTTACTGTAGTCTTCCACCTCCCTGCAGCCCCAGGCTGGTGCCCTGATTCCACTCCGAGACTGGAGTAAGCTGAGGCATTCTATTTTAAGTTCATTAAAATACTTCGGAATGCTGTAGAGTTTTGGTATAAGCAATGAATGGAGAACTCATCTGATGATGCACTTGAAGTCTCCTCGGGCTGTCTAGAACTTAGACCATGATATTAGGACTCTTGGTTGCAAATAATAAAAACTCAACTCAAAAAGGCTTAAACAAACAAGAGAATTTGTTGGCTCATATAATGGTAAAGTCCAGGGATTGCCTTCAGGCTTGAGTAGATACAGGTGTTCTAAGTATATGAACAGAATCCTGTCCCTCCCCACTGTCAGATCTGCTTTTGAACCTCTAGGCTTTCATTCTGCCATGGAGCCAGCCCTGCAGAAAGGGGGCATCTATTACCAAGATCTCCAGTAGAAGCTCCCAGCTCAACCCCAATGGCAGGTCTGAGTCATGAGATCACCACCACTAGTGCCAGGAGTGGTATCCAGCCTTCCTGAACCATATAGACTAAGTTGGAGAGTGAGGGAGGAGTGTCCCAAAAGGAAAATAAATGTCCCTTTTAGAAGAATGAGGGGCACAGTAACAACTGTCCTCCACTGATACCATGTGGACCCTTCCAGCTGCAGAGCTGAGCCTTTCTGGTGACCAGCTGCTCAGAGAGCAGGGCAGTGTGTGGAAGAAGGAGCCTGGAGAACATTTCTCTTCTGCAGTTGCATTTCTTTTGTGCTTTTAAAGATATCAAATAAATCATAAGCCCAGAGGGCGTGATTTCTAGAAGCAAGGCTTTCTGTATTTCCTTTCTTTCTGTTATATTATTCTAAATTCTGAAAATAGTTTTATCAGTGTTTTTTTAAATAAAAATGACAGATGCTTCTTGTAATAAATTAAAATTCTATAGTAAAATAAATTGGAGAGAGAGAGTCTCTATTCATGCTAGGTGCCTCTGAATAGTACTTGTGCATGATTGCAAGCTCCCAGTTTTTAATCTCTGCTCAAGAGTTTGCTCCTTTGGGCAAGAAACTCACTCTTTCTGCATGCTGATTTATGCATCTATGAAAGAGGACTCATCATTTTAGAGCTATTAGAAGAAATTATCAAGCCCTTTTCTGATGCCAGGCACGTTATTATTTATGTTATATTATTTAATCTTCAAAACAGCCTGATAAGGTTGTTACTGTCACCATCCCCATCTTATAGATGAAGAAACTGAAACTTAGAGGGATTAAGTAATGTGCTCACGACCACACTTGTAGTAAATGCCAGGGCCTGGGCCACTTCCACCAGCACCCACGCCCATGTGTCTACCACTGCACTGTACCCTGTGAGAATTAAATAAGATCATGCAAGGAAAACTTTTGGCACAGTACCTCAGACAGAGTAAGCACTCAAAAAATTGTGCTCATTTTTTCATAATAGTGATACTGATTATATGATGAAGTTTTATGGGAAAGAAATTATACATTTGGTATATTGTGTTTGATAGGTGCTTTTTCTCCCACCATGAGGAAGACAAACCTCTCAATTTCATTTTTTCCGCCAAACCAGAGGGGAGAAGATAATGCTTGCCTTCTGCCCTTTCATTCTGCTTCCTGAGCTGCATTTGGGGACCAGAAGTAGGCTTTGCCATGGACCAGTTGGCGACTCTTTCAGGGGTTTCTCTTTAATGTGAGGCCACTTTGAGAGGGACTTTAGAATCTCACACCATGGGTGGAAAGTGTAAATTGGTGCAAGCTTTCAGAAAAAGTCACATCTTTGAACCTGGCTGCTTTACTTCTAGGATCCACAACTGTGGATATGTGAAATCATTTAGCTGGCAGCATATCCATCACAGAACCATTTTTAATGCAGAAGAAATGGGAAGGATTCAAGGTCCAAAGATTGGAGATCGGTTACATAAAGCTTGCTGTGTCCATACTATGGAGAACTCCGAGGTGACTGAAGATGTCATGGGAGAAGACTTCAACAACATTACAGTCAATCAGGAATACTAAGTGGAAAAAACAAGTCATAAAACAATGTCTGTCCATCACATACTGGATTTTATTAAGTGTCTACCAGGTGCACTTTAGTGGTCTAGGCACATAGGATACAGGAGAGGGAAAAAAAATCTGTCTTCTTTGAGCCTATGTTCTATTCAAGAGGGGAAATAGATAACAAATTAATAATTGTCACTATGTTGATATAGTGATTATTTTTATAATTACTTAATCATAGACAATTGTGTATCACTAAATAGCAGGTACAAAGAAGTATTCTATAAAAATATAAGGAATAAAAATCAGAGTAAGAGGACAGACACGTTGGCGTGGTAGTGGCATTTTTGCAAGGATCGTCAGGGAAGGCCTCCCAAGGGAAGTGATATTTGCACAGAGGCCTGAATGAAGTGTTGGATTGAGCCTGAGACTATCTGTGGGGAACTGTATTATAAGCAGAGGGAACAGCAAGATCAAAGCCAGTGTGAGCATGTTTGTTAAAAGATAGTGTGAACATTGTGTGTGCTGAAAGACACGTGCTCAGGAAAACCCATTTGTGGCTTTTTCTCTTCATTGAAGTCACTAACCATTTAAAAGGGGCACCTCCCCACTGCCACCATCACTGTTTCCTGGCCACTCCAGGTGGCTGCCCTGCTGCTGCCCCACAGCCCCTGTCTGATAAACTGTGGGAAGAGGGAGTGCACCCTCCCTGTTAAAAAATTTGGTCTCTCAGAGCTGCTCTGGCCCTGGAGCCCCTTCAGTACCAACCAGCTTTAGACTGACCTCTCGGTCTCTGCCTTCTCTGTGTGCCTGCATGAATACACACACACAAATGCACACATACATGCATGCACACACATACACATGAGCACATGCACATTTGCATGCACTTATGCACACACACACACCCCCCACCATGAGTTCCAGGACCCCTCCCAATCTCTGTGTAGCCTGATTACAAACCACTTTGCATGGAAGTCTGAAAGAACAGTCATCTAATGTCAGGTTCCAGTAGTAGAACTTTGGGTAGTTTTCTGAATCTTCTTTTGCTTGTTTTTATTTCAATTTTTATAATAATACATGTACTTAGTTAAAATAAATTCAGACAGTAAAAGATATTAAAAGGATTTCATATTCCCAACTCCTTTCCAAGTCCCAGTCCCCCAGGGAATCACATTTAAACATTTCTGGGGGCTACCACAATAATCCTAAATAATATGTTTATCTTGCCATTTATTGATTAGTCAACTTTAGACTTTTATGAATAGTTCACTTTTTTCCTATCTCCTTACCTTCCCCTTGGAAGTTTTATTAAAACTTTTATTATATGCTGGTGACCTCTATAACTTTAGCTAGCATATTGAAACCATTATCTTTGGTGTATATACCTTACACAGTCTGTCTTGACTGCATTCTGTAAGATTTTGACTCCATTCTGCATGATGGGGAAATTAGCATCTCTGAACTACCCTCATCATTCCTCCTTCTCTTTATGTCCAGGCTTCTATCAAGCTATCAATGATTTTTTAATTTTTCTTTCAATAACAAATGCAAATGTCTTGACAGTGTGATCTTTTTATGCTTTATCTATAAATAGGATGAAAATTAAACAGTTTTTAAATTATATAAATATTCTAGAGACCAAAGTCATGACTTGAAATTCATGGAGAGAAAAAAAAACTGTTATTCTTGGCTGTAACACTTGGGCTACTTGAAGAAAAATAGGTCATCATCTTTCTTCTTCTACTCAGTTAGTTTACAAAATCATACAACTTTTCATTTGCTTCATAGTTAGACCATATTTTCTTGAGCTGTTTTTGGTTTTGGTTTTGATTTTACCAGAGCTTCTAATGGCCTTTCCTTATTCTTGTTGACAAAAGAAAGATGTGGCTCCTTCTTCACCATTTCTCTTTATACATGTAGATTCTTAATTGTATACTTATTGAATGCCCCATTTGGGCTGCCTACCTTCCAGATCTGCTGCACAATCCTGGGACTTCCCTTCATTGTACTCCTGGGACAGTTTCCTTCTTTTTGGAGTCCCAAGATCCTCTTTCTTGGATGGCTTTTGGTTCTCCTGGCATACACCTTGAGAATTCTCTTTTCCTGAAAGCAATCTTACGTATCTGAAAATGTCTTTATTTTGCCCTCTTGTGATGATGGTTTGGCTGAACATAGAAGTCTAAGTTCATGCCATTTATTCTTAGAAAATCTATGCTCTACTGTCTTCTAGCATTCATTGTTATTGATTACAAATTTTAGCATCATTATTTTTATCCTTTTGCAAAATACTATTTTTTTCTGTGTGAAGCCCCTAAGTTCTCCTTATCTTTGAGGATCTGAATTTTCATGAAGATGTAGCAAGGTAGGTTTGTCTGCTTTATTTTGTTTTATGTTCCATTTGTTTTTTGGGCAATTGGTAGGCCCTCTTAACCTAAAGACTTTTCCCATTTTTAGCTTGGGGAAATTATCTTCTATTATGTCTTTGATTTTTTCCCCGCTCTTTCATTTTCTCTTTTCTTCCTTTTTGGAATTCTGTTAGATGCTAGACCTCCTGAATTGATCCCCCATGTCTCTTTTCTCTCATATATTCCATATTTTTGCTTTCTTATTGTACATTCTAGAAAATTTATGTTGATTTTAACTTTTAGGTCTTCTATTAAATTTTTTATTGATCCTGTTTTCTATTTCCAATAAGTTGTTGCTTATCTTCTACATGTATTTCACATCACCCTAGCCTGTTGCATGGATGCAGTATCTTTTCAAATCATTATGGACATTAATTAGAGTTTAAATTACTTTCAATACCCTGAGTTATCTTTCTTTGCCCTTTGTTACTTGTTGTTAGTTTATCTTGGCTCTTTCTTCTTATACCATTGGATTGTTGCAAATGTCTGGTGATTTCTTGTCATCTATTCATATTTTTGAACAAAGGACTTTGTTGGTGAATAAAGGTAACCAACATGGGCCTCCTCTGCCATTGGGTAGATAAGTATTCCCAATAGACCTCTCTTTTGAAAGGAGTTTAGGGCTGAAAGGTGGAGATGCTTACTGAGAGCTCCAAGTTTGTGAATTAGGCAGGCAATTGACAGGCTTTGCTTTGGTGTACATGGATGACATCTGATGTGCAGGCATGTAGGGGCTCCCCCAATGCCAAACAAGATAGGCTTCTTCTGTATTAGTCCATTTGTGTTGCTAGGAAGGAATACTTGGGGCAGGGTAATTTATAAAGAAAAGAGGTTTGTTTGGCTCATGGTTCTACCATTACAAGAAGGTGCCAGCATCTGCTTCTGGTAAAAACCTCAGGAACCTTTTACTTATAGCAGAAGGCAAGGGAGCCTGTGTGTCACATGGCGAGAGAGGGAGCAAGAGAGAGGGAAGGTTGTCACACTCTTTCCAACAACCAGCTCTCGAGTGAATTAATAGGAGTGAGAACTCATTACCACAGGGAGGGCACCAAGCCATTCATAACGGATATGCCTCCAAAGCCCAAACACCTTCCACCAGGCCCACCTCTAGCATTGGGGATCACATTTTAACATGAGATTTGCAACTGGGACAAATATCCAAACTATATCAGCTTCACTGTATGGTGTTAATCTCCATACTGACGTCTTAAATCTGAACTAGATTATTCAACTTCAATAGACAACCACTTTATCTTTTGGGCCTAAGACCAATCATCCTCAGACCAATTGCCCATTTTTTAGGGAGTAGGGATGGGGGACCAAGAGGCCTCATTATTATCTACACAACCATTAAATTACCTTTCTGGGTACTGTCATAATCCAAACCTGCTCTCTGAATCAGCCAACTCAAAATTGGGCCTTCCAGTTAGAGTCCAAGCTCTTCCATCTGTTCTGAAGGACACTGTTCTTTGTTACCTTTATGCTATCATTGTCAAAATCTCTGATTTTGCTCTCACCCCCATTCCTTCCTTGTATAGATTGTTTTTTACCTGTGGGTATCTTCTCACATTTCACTGGGGTCTGGAAATATGGGATTGTTCTTCCATTGAATTGGAAGCCTTTATATTCCTGTTGTTTTTCTGAATTTTCTAAAATGAGCGTGTATTATTACGTTTATAATAAGAAAAATAAGAAAAACAGCTGTTTTCAAAATGGAAAGGCTTTAGAAATTTGTTCTCATCAGGCATAAAACAGAAGAATCTTGTCTTTTTTTTTTTTTTTTTTTTTTAAGATGGAATCTCACTCTGTCACCCAGGCTGGAGGGCAGTGGTGCTGTGGTGCTGTCTCGGCTCACTGCAGCCTCCACCTACTAGGTTCAAAGGATTCGCCTGCCTCAGCCTCCCGAGTAGCTGGGATTACAGGCGTGCACCACCACGCCCAGCTAGTTTTTGTATTTTTAGTAGAGATGGGGTTTTGCCATGTTGGCCAGTCTGGTGTCAAACTCCTGACCTCAAGTGATCCACTTGCCTTGGCCTTCCAAAGTGCTGGGATTACAGGCATGAGCCACAGCATCCAGCCTGAATCTTGTCAATGTTTTGTACCAACCATTATAGCATTAACCAGGAAACTACTTTCCCACAGTGCTTCAATCTGAATGAGGAAGAGGCCGGAGAATTTTGCTATCTTCCTTGTGCTTTTTATTTTTCCAAGATGATTAGAAATGTTGTTAATACAGTAAGAATATTAAATAAAAAGCCTACTATTAAATGCCCTGAAACTTCATGGTTTCAAATGTCAAGGATTTATTGGCTTGCTCTTTGGAGTGACTCAGTGGATGGTTCTCCTGGTCGCACCTAAGGTCACTCATGTGTCTCCAGTCAAACTAGTGGCCAATGGCTTCTTTCACCTGTCTGGGAGTTGGCCAGCTATTGGCTGGGGCAAGAGGAATGATTGGGCCAAGTGTCTCTCATCACACAACAGGCTAGCTTGGGCTTACTCATGTGATAAAGGTTGTGGGATTCCCAAGAGCAGCAACAGAGGAAACTGCAGGGCTCAGGATTCACACAACATCACTTTCACCATTTTCTGTGGTCAGAGAAAGTCACAAGGCCAGCCCAGATTCAAGGGGAATAAACTTCACATCTTGATGGATGGAGCTGTGAAGCGTTGTAGCAGTTTTGCAATTCACCATTTAATAATTCTAATTTTCTGCTATCTAATTCTGTTTTCCTCAGGCTCCTGAGGGCCCAGTCTCTGGAATGGTTCTACAATAATGTGAAGAGCCGCTTCAAGCGCTTTGGCAGTGCCAAGGTTCTGAAGAACCTGTACAGGAAGCACCGGCTGGAGAGTGGCGTGTGCTTCGACATTCTAGGTACTCTCACTTCCTGCCACTCTGGGAGTCTTTGGTGGGCTGGTGGGTAGAAGGCCTGGCTCAGGGGCCCTGAACACTGGAGCACACTCACCTGGGACAGATAAATTTGCTTAAATATCTAGCACTAGTGAGAAGCAGAAATAGAAGGACAGATGCCAGAGACTCTGCTAAGTTTTGACTCTTTTGGTTCCAGCATCCCCACTGGGCTAGAGCTTATAAGTTAGAAGCTGTGAAGACCAAGTACTTCTACAAATTGTGATTATTTTAATCTCAGATCAAAAATTAGGTATTCTTGATCATCATCCCTTAATGATTAAAACGTTGGAAAGTCATTTGCCTTTGGCTACAGAGAGACTACATCTGTCCCTGGAGGGCATGCCTTCTACCTTCCTTTCTTCTTACTCCAAACTTCTGTTCTTATGGCCCAGAAGCTGATGTAATGGGAGAGTTAGAAAAGTGTCAGCTTCCTCCCAGGAAACTTGAAGGATGAATTTTACCTATGCTGTTTTTATACAGTTAAGACAACCAAGTTAATTGGAATGAGAAATTATATTCTTTAGTCCTATTAGATCAGCCAGTAGAAAAGAATGGTAGTCATAATATGGACAGCATGCCTTCCAAAAAGTCTGTTTCTTTCTATCTAGTGGCAGATTTTTTTTCATCACTTGGCTAACACAGGTAAATGCTTTTTAATCCATGAGAAACAAGGAAGAAGAAAAAACCTCATTCATCTTATTTGGAGCTTTTTCATCAACATTATTTTACATTGTTGTTTTCTCAATAAAGTCTTTGGTTGTGTCTTATCCAAAAATATGCCAGCCACTTAGACAACAGCGAAAATAGAATGGAGGCACTAAACATGGAGAATCGTTAGGGTCTTTTGTTGTCATTATTAGAATCTCTGTCTTTCAAACTGCTCAAGAAAGCTATAGCTAAGAGAGCAGTGCCAAAGGTTTCCACATACTATGTTTATCACCATTTCACCAATTTCTCTAAAAACTCTGTAGGAATGGAGGCAAAGAAGAAATAAAGCTTAAAAGTCATACTGTTAGCAGTTTTTCAACCCAGAGAGATATCTCAAGAAGGTTCATGAATAGAATCGGCTCACTCATTTGCATCCCATCCTCTTTCCCTCTCTTGTACATCCTCGGGTATGCTGAATGTGCCCCTTTAAATGTCACCAAATTCAGATCTCGTAGGTGTTCTTTACCACTTAATGCACATTGAGAAATAAAGCAAACGTGGAAAACCCTGTAGAATAGAGCAGAATTTTTATTTCTTTCCCTTTCTTTCTAAGTCTCCACAAATGGAGAAAGCAGACATGAATCCCAAGTGGGCTAGTGCAGGGCTTTGAAATTTACAAGGATCACTTTCAAAGGAGAATTCTTTGCTAAGAATAAATATCTGCCCTGATTGAAGCAGCTTTAGGTGCTGGGCCCTCTGTGATTCACCACTTTTTTCATCTGAGCCTCAATCACTGCACTTATCACATATCACATTGCATTCAGGATTACACAGCTGCCTCTCCCGCCAGACTGTGATATGCAGGTGGTAGCTTGTTTATCTGTGTTCTCAAAGCGTGGCTCAAGGCCTGGCAATTCTTATATCCTCATTATTGTACTAGTTTAACCTTAAAAGCATTTTATGGGGCCAGGTATGGTGGCTTATGCTTGGAATCCCAATACTTTGGGAGGCTGAGTCAGAAGGATCACTTGAGACCAGGAGTTCAAGACCAGCCTGGGCAACATAGCACAATCCTGTCTCTACAAAAAAAAAAAAAAAAAATTAGCCAGATGTGGTGGCATGCACCTGTCCTTTCAGCTACTCGGGAGACTGAGGTGAGAAGATCACTTGAACCCAGGAGGCTGAGGCTGCAGTGAGCCATGATTGTGCCACTGCACTCCAGCCTGGGTGACAGAGCAAGACCCTGTCCAAAAAAAAGCACTTTATGGATACCAAGACACTTCATAGAAATATGGGAATCAGTTGCTTTAATACTATTCATATCTCCATTTAAGTCAAGATTTCTTTTGGAAAAACATGAAGACAAGCAGACAGGAGACAATTTATGAGATGGTACTCAAACATATAAAGCCATGATCATAAAACAACGAGATGTATTCTACAAGCTACACAGTTACACTTCAAATATAGAGAAATATTCCAGGGCTTAAGTAGCCTCCTGGTTGTGTGAGATGACTCAAGAGTCCTTCATTAGCTTTTGCCTGTCACCCAATACCCATTGTAGGTTTGTCATCTGCCATCCTCAATTCATGACTACACATTAGAATCGCCGAGGGTGCTTTGAAAAAAAACCTTCCAATACCCCAAATCATTGTCCGCCCCCCATTAATTACTGCTGAATTTTTGGAGGTGGGATCCAGTATACATATTTGTAAAAGCTGCCTGTATTATTCTAAGGTACAGCCAAGAGTGAGAACAAGATCCTCAGCTAGAACTCAGCGTAATTAGTTCAGCAGTGTTTTTCCAGCTCTATCTAATGGTACTTATTTTCAGAATTTTGATTGTCAGAACATGATATGCAAAATCTGCTGTGCACAAGGCATGTGCTATGCTCCAGGACTCTCAGTGTAAAACTCCTTTCACCTGCAGAACGTCTTCACTATGCAGACCACTGTAGTTTGCCATAAAAACACTCAATTCAGGCCGGGCACAGTGGCTCTCGCCTGTAATCCCAGCACTTTGAGAGGCTGAGGTGGGCAGATCACCAGGTCAGGAGATCAAGACTATCCTGGCCAACATGGTGAAACCCCGTCTCTACTAAAATACAAAAAATTAGCTGGGCGTGGTGGCACTTGCCTGTACTCCCAGCTACTTGGGAGGCTGAGGCAGAGGAATCGCTTGAACCTGGGAGGTGGAGGTTGCAGTGAGCCGAGATTGCACCACAGCACTCCAGCCTGGCAATAGAGTGAGACTTTGTCTCAAAAAAAAAAAAAAAAAAAAAAAAATTCATTGAAGATTCCTTCAATTCACACAGTCTCACATATCACCCATCACATACACACCTTGTAATGCCATCAGTTCCTCAGCAGTGCTCCCAAGCGAACCTTACTCCTTCTCCTGCAGCTCATAGCAGGTGACCAGATTAGGCCTAAAAGAAAACTTGTTTGTTTTATCAGACAAATCTAAGATGTATTCATTTATTCAGTAAATATTTACTGAACGCCTACTGTGTGCCCATCTGGCTTAAGAGTTGGGGGTGACAAAATGAGGAAGACCCTGCCATTTCAGAGCCAAAACTCCAGTGGAGAAGTCGGATAAGTAAATACCTTTATAAATAAAATAATGTCCAAAGGTAACGAGTGCTCACATGGCTTCTCTGATAGACCCAGCATGACTTTTTTTAAAATTTAATTTTATTTTAAGTTCTGGGATACATCTGCAGGACGTGCAGGTTTGTTACATAAGTAAACGTGTGCCATGGTGGTTTTCTGCACCTATCGACCCATCACCTAGGTATAAGCCCCACATGTATTAGCTATTTATCCTGATGTTCTCCCTCCCCCTGCCCCCTTGACAAGCCCCAGTATGCATTGTTCCCCCTGCTGTGTCCATGTGTTGTCACTGTTCAGCTCCCATTTATAAGTGAGAACAGAGAACACAATATGACATTTTTAACAGTTATCCTAAAAGAAGCACTGCATGAAAAAGGTAAAAGTTGCCATTATTAATATACTTAATCTTCAGACAATTGGATAAATAATATATGCTTTTATTTAGTGTTAGATAAATAAATGGGAAAAATAAACCTTGCTTTTATTATCATTCTATATCTAATTTTGACACGATTCTTGAAAAGGTCTATTGCTTCATCTGGGATTTGATGGACAAATGTGGTCTTTTAAAAATGCTGAGCCACGTGAAATTAGAGTTTCTGCCAACTTATGAAAAATAGTGGCTTCATGTCATCTAGCTGCTTAGCCCATGCTTTCCAGAACAATTCAGTCCCTTTCTGCCCTTGAAAAAACATCACATCATACTAAATGACACCAATGCTCCCACCTCCAAATTTAAAAGGAAACAGAAAGAGAGGTGTTTTACTAGAAGATTTAAAGTCATGCAAAACCAGGGCTTGTCCTCTGGTAAGGTCAGTCTTCCAAAGACTTTTTTACATCTCCCCTGTCCTTATGTTTCCCACGGCCCTCCCATCCTCTCAGCAGGCAACCTCAAATCTTCCTTCCTATGGCCTACAGGGCATGCCAGGCAGAGACTTGCCCCTGTGTGCAGCTGCAGTGGGAGCACTGTCTCCCTTCTCTGTTGCCTCCCCCTCCCCTGATCTCGCATCTTATCCCTCTCACCTTCCAGGAAAGTCTCAAGGTCACTTCTTGCTTATTCAATCTCTGTCTTTACTGGGATTTATAAACACACCCAAGTCTCTCCTGTTTTCTAAACCCCTCCTCGACTGCATTTTCCTCCACACATTGTCCTGCCATCCTCTTTCCCATCACAGGTCAACTTTAAAAAGTGAGCTGCATTCAGGGCTTCCATTGCCTGCCCTTCCTCACTCTATACTTACCTTCTCCCCCTTCCAAGCTATTCTCTACACAGCAGCCACAGTGCACTTTTAGAGGCACAGATCTTACCAGGTCATCTCTGTGAAACCTTTAAGGGCTTCACATGGCTGTTGGGATAAAGATCCAAACACTGATGTGGCCACCATGACCTGCATGGCCTGTGTCCCCAGGTCACTTCACCAGAGCTGCTTTTCCTCTCTGCAGCCCTGCCACACTGCCTCTCATTTAGGCCTTCAGATACACCATTTTCTCCCAGGACTGGTCTCTGTGCAAGCTGCTTCCTGTGCCTTGTATGTTCTCCCACTCCCTATACCCCTTGGCTGATTCTTCACTGCTTAGGTCCACTTTCCTTGCTGAACACATTCACTGTGCTGTGAACAATCCCATCAAAGCATTTAACCTATCTATAATTTAATATATATATATATATATTTATATAACTATTTGATTAATGAATTTCCCACATGAGAGTCTCATGCTTGTCAGGGTGGGGTGGGGGCAGGTTTAGCTTTGCTCATCAGTGTACCCCTAATACCTAGGCCGAAGCCAGGCACCTACTGGTGCTCATAGACTATTTGCTGGATGAATGAATAAATTCTAGATGCAGCCATGCCAAGCCACACTAGTAATTTGCAGGTCCAGGAATTGACCTTACATCTCTCAGACTTTAGTCTATTGTTCTGTCTTTGACTCTATATTGCCTGCAAAGAAGGTATGAGCAGAAGTTTGGGGTTGGCAGCAGTGCTGCACCAGGAATCAGTGTGAGAAGAAAAAAGCAATGGGTCAAAACTGTTAGCATTATTGTGGGACCTCATGAGTCCCTAAACCTATTTGCAAGGCTAACAACCCAAGTGTGTAATAGCGGTCTGCCAGTTCAGTGACATGGTGCATCAGTGTTCACTGAAGACCTCTGATAATCATATTCTTTCTCTTCTCCCACCCCTACCCTGCCAGGAGGAAGCCTTTTTGAGTCAAACCTGGAGAATGAAGGAAGCATTTCTGGCAGTGATTCAACATTTTATAGGCAGTCAGAAGGTAAAGTTGCTTAAGAGTTTACAGCTACTTGGCCGGGCGCGGTGGCTCACGCTTGTAATCCCAGCACTTTGGGAGGCTGAGGCAGGTGGATCATGAGGTCAGGAGATCGAGACCACACTGAAACCCCGTCTCTACTAAAAATACAAAAAGTTAGCCGGGCGAGGTGGCGGGCGCCTGTAGTCCCAGCTACTCGGGAGGCTGAGGCAGGAGAATGGCATGAACCAGGGAGGTGGAGCTTGCAGTGAGCCGAGATTGCGCCACTGCACTCCAGCCTGGGTGACAGAGCGAGACTCCATCTCAAAAAAAAAAAAAAAAAAAAAAAAAAAAAGAGTTTACAGCTACTGGGAAATTGGAGTAATAGAAACACCTACAGGTACAGGTACTGCCAGGGTCCCCCAGGTGCACTCTTACCCCAGATGCAACTATCTACTACTATGTGTGAGTCTCTCTGGGTCACTTATTATTGCCAATTGTATGAATCCATCATCAAAATAGGTGAGTATATACAAAATGTGGCCAAGAGAACAGCATTCATTACCCAACCATGGATACTTTACAGTCAACTAGTAAATATTCTTCTGGAGTTGGAACATATCAAACAATCCACTCACTTGTGCATCTCATATTAAAATATTCCTTTAAAGAATGTGTCATTTACTGATTAACTTCTCTTTTTTATACCAATATAATTGTCCCCTTATAGCAGTGGTTAAAAACAAAACAAACTTCTAATTTCAAATAAAACTTCATCATTTCAATTATTTGTCTAAAGTACTGGACATTGATAATCAGTGCCCCCTGAATTGCCTGCCTTCTGTGACCTCCATAGCTTATCTGTACCCTCTATTCTCTCTTTGGGGGCTGTGATAGTTAATTTTATGTGTCAACTTGACTGGGCTAAGGGATGCCCAGATAGCTGGCAAAACCTTATTTCTGGATTTGTCTGTGAAGATATTTCTGGAAGAGAATAGCATCTGAATCATAGACTGAGAAAAGAAGATCTGCCCTCATCAGTATGAGTAGGTGTCATCCAATCCATTGAAAGCGCAGATAGAACAAAAAGGCAGAGGAAGGGTGAATTCACTCTCCCTCTTCTGGAGCTGGGACATCCATCTTCACCTGCCCTTAGACAGCAGAACTTCTGATTCTTGGGCCTTCAGACTCAGGACTTAAACCAGCAGCTCCCCTATTCCACAGCCCTTCACATTTGGACTGAATTATACCACTGCTCTTATGGATCTCCAGCTTGCACACAGCATATCATGGAACTTCTCAGCCTCCTTAATCACATGAGCCAATTCCCATAATAGATCTCCTATTTTATATCTATATATATCCTATTGGTTCTGTTTCTCTGAAGAACCCTAATACAGATGACTTCTCATGAATATTCTGTCCTCTATTATCCTTACTACCTGCAGCTTCTGCATAGGTTACCACACACCATTGTATGACCTCAAGTGCACCTCCATTTGCTGCTGAGCCAGAAATGCCCAGCCTTGATTTCTTCCCAGAGTTCTACAATCAGATTTCTAATGCTTGGCCATTAGCACCTGAAGATCCTATAGGGTTCTTAACCCCAACTTGTCCTAGTCAAGCTCTTTAGCCACTTAGGTCCACCAGTGAGAGATGTGTTTCCTTCAGTCCCTCTCCTCATTTCCCCCCAGCTACCCAAGTACCTGTCAGCTCTGTTTTCAATCTTACACTTTTCTTTCCATTCTGCAGCCCATATCCTGCATACCTCTCTGCTCAAAACTCTCCGGTATTAGTGTTAATTTCAGTGGCCATCTGTATCAGCAGGGTTCTCCAATACACTAATTATATATGTATGTACATGCACACACACACAGATTCCTTTTAAGGAATTGGCTAATGCAGTTGCAGGGGACTGGCAAGCCCCAAACATATAGGGTAGGCCAGCAGGTTGAAAACTCAGGCAAGAGTTGGTGCTTCAGGCTTCAGGCTGAATTTCTCCTCTAGGAAACTTCAGTTTTTGCTCTTAAGGCCTTTCAATGGATTGAATGAGACACACCCACATTGTGGAGGGCAACCCTTACATGAAGTCAACTGATTGTAGATGTTAACCACATCTAAAGAATACCTTGACGGCAACACCTGGACT
Organism: Nomascus leucogenys; assembly: GCF_006542625.1. Lineage (NCBI taxonomy): Eukaryota > Metazoa > Chordata > Mammalia > Primates > Hylobatidae > Nomascus > Nomascus leucogenys. Next base: position 111,324,370 of record NC_044384.1, on the reverse strand, counting down.
AGTGTTTGATTAAATAACTGGGTACTATAGCCTAGCCACGTTGACACATTGACCATCCCACCATCTAGCTGGTCTTCTGAACTTTGGCCACCTTGCCTTCTTAATCTTCCCCCCTGTCCTTGCCAACCTTTCTCTCTGAAACACTGACCTGAACCTTCACTTTTTACCCAGTGTTCCACATCACTTTCATCCAAGAATTATAATCATAGCATCCAAAGCCTTCTTAGTTACAGCTCCAGGTGCCTACCTTCCTGTGGATTCCAGGGATCCACACAGATATCTCTATCACATGGATAGTTATGCATGTCTCTTAGTGGTTACTTATGTGTCTAATCATCCAGTATCTTGGAAGGTACATGACAGCGTGGACTCAGCTTGTCCATCAGGTTATCACTGGGGCCATCACAGAGCCTAGCACATAAACGGTACTCAGTAAACATTTGTTTGATTCAGCAAAAGTTTGTAGATCTTTTCTGTGAAAAATACATTGGTGGCTGTCTTGAAGAAGAGAGAGGGGAGATACAGTGTCTACCACCAGGGAGCTCTTAGTGTGATGACAACTTATATCACATAGGCTCTAGTTATCAAAACATTGAAAAGACTGTGCCACCTGGTGCTGTGCAGAGCCCTGGGCTGGGTTGCCCCTATGTGGCTCTATCATGACTGTCATAGCTGGCTTGTGACATACTCATCAGCTAGATCACTTTGACCTTAAGTGGATTGTTTAGAGACTTTATTATGTTTGCCAAATGATACTTTCTGTCTACATTTGTGTCCTTAAGAGTCTAAGAACTTGAATTATTTTTTAATTGAGTAATTAATGAATTGATATAATCACACCCTGTCTCATTCCACAAAGAATTTTCAACAGCTTACAGGAGATTTGCATGTGTTAAATAATATAGGAGATTATAAATGGAAACAGGAGGTTGAAACTGAGGAAAAGGAGACCCAGGTACCCAGCCCTTGCTGACCTACATTCCTGCACATGTTGTGACTTGGACTTCTGGGGAAAACTAAGAGAAGGATGATAGAAATTCTCACAAGTACGAAGCTAAAATCTAGGATCTCAAGGGAAACAGAACTTTTCCCAGCACGTAGCTCCAAAAAGAACTTTGTCACCTGGGGAAGTCCTTTATTTTCTCTTCATTTGTTGCCATATCTTAAAAAAGGTCACTAAAAGTATGGTAGCACTATATTTTTTAATCATGTTAGCTTGTATTCGTCTCAGTTTTGTGGTTAAAATCAAGGGCTTTGGATTGGAAGGAATTTGGAATGGAATCCAAATTCAAATTCAGACGAATTGGAATCCAACAGGATTCAAATCTTAGCCTTCTTATTGTCTTGCTGTGTACCTGTGGGAAGGGGCCAGGGGCATGGAGCCTTTCTGGATGATGACAGCAAGCCCAGAACCCAGGACGGACCTCCAGCCAAGGGCGGGGCTGAAGGGATCTGAGAAGATTTGTTAGAGGAGGAATTTTTGGGCCAAGCCTTGGGGTCCGTGGGAACCAGCTCAGTTATGGAGCAAGAGTCTAGGAGGGAGGAGGAATGAGATAGCAGGCATGAAAGAATCAAATAATTTGTTGCAATTGGGGCACGGGACGTGAATGATGCATGGGAGTAAGTGTGAGGCAGGTGGGAAGGGCGAGGGCTTTGTGTGCCACAGTAAGCAGCTTAGAACTTATCCCGGAGCCCCTGAAGAATTTAAGCAGAAGAGCTTGAACAATCAGTTTACTCATCATTCCCTTTTAGAAATGCTCTTTGTTCTGTTTCCTGTCTAGGACATAGTGTGATGGACACCTTGGCTGTGGCCCTACGGGTGGCTGAAGAGGCCATTGAGGAAGCGATTTCCAAAGCAGAAGCATATGGGGACAGCCTGGTAGGGCCCCTCCTGCTCCTCTCTGCGGGGGAAGTTGTGGGTTGGGATCCTGGCTGCCAGGAGAAAGTGCAGGTTGTCAGGAAATCAATGTCCCAGCAGCTCTGACTAGAGCAAGGCCCTCCCTCTGCTTTTGTGGTCAGGACTCTCCTGGCAAAGTGATTGCCAAGTCACCCCAAATCCACGCATAGCACATAGCAATTCTCTTCCCTCCGCAGGACAAGCAAAATGAGGCCAGTTACCTGCGGGACCACAAGGAGGAGCTCACTGAGGAACTGGCCACAACAATCCTGCAGAAGGTAGGTGGGCCCTGGCAGAGGGATGGCTGCAGTTTCCTGGCTGGGCCTGGTGCAGGGACTCTGGCAAGTAGCAGGTGAAACATGGGGAATGTCTCTAGCCCTGTATCTTCTGTGCCTTCTCACTTTAGACTTTTGTGCCCTGGGGACCCATGCAGAGGGAATGTATTGCACTGCTTGCTTTGCAGTCACTCCTGCTAGCTCCATGCCCTACGCTGTCCATTGCACGGTGTACCTGTCAATTACTTCTGAGAAACCAACCACCCCAAAACTCTGTGGCTTTTGACAAGGATCTTTCTGTCTTCCACAGCCAATTCTTCAACACCAACTGAAAAGTGAAATTCCATTCTGCTACTAACTTCTTCCTGGAGTTAGTGCAGACCCCACCTACTTCAGATACCAGCCACAAGTTTCAGGTATCCCAAAGCCACCACACTTCTCCCTAGCCTGGTACAAATTTGAGAGTTTCCACAACCCTGGACCTTCAATTCAATGATTTGCTAGAACTCACAGAACTCAGGAAAGTGCTTTACTTACCATTACCGGTTTAATATAAAGGGTACAGGTGAACAGCCAGATGAAGAGACACATAGAGCAGCAGGGTCTGGGGACAGGATGTACAGAGCTCCCATGCCCTGTCTGTGAACATCACTCTCCCAACACATCGATGTATGCACCAACTAGGAAGGTTTCTGTGCCTTGTTGCATCAGAGCTTTTAGCCAGGTTTCAGTATGTAGGCATGATTGATTAAATGATTGATTACCTGATTGAACGCACTCTCTAGTCTTTCTGCTCCCAGCCCTCTATTCATTTACTGTAGTTGGTTTTTCTGGCAACCTGCCCCCATCCTGAAGTTATCTAAGGACCTCACCTTGAATCACCTTGTTAGTGTAACAAAGACACTCCTATCACTCAAATAATTGCAAAGGTTTTTGAAATTGTGCCAGGAACTGGGGACGAAGACCAAATACAGATGCTCCTGAACTTACAGTGGATGGGGTTAAGTCCAGATAGTAACCCCATCCTAAGTTGAAAGTATCATAAGTCAACATGCATTGAATACACCTAACCTACTCTTAATATATCATAGCTTCGCCTAGCCTATCGTAAATGTACTCAGAACTTGCATTAGCCTATAACTGGGCAGAATCATCGAACTCAAAGCCTATTTTATAACAGTGTTTAATAGCTCATATAATTTATGGAATGCCGTACTGAATACGCACCACTTTACTACCATCATAAAGTCCAAAAATCTTAAGTCAAGGACTATCTGTATATATGTTTTGTTATACCACAAGTTATTTATTGCTCATACATCTGCAGTAGCTGCACTTCAAGCTGTGGGTTGGGACAAAGTCAGCTGCAGCATGTTCACTCTGGGGCCCAAATGAGAGCACATCAGCTGCCTGTGGCCATGACAGGAGCACAGGCCAGCAAGAGGAAGCACACAGTGCTTATTAAGGCCGAGGCTTAGCCCTGGCTTACGGTTACTGACTCCCTCCTCTCATCTCATTGGCCAGAGCAAGTCACACATCAAGCCCAAAGCCAAGGGCTGGGACATAGATTCTCCCTATACTGGGAGGATCTGCAGAGTCACACTACAAAGTGCCGTATGCAGGAAGTGTTGAAAAACTTCAGTCTTCCTTTTTGGTCACAATAATTCACATCCCTTCTGTATGCCAAGTAGACTCACCACACCCAAAGACCCCCAAATGTCTCATCCAATCACAGTTCAAAGTACATTTGATCCAATTTTAGCTCCTTTTTAGCTGGAGATCTGTAAACTAAGCAAACAAATGATCTCCCCCCATATACCCAACATGCAATGTTGGAAGAGGGACAGGGAGACAGCACTGGCCCCACCCACCTGCAGAGGGGAAGAATGGGAGGCACCGGGGGTCACTGGTCCTCAGCAATTCCGAAATCCTGCTGGGCAACATGGCTGGGTCCCCACCCTGCCATGGGAGATGGCACCTCAGTTCGTTGTTCTCTGGGCTCTCAGCCTTCCTTTTCATCCTTCTGTCTGGCATAAAGGAACATTGAAGAATATACCCATCTTGGTGGCTCAGCACATTTCTTGACTGTTTCCTGCCTATAGGAAGTTGAAAGCCCAGAGACCTTGGTACAGATGGACTCACTAGATCCAAATGACTGTGCAAATGAGCTATTCTGGTGACTCTTGGTGTCTACCCCCTTGATAGGGCTTCCAGATGCTTCCTAAAGTCAGGACTTACAACCAGAGGCTCTGGGTTTGAGATCCAGCTCCACCATTTATGAGCTATGTAGCCTTATCCGATAACTTAGTCTCTCTGAGCCTGTTTCCTCATCTATAAAATGGAAAGAATTAGAGTATGTACCTTCAAGGATTAATAAAGCCTACACAATACCTAACATGAGGTCTGACACATGCTGGGCACTTAATAAACAGAAGAAGCTGTTAACATCATAAAAGGATTATCTGTAAACTGTAAAATGCTTAGATTGCTCAAGGCTAGAGTTGTGCTGGTTTCTCATAGCACAGATCTGGAACAGCCTGGTGTTCTGTTGAAACTAGGCTTGTAAGTGGCTGAAAAAAATTCCAAAGATGGTCCCAGTTACTCCACATAGCATCAGGAGGCCTCTCCAATAACTTGCCCCTTTTTTATCCTCCCCTCCCCAGATTATACGAAAACAGAAGAGCAAAAGTGAGCAGCAAGTGGAAGAAGAGCCAGGATGGCCACATCCCCAGAGTTGCAGCACAAAGGTGGCAGAGGAGGGGACCTCAGCATCCCCTGGAGGCCACCGTGCTCCCGCTGCCCTCTGGGTGAGTCCCCAAGCAGTGCTGGCCTACCCTCCACACGTGCAGATCTGGGGCACACATTTAACCCTCTGTAGTTGAATCAGGTGGCCACTGGCCAGGGTAAAAATTTCAAAAGGATAGGGAGCGACATTGAAAGAGAAAGTGAGCGTGAGTCAGGGGCCAGGAGGGGTTGGAGAGGAGAGAAAAACACAAATGGTCTATTGATAATTGTAGAGAGAGATTTTACACAGAGACCAATTTAGGAAAAATACAAATGCTGATAGGCTGCATTTTTTTTTTTCATTCTGAAAAGAATTGTACTGAGTCCAGTTGGGGGAAATAGCTTTATAAGGACCATGCGTATTCTTATAACCTAGATTGCTTGCTTTACTGAAACTGAAAAGTGACAGCGAGAAAATTGCCACTGCTGTTTCAACCACCAAAATGGTCACATCTGGACACAGAAAGTCACAGTGTGGAGCCAACCTTTCTGTCTGTCACCTTGAGTCACAGAGCTCAGTGGTCTTCCCACAACCAAGGGTTTGGTGCTGTTCCTGTCTTCAGTAGAGTTGCTGAACCTGTCACATCCTTTGTTACTGGTTTGAGTAAGCCCAGCTGAGGATGTGCAAAGTGCTGGGGAAGGAGCTGGGCGGGGTAGGTTCTGCAAGAAACCGAGGGACTGGCCAGTAGGGCTCTGGTTCTGCTAGATATAGGTGCTCACAGTCTGGGACAGGGCAGCACACAGGTGCACTTCAAAACTGGAAAGTCAGGCATGGGAAAGGCAAGGCCAGGGGCTTACCCCATCCTCACTTGGGGTCTAGTGGCATTCATCCCTGCATGAGCAGATTAAAATGAGGGTGTACAAAGCAGCACATGGTAGACTTGCAGTCCACAAGGCATCAGCATAGGTCACCTACATAAACTCCCTTGTCCTCGCCAACTGCCAGATGCACAACAGTTACAAGGAGTATCTTTATGGCTTTATCAGAGATTAAACTTCATTGATTTATCAGCAGAACCTTTCCTTGTCAACATGCTGTCAGCTTGTTTTACTGCTGCTGTCATGCATATGCTCAGCACCAAGGAGAACAAAACAAGTAGAAGACTCCATGCCCACCCTCCAGAGCTTTATAATCTGGTTAGCAAGGCAGGAGGGGACACAGGTAAGGCTGGTAAAAAAGGGGTAATGGGAGATAGTTCATAATTGGGTGCTGAGTTGAAAGATTGAGAATGGAAATGGATTTGGAATTCAGACAAGGGGCCTTTCCAGCAGAGAGTGGAAAAGGATCTACTGGATGGAGCAGGGGAGCAAAAGTCCTTCAAATAGCCTGTCACTCAGACTGGTCACAAAATCAGAGCTGCAGCTCCTGGGCTCAGGCTGCAGGCATGACATCACTTTGCATTTGGGGTCTTTCTGAAGTATTTTCTGCAAACTCAAAGTGTCAAGTCTTGGGGAGATCCAGAAAGTAGAAATTCCCACAGCACCCCAGACTCAACCATGAGTCAGTGAGTCAGAGGCAAGAACAGAGAGCTTGGGCTCTGTCTCTGCCACTCCTGGGGTAGAATTCTGGACTTGCCCTTGACTAGGTATGAGACCTTGAACAACTGTTTAGTTTCGTGTCTGTAAAATAGAAATAATAAGACCTGCCCTAAAAGATGGCTCTGAGGATTCCTTGTGTGGCCAACACAGTCTTTATTGAGCTTCCACTCTGTGCAAGGCACTGTGCTAGGTGCTTGTATTAGTTTGTTCTCATGCTGCTAATAAAGACATACCCAATACAGGGTAATTTATAAAGGAAAGAGGTTTGACTCACGGTTCCACATGGCTGGGGAGGCCACACAATCATGGTAGAAAGTGAAGGAGGAGCAAAGTCACATCTTATGTGGTGGCAGGCAAGAGAGCGTGTGCAGGGGAACTCCCCCTTATAAAACAATCAGCTCTCATGAGACTTATTCACTATCACAAGAACAGCATGGGAAAGACCCGCCCCCATGATTCAATTACCTTCTACCAGGTCCCTCCCATGACATGTGGGAATTATAGAAGCTACAATTCAAGACAAGGTTTTGGGGGGGGACACAGCCAGACCATATCAGTGCTACAGAGACAGTGGTCTCTGAAGATATAGCAGACTCCACCATCTAATGGTGAAACATGCTATAAACAAGTAAATAACAACAACAACAAAAAACACAGGGGTATATATTTCAGTAATTGTCATCAAGGGGATGGAGAGGAGGGAGTGCTGGGAACAGGTAGATGCTTGGTTAGGGAGCTGTCAGGGAAAACCATTTTTAGGAGATGACATGAAACCAAGACTTGAAAGATGAGAGGTCTGAGAGCAGTAAGAGGAAAGGCACTGCTACAGAGGGAATGGCGTGCGTAGAGGCTCTGAGCAGGAAGGAACTTGGCATGTTCAAGAAATAGAATAGTGGTTATGTGGCTAGAAAATGGGGTAAGGGGCACAGTGGCAACAGTGGCAGGTGACTAAATGAGACGTGGACATAGTTATTGCTCTATTATTACCTTATTTCCACGTTTCAAAATATGGGTGACTGTATCTTCAAGGTATCCCCTATGAGTTATGAGCTGTACTTCACTGTGTTTTGGTCAGCAAGGCTCCAGGCCCAGAGAGCAGAGCTGTTGGCATATCACTTACCCACCTGCTCCAATTCCCAGACCACCTGCTGCCACCAGCCCAACTCCACTGTGGGTCCTCTCCAGTGTCCTCTCCCCTTCCTTCCCACACACAGCCAGATGGCATCAACTTGCTTCTCTTCTAAGATATCAACTCACCCACTAGAACATTTCCATCCACTCACTGCATCTTGGGGCTGTCTCATTCTTCCTTTATCAGAAGCTGAAAGCTCTTTCTCTGACCCTGTCTCATTTCCCCTTGCACTAAAGAGACCTCACTCCCCAGAAACAGACCTTTCCTGATATTTCCTGTTGGCATCAGGTGACTGCAGTTTTGCACACTAACTAAAATTCTCATGTAAATCCCGTGAACAGAGAGGCACGGGAAGGGGGTCATCACAAAAAGCTTGAATAGTAATGTTAATAATGGAGTGATGGTCAGGTATCTACAGTAATAACACAGGACCAATACCTTTTCTTTATGTAAGTTTTATATGCAACAGGCTTTCACACATTGTTTCCTTAGCTCCACATGAGAGCACCCTGCATTATCCCCATTTTAAAAGGAATAAACTGAGTCCTAGCTACCCCAAGCCACTGGAACTAAGTGGTTGCAGGTCTCCTGGTTCTGAGCATTTCCTACACTCCATTGTCCCCTGTTTCCTTGGGAAGCTCCGGAGATGGAATCCCCACTAGATGGTCACTGGATCTCCTTGTCATGCATATGGTTAAAGTTGGAAATAGTGTCCTTCCTATCTCCTAGAGACCAGAGATGCTCTGTGTATCATTAGAGATGTAGGACAGTGGGCTCTTGTATCATAAGCCAAAACGGTGGGCACAGCAGTGATGACAGCCAGTAGTGTTCCCGTTTCAGCAGCAGGACAGCAGAGGCATTTCATCCACACTCCTCGGCCAAGCACTGGCTGAAAGCAGCTTCAAATAAACAACTGTGACCCTTCCCAAGGGGAATCTCCTGCTTGGCTCATCAGCTCACTGGAACGAACTCAGTCCACCCAGGACACAGGCATGGCCACAGGCTGTTTTCACTGAGGAAGACATTTAGAGGCACAAGCCAGAGTCTCACAGGATTTCCCTTTGGTTTACTAAAACAAATACCTCTCAGGATTTTATTTGTTTTGTCAGAAAATATCTGTCTTGCCAAATGCCCGCCTCCTGCACAGCATAACTCATGGCTATGCTTTGACATCAATGTAAAGAGAACTTAAGCATTTGTTTTTTTGAAGCAAATAGAGGAATATTATTTATTTCTAGATTTTTATATAAAAATAGGGTCTAATGGAAGCCCCTCCCTGAATGTAATGTATCTTTTGAACTTCCATATGCAACACTTCGCAAGATATATCCACCTTCCCCTGGCTTGAATCTACCTTTTAGGGAGGGAGTTGGGAGAGAACCGTGTGGCTGTAGTTTGGGAAAGCACCATCAAGGGTACTGACACATACCCTTGGATGAGCACCTCTCCTGGCATAACAGTGGAACCACCCAGATCATATGCCTGGCAGGGGTGCAGGCACCTTACAGGAGGAACAAGGTTATCAGCTGGCTCTTTGTTACTGCAACCTTCATCTTTATCTTAGACATTTGATCAAGGAGGCTCCCTCCTGTCCTCTCCCTGTGAATTCACACCATCCCATGATTTTCAATACGTAAACAGCCTACTTTTGTCAACAATATCAGGAAGGAAGAAGTATATGTTCTATCTCCCACCCCCCACCCCCCACCCCCCACCCCCCGCCATTCATACTTATACTCATGGGGAGCTGCCCCAAGCAAAGAAGCCTGAATCTGAGAATAAAGAGAAATCTGCTATGCACCCAGCTAGGTCCCGGACACAATTTTCCCTTTGAGAAGCCGCTATTATCAGCCCCTCCATGATTGTCTGTGGTCATGTGTGTTCCGGATTTTCCACAGCTCAGCACTGGGTGTGTAGTAAGCATCTTGCAGTACAGGTCCGTGACTGATTGATGGCAGAACAAGTCTATTAGTGGGGCTTTAATGGAGGCCTGGACTTGAACCTTTCCCTTCAGGCTTCCAGGATACCTGTGGAGGAGGAAGAGTGTACTAACTAAGGTCCCAGCAAAAACACCGGGATTCATACCCTCATAAATAACCATTTTGAGCTCCTGACTTGGTTAAAAGACAAGTACTGTGATTAGAGCTTTTAAAAAATGTTATTGGAGGCTGGGTGCAGTGGCTCATGCCTGTAATCCCAGCGCTTTGGGAGGTCAAGGCGAGTGGATCACGAGGTCAGGAGATCGAGACCATCCTGGCTAACACAGTGAAACCCCGTCTCTATTAAAAATACAAAAAATTAGCCAGGCGTGGTGGTGGGTGCCTGTAGTCCCAGCTACTGGGAGGCTGAGGCAGGAGAATGGCATGAACCTGGGAGGCAGAGATCACGCCACTGCACTCCAGCCTGGGCAACAGAGCAAGACTCTGTCTAAAATAAAATTAAATTAAAATAAAATAAAATAAAAATAAAATATTGGGATGGAGAGCTTGCACTGTCCCAACTGTGGAGATAAGAATGCATTGAGTCTTGATTTCGTTGGCTTGTTTAGAAAGGCCCTATACTAAGTCCTAGCCTGAACACCACCAATACTTGAAGTGGTGAAACAGATACTCATCTGTCCCCATTGGGCTTCAGCCATCTACATGTAACAGGACAAGCTGAGGTGACCCACAGAGCCCACAATGGCCAGCTCAGGAAGATGAGCCACAGATACCCCAACAACAGTGACAGGAAATGACCTGAACCCTCCCCTGACCTTATTCCCACTTCTCTTCATCCCTCCCTCCTTTTGTCCTTGTCTACATCCTGCTGCCCTCCTTTCCCATTCTCAGACTCCCATTGGGTGTGGTTCTCTGTGTGTTGCCTCCCGATGGCACTGGCCTGACTTCCCTTGGCAGGAACCCTCTCACCAGCACCATAGCAGGGTCAGCCTGGTGCCCCCCAGGGGTGACACACATGGTAGACACGGTCAGCTTTCTCAAATGCTGTATACAGCATGGCTGGGCACACTCATGTAGGCCAAGCCACTCCTTTACCTGGCCCTAATGCCCTGTGATGAAAAAGCCTGTGCTAGGAGAGTGGACCCTGGCCAAAGCCACTATATGGCACACCTCTGGGAACCCCCATTCATATGGAATGCAATGTTAGTAGTGCCACCTGGGGGTGTACAGCTGCTGCTGAGGCAAGAAATGTGAGGAACAACCATTGGTTGAGGACCATGTATTATGTTCACACATCACCTGTGATTTCTTTTACTCCTGGCCACAACATAAGGACATATATTATTAGACCAATTTTATAGATGGAGAAACTGAGGCTAAAGCATTAACTTGCCTAAAGTCATACAGGTAGTAATAAGTGGGGCCAGAATTTGAGTATCTCTTTCCTGCTCCAAAACTGTTGGTCAAGCTTCTTCCTCTGTAAAATGAGATCAGTAGCTCAGCGATCTCCGAAGTCTCTTTCAGCTGAGAGGTTCTGAGGCTGCACTGTTCAGTATGGTGGCCATAAGCCACAAGTGACTATTTTAATTTAAATTAAATAAAACTAAAAATCTAGTTCTTTGGTCACACTGGCCACATTTCAAGTGCTCAGTAGCGCCAGTTCCTGGTGATGACTATGTTGGACGGTGCAGATGTAGAACATTTCCATCATCCATCAAGTTGTATTTGCACAGCACTGGTCTAAGGATTTAGAAGAAGAGATGAACAAACAACATAAAAGCAGAAATACAAGGCCAGGTATAGTGGCTCATGCCTGTAATCCTAGCACTTTGGGAGGCTGAGGTGGGAGGATCATTTGAGGCTAGGAATTTGAGTCCAGCCTGGGCAATACAGTGAGACCCCATCTCTACAAAAAATAAAAATTATTTGGGTGGGCTGGGCATGGTGGCTCACACCTGTAATCCCAGCATTTTGGGAGGCCTGAGGTCGGGAGTTCAAGACCAGCCTGACCAACATAGTGAAACCCTGTCTCTACTAAAAATACAAAAAATTAGCTGGGTGTGGTGGTGGGCACCTGTAATCCCAGCTACTAGGGAGGCCAAAGCAGGAGAATTGCTTGAACTCAGGAGGCGGAGGTTGCAGTGAGCCGAGATCATGCCATTGCACTGCAGCCTGGGCAACAAGAGCGAAACTCCATCTCAAAAAAAGAAAAGAAAATTAGTTGGGCATGGTGGTGCATGCCTGGGGAAAATGAGGTGGGAGGATCCTTTGAGCCCAGAAGGTCAAGGCTGCAGTGAGCTATGATTGCACCACTGCATTCTAGCCTGGGCAACAGAGCAAGACCCTGTCTAAAAAAAAAAAAATGTCAGAAATACACATGGATGCTGGCCAGAGCCTGGACACGAACCAATGGGCTGAGTTTCAGTTCTTGGGTACTTCAGAGAACATAGCTCTCCCACCTTTCCTCACCCTGGACACTCATCTGCATCACCTACCCAAACCGTGCTTTAAGGGTCTTGATGCAAGGGGTCTGGGGTGGAGCCAGGGCTTCCCTATGACCAGAAACTCCTGGGTAATGCTGACAGGATGCCAGGCTTAAGGATGGTATCATTATATCTTGAGACAGAATCCTGACCTACAGGCTGTGGAGGGCCCTAAACCTGTGGCCTCCTGATAGGGCCCCCCTTTTCAGTTCTCCATGACCCAGACACCTTTGGCTTAAGAAATAACCATGTAGAATCCCCAATCCCCATCAGCACCACTGCTTAGACTTGACTGCAAAACCCAAACTTAATTCATCCCCATCCAGATGGGATTTCTCATCTATTCTCTTGGAAGAAGGTTCAGTGTGAATGCTCCGTTTTTAATTTCCTCCCTCATTGTGTGCTCTCTGCCAGTATGGGGGTCAGTGCGACCTGGCTTTCAAAGCCTTAAGATGCAATATCCTAGAAGGCACCAGTGTGAGTGTTATAACTCATTTCATGCCTCTTTGGGTGCATGCATATAAAAAGGCCTCTCTAATAATATCGTGATCTTATTGGTAATAACGATGATGACACCAGGGACCAGACACTTACTGTGTGCCCAGTGACTAAGATGAATCTCTGTCTGGCTTTCTCTGTTCTCCTGTCTTTTGTCCCTTCCTATTTTCTCAGCCTTTTCCCTCTGTCTCTGTCGTTTCCTTCCTCGCATTCCTTCTCTCTTTTGAATGGCCATAGTATAGAACTAAAGTACTTTTTATCATTCCTATAATTATAGGATTGAATTTAATACTTACGTCTGACCCTAAAAACACAAAGCAAAGTTGTGTCTCAGTTATGTGTACATATGACCACTCTTCTTGATTTGCCCTCAAATCTTTGATACTAAAAACATTATCTCCCTGTTTTTTATTGTGGGCTCTTTGAGAGCAAAGACTTTTAAAGCTGCGGTTGGTGCCACAGGGAGCCTGTCCTGTTGGTGATGATGATAATCATAGCAATCATAGCAACAATCTGTGGTTCCAAGGGATATAAGTAGAACACATTGCTGCTGCCCACACAGGAGATGCAGCTACTGCAAAGAATGCTGTAACAAAAGTAACTGATGATTACACTGGGTGTTTTGCTCAAAGCTTCAGGACCGGTTGGTTCAGATGGCAAGTCCTGCTGGGCTGGGGCGCATTAACCAGGAGTGCATTGCTGCCAGGCTTGCAGCAAAGGCTGTCAGGCACACACCAAGAGAGCATGGAGGAGCATCAAATTGGAATCAGTCAGACCTGAGCTCAACCCTTGCCTTACCCTTGGCCATCCATAGGCTTTGGGCAAGTTATTCAATCCTGACTCTGTTTACTCATGTGCACTCAATCAAGTTGAGTGAGAGAACAGTTACACCGGCTCAGTGGTAATATTTAATAAATGCTCTTATTTGGCTAATATTTATTGAGTGCTTTGTGCTATGCATGATACTGATCCCTTAACATGAGGAAACTGAGGCTTAGAACAGTTTAAGTTTTTCCAAGATCCCACATAGCAAGAGGAGGAGCTGGCATATACCCACCACCTAATGTATCACCCATAAATTAATGCCCAAGGAGTAAAGAGGAAGGGCCTATCTGAAGGCCCAAATTCTCAAGTTCATCAATGCAAGGGATTGCTGATGTGCTAACGTTCTGGATCCATGGACTCCCCCTGCAGCCCCCTTGCATAGATGTTCAAACACTCTAACTCAGACTAGCTCTTCCAGTCACCAGCCCTGCGTCTTCTGTGTACCCTAGAATAAGTAAGACAAGGGGAGGCTGTGCGTAGGAAAGAAAAGTGAGCACAGAGGGCTCAGCCAGGGTTATAAGCCAGTATAATAAATAAATTACTCCTCTTGGTCCAACTAGCTGGTGAGTAAAAGCATTGTTGTGGTGCCCTCTGCTGGGCATGTGTTGCTTGTAATGAATTTGTGGCAGAACCACACCTGGGTCTCAGAACTGTCTTTTCCACCCTGGCTGGAGACTGTAGGCCACCAGTGTCCTAGGACCTGTTGGAGATAGCTCTGCTGGGCATTTTGTGGTTGTCAGGGTGTAGTTTTTTTCTAGTGTGGAACAATGATTTGCCTGAAATAGACTATTTTTATAGCCTGGCATTCCCTACTCTCTGCTATTGGGACCACAGAGGGACTTTTCATTTGTTAGTCTTGGATTTTGCAGAGAATGGGGGAGAATTTTCGTCCCATAAAAAAGGACCCCAGCCACCACGTATACACACAAGTCTGAGCCACTGAAAAAGTGAAATATTAAGTATTGTTTCCCCTTTTTAAACTTGTATTCAGTGATTTACAGTGAGAAGCTTGTAGATTTTTTTTAAAGGCCAGATACAGTAAATGGCTTCTGTGAGGCTGCGATAATACTGCATCTGGCAACTAGGCTGTCAGCTTCATAAGGGCCAGCACTGTGTCTTACAGCCTATAAATTCAGTCACAAACATGCAACCAAGGATCACAAACAAAAGGCCATCCCTGCGCTCATGGAGTTCGTTGTGTGTGGAAGACACAGCAAGTCAGTGCACAGCTATAACAGTGTGGACAGAGCTGTGTGATCACACAGGAGAAACCTAGCCAATCCCAAGGTACACCAGGGCCAAGGGCGTTTCCCTCTTGATACACGGAGGTTTGCCATAGAATGATGTTTTCCTTCATTTTTAATAACTTCACTTGCCAGTTGACCACCATCCTCAACCTCTATCCTCTCTGAAAGCTGCTCATTTTCTGTCAGATATTTAGCAAAATCGCAGAATGGCTCTGAATACCTAGCCCTGTGAAAACCTTGGGTGTTGTCAAGCTGCATCATCCAAACTGCTCTGGACACTCGAGACAGGGTCAGTGCTTGCTGTGCCCTCAGAATGAAGGAGATGACACTCAGCCAAAAGCCACTTTACATGTGTGTTAGCTTGGCTCTCCTCCAAGTAAAACCTTGCTCTCCAGGATGACAGTGGGCTGCTTTTTATTTCTTACTCCATAATTTTGTGTAAGAAATTGGAAAAAAAAATTAGGCACTTTGAAAAACTCATTTTGTAACCATTCACTCGACAGCAAACATTCATTGATTTCCAATTCTGTACCAGTTACTGTGCCAGGGGCTACAGATGTCACTGCTAAAAGAACATTACCCTCAGTTGCTCCACAGTCTAGTGGGGGCCCTAGGCCAGAAGAGAGATGTTTGCAAGAGTGCAGTAAAATGCAAGTACAGAAGAAGCCCATGACCCCCAGCCCAGATGGGGAAGGGGGCAATTGGTAGATTTCCCACAGGCCATGGCCTGCTTGAACTGAACCTTATCGACGCACAGTGTCTTGACGAATTGATAAGACAGGGAGAGCTCATCACCTCTGGGTTGCGTTAACCTATGACCATTGCATTGAAAGGCAGGTCTGGAGGCCCATCATGCTCTCTCCTCTATATTTGAAGGGATGGGAGCAGGTTGTAACACTTGGTTCACAGCTTAGGGGATTCCATATTTGTTCTGTAAGCCCACCTTCCTCCTAGATCACCCCAAGGTCTCGTGGGGAAAGTAGAGGTTTCCTACGACTCTGAATCTGAACTGTTCTGCATTACCACTCTCCAACAGAGTGCACCAGATGCCCTGTATGTGAGGGGTCCTGGGCCCTAGCCTGGCCTGCAACAATGGGGATGCTGGGTTTTGATCCTCATCTATCTCTGCATCTTTCCTCAGACTGGTCCAGAGTCCTTAGGAGGCAAGGCCATTGAGTGCATCTTCCTCTTCCAACCTCTAATCTTAAAGCTCAATGTTGTCACCCAAGTATCCTGTGCTCAATTTTGCTGTCTTTCTGTCTTTGTTATTCTCTCATACCTTTTTTTTTTAAGCTACCATTATCATACAGTTTACTATGAGTGCAGGGCAAGATTAAGTTTCCACATCTCTCAAGGAATTAAGTCACTTGGCCAAGGTAGTGTAGCCAAAGTGGTCATGGAGCTCAGGCACGGCTGACTCCTGGGTCCAGCTCCAAAGCACCCCGTGGCCCTGCCCACAGCTCTTCTCTGAGAGAGCTTGCCTTTATCTCCTAGGCTAGGTACCTGTGGGAGACAGAAAGGTGAGGAAATGAGCACACTTTGCACTGGGACAGAAGGGAGTAGGGGCTGCTGGTGCTGACGTCAACCAGCAGGTGGAAGCCCACTGCAAAGGGGGCCTGAGTTTTGTATCAGTACTTTGTTTAATACTGTAATCATAGATGCTTTCAGTGGCTTTGTGAATATGCCCTTTCCTTCCTAAGATTACCAATGTAAAAAGAGCAAAATAAACAACCAGTAAAATATAATTCCTTCATTAAATGGCAAAGGAAAACTTTAGTCTCTTTCTATTTGATAAAATTCTATATACAACATTTGAGCTTCACAATACAACATATATATGATGCATTATATATATAATGCAGTTCAAATTTGTTCCTGTCAGTCACTTGAATTTCCATTGCTGCTACTTATCCTTAGGTTAGAGTTTGTTTTCCTTCCTTTAATTTAGGAGCTACGTGGGAATATGTTGTAATAGTCCTGTGCTGTGGATGGATCATACCTTGCTCTGGGATCTCTTCAGGTTTGGAGGTCTTTGAGGAGAAGATGCTTTCCGCTTTGCATGCCCGAGAGCAACTCATCACGCACAGTTGGCCCTGAGAGATATTGGCCGCAAGAGTGTTGGATAAGAAAGAGCCATATGAGAACTGGCCCCATAAAATTCCACTACATCTCATTCTTTCTACTAGGCCTGGCTGACTTGCAAGGGAATAAACATTTATACCATTACCTGGCATTATATACTGATTTGCAGCTTTTAAGGCTCACATGAAAAGAGCCATTACCATTAAACATGTTTTCTCCATGCTGTACAATGTCTGCCCCCAAAAGGTAAAGGCACACCTCCCAGGCACTGTACCTTATGAGCTCACCCCTTCTCCTCTTTCCTTTCCACAGCGGTCCCAGTCTGCCTTTTCAATCACTGGAGAAGAAGCCCTGAAGACCCCTCCAGTGGAGGCTGCATCGAGGCAGCCAAGGGACCAAGGCCAACACCCGAGAGCAGAGTCTGCTCTGCCCAGCTGGAAGAGCGTGGACAGGCTGGATGAAACAAGTAACTGTTTTAAGCAGCATCTAGTTGGTCTGTGGGTTTCAAAAGTGTGGTTTGGAGGCTTCTCGGCTATTGCATGGCCACTCTGCTCTTCTTCCCATAAGTCTGAACTGGTGTGTGTCCCTCTGGGCTACCAAGTCATGAGGCCTCCAGCACAACACACAATATATAATATGGTCATGTTCTCCACCCAGGCAGTTTTCCTAGCTGCTCTGGCAGAATGAAGGCTCTTAGGGTGTCATCATATTCTATGCTCTGTGCTGAGACCTGTGGGACAGATTGGGGGCTCCTGGACAAGTGTGTTCACATCACTCCACTGCACACCCCACTTCAGCTACCTGTTCTATGTGGACTAGGAGAATGTGTCTTATGTAGGCCAGGAGCATTAAACCAACCTCTCAAGGCATTTCAACTTTCAAAGGGATTTGGGTCCCAGCAAATTTGGGTCCTTAGGTCTGGTTTTAAGGATGTCCTTTCTGAAACTGGATAAATTAGTTAGGGCAGCATATGCCACTATAACAAGTAAACTGAATATCTAAGCAGCTTAATGCAATCATTTTCTTTTTCATCACACAACATGCAGTACAAGTACCCCTGGCCTGTGGGAAGCCTTCAGTGGCCAAAGTACAAGATTCCCATCTTGAGGCTCTATCATCCTCCAGGGCCTCTCAGTCTTTTATGGGCTTATCCACATTCAGACAGCAGATGGAGGAAGGGAGAATGGAAAAGGCAGGCACCTGCTTCTTAACCATCTCAGCAGGGAGAGCTCACACCACTTTCACTCCCAACCTGTGGATAGGGACTGGGCGTGTGGCCCCACCTCAATGCAGGCCCTGAGAAATGGCATCCTGGCCAGGCAGATGCATACCAGTAACACGGCTGGGCCATGAAAGAGTCTTTGGTGGGCAGTTGTCTAGTCCTGCCTGAGGGACATCCTGAGGAAGGCATTGCTGTTCGCTTGTGCCTCTGCTCTTCCTGCTTCCTCCCCCTAGAATGTCCTGCCTCTACATGGGGCAAGTCAGCTTGCCTCTTCAGAGACTCTTCAACATGTATGGCACGTGGTCCTTTATAAAGCTGTTGAGTCATGTAATCCCTCAAAATGAAGGGGCTCAAATGAACTGAGTCATTTTCCTAAAGTCTCACATCAGAAGATTGTTAGGTGCTTGGACCCATCACTGTGGGTGACGGCCAAGGGCCATGAAGCCCCTGTACTCAGGGGGCCTCCTGGTCTACATGGATGTCAGACTAAAACTTCCCCCACCCCTGCACAGGTCTACTCCTCTCTTCCTATTTCCTGCATACACACTGTGTCGGGAGGCCAGGCATGTTTGTCTTCACATGAAGAAACCATTAGCAGTATTCTCATTCCATGTCATATCAGATTTAGACCCCTTTCCTGAATAATGAAAACAACAAAAAAGATTAACAGCAGCAGAGCCATCCTAGTAATAAGCTTTTAAAGATTGTGCTATTATTTCTACTCTAACAGGGAAAAGATTTAACCAACAACTATAGAAACAAAATCCATTGTTATCACAGTGCAAAGAATAGAAAACATTAAATATTTTTAACTGCCATTCTAAAGATTTACCAAAAGAGATTATTTTTATCTTAACATTTTAGTACCTATCAGTAGAAACTGCAGTGCCATGACATTGCAGAAATTCTGAAGCATGTGATCGTTTCTTTACTTATGTATATGGTGTTTGTTTTTGTTTTTTAAGTGCATTTTTCTTTTCTAGATATGCCTTTCTTTCCTCCCCCTGCCCTCCCAGTCTATTCATATTCATTCATATTCTCGCTCTCTCTCTTATTCCTCATTTTCTCACTTCTCTCTCCTTCTCTATGGATTGCAAATGCACACAGAAAACGGACTGTTAGATTCCACAGAGCACATGAGAATACCACGTAATAGAACTTCAGTACACAATATCTAGCTTTCTAAAATCACTTTAAAACATACAGAGTCCATATGTAGGCACTATTTTATTTTTTCCTCCAGCAGCATCACCAGACACTGTCATTATTTTGTTTTGCAGATAAGAACATTGATGGACAGGGAAGTTAAGTGACTTGTTCAAGACCCCACAGCCAACGTAGGCAGAGCTGGTCCTCAAATCCAAACATCATGACTCCAGTTTACAGGCTTTCAACTACTGCATTATAAGTGTCTCTTCTCTACCGTAAAAACAAACAAAAAACATCATTTCAAAATTCAGACTTGCAAAGTGATCAATGTGTGGGATATTATAAAAACAACTACAAGATGCTCTATTTCACAAAATACTTTCCAACTGGATTATGAGCATTCATAAATTTGTAAAGGAATTTTGTTGTCAAAACATGATTTTGTACATAATTTTCTGTAAAATTAGGCACCCATAGGTAGTTTTTCAATTGTATATAAACATAAAACTTAGTTCCACAGCATCACACACCCAAAAAAAGATTTCACATTCTGCTCAAAACTCTATGCATCTCTCAGGATAAAGATTTAAAATTTTTTAAAAAGGACTTGGGTGGAAAACTTCTGGTTTTCTGAGGAATTTTTAGCCCTTGACATGCTAAACTGTCCATGCCAGCCTCAGAGGTCTTGAGGGATGTCTGAAATGTTTAGCAGGAAGCAAATTATTCCTACAGGCATTGCTCAGTCTCAGTTGGGCAGAAACATCAAATAGAGGAGTTCCGGAGGTGGAGGTCATCTTAGAAAGTGCCCACTGGGCTATATTTAGCAGTTGTGTTTATGCCTCAGGAGAAGGGTTGATTCAGGAGCCTGTTAGTGCACAGTTGGGGTCAGTCTTAGGGGCACTGTGATTTGGGTAAACCACAGTAACTCCACTTTCAGTCTTGACGGTGCCTATAGCAGTTAATAGGTTTCCCCCAAATGCATTTTCACTTTATAAACCTTGATTGGGCATTTACTCTATATGCTGCGTATGCTCAGTGTTGGGGAAATAAAGATCGGGGAATTGTCACTGCTCTGGGATCACTCAGTGAGAGTTAGTTGTCTGCACAATAATGGAAGAGCAGGAATTTGGAGAAAGAGGAAGAGGGAGCAGGATCCCCGAGGGGTGTTCCTGATGGACCGAGAGACTGTGGTATTGGAGCACAGGTGCAGCTTTGATGATGCTGCTCAACAACCACCAAAGTTTTCACATGGTTTGGTATTCAGGGAGCCATCTGTGTTTTTGCTAAAAAGTAAAAGTTTGCTGAGGGAAAAGTTGGTCAACTTCTAGCTTCCAAAGAGGCATGAGGCAACCTGGGGGTGTAAAAAAGCAGGAGAAGGAGAGCTGGCAATGGGCCAAATGCCATCTCACCATGTAGTGGGTGTTGGAGCCCGGGGACCACATTTACAACATGGTCAATCCTAGAGCCAGCCCTGAGTGGCATTATCAAGGGTCACCTCCTCTGGATTCCTCCCAGGGCCCCAGGAGAAGCTGCAGACAGAAGGGCTCATTGAGAGCTGCTCAAGGAGCCCCGTCGCCCCTACAGCCTTTGGTGCCTGTATTCATTAACAAGTAGTCTTCACATGCCCAGGATGGGATGCAAAGTTGGCCAGGGGCTTGGGGCATAGCAGTGAAGAAGACATGGCTCTGCCCTCAGGGAGCTCATGATCAGGATTGAGGGGTAGGGTAGACAACCAAGAAAATAAACTATAATATAGTTTGAGT